>NC_137190.1:850321-872821 GCF_960531495.2 Zeus faber | reverse complement strand
AGTAGTAGGTGGTAGTTAGTGGTAGTAGGGTGGTAGTTAGAAATCAGTTTGTGTGTCTGTTTGTTAAGAGTGTCTCCAGAATAAAGATCAGTTCCAGTGGATCATCACTATGGGAGATGTGAGTACAAGTTGAAATACTACAAATACTGTATATACTGCAAATACTATAAATGCTGAAAATACTACAAATACTTGATCTGCGCTCAGAGACAACTCATTTCTCTATATACTATAAAATATATATGTTATACTACATACTATATAATATATAATATATACTATATATTATATACTATAAACTATACACTATGTACTATATTCCATGTGCTATATACGATGTGCAATATACTATTGAAAATATACTATGTACTATATGGTACTGGTTGTTTATGATATAATATATACTATATACAATTGAATATGGTTATGGTCATGGTTATAGTTATGGTTATGGTTATGGTTATGGTTATTGATATAGTTATAGTTATGGGTACGGTTATGGTCATGGTTATGGTTATAGTTAAAGTTATAGCTGTGTCATCATGATTATGTACATGGTTTTAGTTATGTTATGTTATGGTCATGGTAATGTTATGGTCATAGTCATGGTAATGGTCATGGTCATGATTATGGTTATGCTATGGTTATGATCATGGTTATGTCATGGTCATGGTCATGGTCATGGTTTTAGTTATATTATGTTATGATCATGGTTATGGTCGTGGTTATGCCATGGTCATAGTCATGGTCATGATTATGGTTATGCTGTGGTTATGATCATGGTTGTGGTCATGGTTTTAGTTATATTATGTTATGATCATGGTTATGGTCGTGGTTATGCCATGGTCATAGTCATGGTCATGATTATGGTTATGCTGTGGTTATGATCATGGTTATGGTCGTGGTCATGGTTTTAGTTATATTATGTTATGATCATGGTTATGGTCGTGGTTATGTCATGGTCATAGTCATGGTCATGATTATGGTTATGCTGTGGTTATGATCATGGTTATGGTCATGGTTATGGCAATGGTCATGGTTATGGTCATGGTCACGGTTTTAGTTATGTTATGGTCATGGTTATGGGAATGGTTATAGTCATGGTTATGGTCTTGTTATGGTTATGATTATTGACATGATTATGGTTATGGTTATGGTCATGGTTCTGTTATGGTTATGGTTCTGTTATGTTGTGGTTATGGTCATGGTCATATTTATGGTTATGTTATGGTTATGATCATGGTTATGGTCATGGTTTTAGTTATGTTATGTCATGGTTATGTTATGGTCATGGTCATGGTTTTAGTTATGGTCATCGTTGTGTTATGGTCATGGTTATAGTTATGGTCATGTTTATGGTTATGGTCATGGTTATGGCTATAGTTATAGTGATGGTTGTGGTTATGGTTATGGTTATAATTATAGTTATAGTTATGGTTAAGGTCGTGTTATGGTTTGGTCATGTTTATGGTCATGGTTATAGTTATGGTTATTGTTATGGCTATGGTTATGGTTATGGTTATAGTTATATTTATGGTAATGGTATGGTCATGGTTATGTTATGGCTCTAGTCATGGTTATATGTATGTTTATAGTTATGTTTATGAATGTGGAATAACATGTGGAATAACATGTTTATGGTTATGTTCTGGTTATGGTGGTGGTCATGGTTATATGTATGGATGTAAGTATGGTTATAGTTATAGTTATGGTTATATGTATGGTTATAGTTAAAGTTATGGTTATGGTGATAGTGATGGTTATAGTTAGTTATGGTTATTGTTGTTGTTATGGTTATTATCATGGTTATAGTTATAATTATGGTTATATTCTGGTTATAGTTATGGTTATCCCTGTAGGTATGGTTAATTTATGGTTATAGTTATGGTTATTGTTATAGTTGTAGTTATGGTAGTGGGTATAGTTATAGTTGTGGTTATGGTAATGGTTATGGTGATGTTTGTGTTTAAAGTGATACTTATAGTTATGGTCACATCTATGGTTTTACTTATAGTGATGGTTATAGTTATGATTATGGTTATGGTTATAGTTATGGTAATAGTTATAGTTATAGTTATAGTAATGTTTTGGTCTGCTTATTGTTCTGGTTATAGTTCTGGTTTTCATTATACATATGGTTATGATATGGTTATAGTTATGGTTATGGTTTTAGGTATGGTTAGGGTTATAGCTATAGTTATGGTTATGGTTATGGTTAGTTTTATATTTGAATGATAACAGTTGGACTGAACTTTCCAACTCTGATACTAACTAGTTGTGGCGATTATTTGTTGTCATGTCATGGCAACCGGCTTAAATATTCATTTTTTTCTTAAATATAAGATAAGTGATACCATAATTCCATATTCAATATTCACAATTCCACATTCAAAATTCATAATTCCATATTTTATATTCCTAATTCTACATTCAGTATTCATAATTCCATATGATGAATTCCATATTCAGTATTAATAACTCACTATGCAATATTCATAATTATATATTCAATATTCATAATTCCATAACAATGATGTCGCAGCTTTAGAAGAAGGTTTGAATATTTCAGGAAGCAGAGCAAGCTGAACAGGAAGTTTAGCTTGCTCTGCTTTAGGAAGTAAAAAAACCCTCTTCACAGATCCCCCCACACTAACACACACACACACACACACAGATAGTGTGTTTTCAGATCCTCTTTCTGGTGTGTGTCCATAAGCTGCAGCTTTCTGCTGCTGAAACTCTATTAGCTGGTTTCAGTGTAAAATATGTAAGTAAAGTATGTATGAACTTCTGAGTATCAAGCATATCTCTTTGCTGGTCACAAGCCGTTTAACCTCTGTAATGAACAAACTCCATCATTTATTTTGTTGTTTATAACCTGTATCCATGGAAACCAGAGAGAAACCCTGGAGAAAGTTCAGATTCTGACTGTGAACAGAGATTAATCAGATCTCTCATATTTCAGGCTGTTGGCAGCTTATGAACTGACAAACAGATGAATCAGACTCAAAGCTGAGTTTGTGATGAAAGAGCTGCTTCCAAAAAGTAAACACAGTGGATATTACAGAAAATAGAAATCGCTTCATGTTTTGTTCTCGCCCCCCATGCACGTCACCCATGTGGAGCCCCCCGTGCACGTCCCCCCCAGGCGAGGCCCCCCGTGCACTTGCCCCATGCGGAGCCCCCCGTGCACTTCACCCATGCGGAGCCCCCCTTGCACGTCCCCCCAGGCGAAGCCCCCCGTGCACTTGCCCCATGCGGAGCCCCTCGTGCACTTGCCCCAGGCGGAGCCCCCTGTGCATGTCCCCCATGTGCAGCCCCCCATGCACGTCCCTCTGTGCACGTGGAGCCCCCTGGAAGGTGCCCCATGCTCAGCCCCCCGTGCACAGCCCCCCGTGCACGTCCCTCCGTGCACGTCCCCCCATGCATGTCCCCCATGCGCAGCCACCCATGGACGTCCCTCCATGCACGTCCCCCCCGTGCACGTCCCCCATATATGCCCCCCTTGCACGCGGAGCCCCCCGTGCACATCCCCCATGTGCAGCCCCCATGCACGTCCCTCCGTGCACATCCCCCCCGTGCACGTCCCCCATGCACATCTCCCCTTGCGCAGCCCCCCGTGCATGTCCCTCCGTGTACGCTGCAAGGAAACAGACGTGCACATTATGCAGCAGCAGAAAGACCTCTGACACGTTCTGAGGCTGAACAATGTGTTTGTGTGTGTGTGTGTATTATTTGTAGTTTATTCTCTGTATTTTTTTCTTTATGGTTTATTCTCTGTAGTTTTTTCTTTATAGTTTATTCTCTGTAGTTTAGTCTTCTCTTTAATTTATTTTCTACAGTTTATCATGTCAGCTATTTTGGTGATATCAGTAGTAATTCTATTCCTTGTATTAGTACCATTAGTTATGGATACTCAGATAGGTCAGATCTATCTGTAGATCTTATCAAATGATGTTCTTATTAAATGTTATTAAATCTTCAATCCAGTTCCTTCAACACAGGAAGCTGCTTTTCTTGCCCAGTTTGAAGGTTTGTGTCTGAAGCTGTTGTCTGTATTTTCTGTTTCTTCAGGGGGTGAATGAGCCTCCGGAGGGGAAGGCGGAGCCACTCGGAAAGGCGGAGCCGAAGGGCAAGGCGGAGCCACTGGGGAAGGCGGAGCCACTGGGGAACGCGGAGATAAAGGGAAAGACGGAGCCGAAGGGAAAAGCGGCGCCGAAGGGAAAGGCCGGCTGGGTGAAGAAGTGGTCGGGTCGGGTTCTGTCTGGATACAAGGAGCGCTACGTGCACGTGGAGAGGACGGAGGTGGTGGTGTACGATAATGAGGTGCGAAGGAAAACTGACACAACAGATGAAATGATCAATTGAATGATGCTTGCAACGCTCTGTGGGTCCTGCTTTCTGCAGCAATCACAGTGAACTCACAACTTCCCCTGGTTGAACATCCCTGCTAACATCATGCTATCACGCCGCTACATTCTGATGCTAACACCGGCGTGGCACCATCTGGTGGAACTACAATGGAACAGCAACTAAGAAAATTATTTGCTTTGTTGCTGTGACTACTTTTCTCAGTGGAAGCTCTTAAACTAGACAGAAGTAAAGAAGTTGACCTACTTGTTATAAAAGAAGACATACTAGTTATAAAACGAGACATACTAGTTATAAAACAAGGCATACTAGTTATAAAAGAAGACATACTAGTTATAAAACAAGACGTACTAGTTATAAAACGAGACATACTAGTTATAAAAAAGACATACTAGTTATAAAATGAGACATACTAGTTATAAAAAAGACATACTAGTTATAAAATGAGGCATACTAGTTATAAAATGAGACATACTAGTTATAAAAAAGACATACTAGTTATAAAACGAGACATACTAGTTATAAAATGAGACATACTAGTTATAAAAAAGACATACTAGTTATAAAACGAGACATACTAGTTATAAAATGAGACATACTAGTTATAAAAAAGACATACTAGTTATAAAATGAGGCATACTAGTTATAAAATGAAACATACTAGTTATAAAAAAGACATACTAGTTATAAAATCAGACATACTAGTTATAAAACGAGACATACTAGTCATAAAACGAGACATACTAGTTATAAAATGAGACATACTAGTTATAAAATGAGACATACTAGTTATAAAACGAGACATACTAGTTATAAAACAAGACATACCAGTTATAAAATGAGACATACTAGTTATAAAAAAAGACATACTAGTTATTAAATGAGATATACTAGTTATAAAACGAGACATACTAGTTATAAAACAAGACATACCAGTTATAAAATGAGACATACTAGTTATAAAACGAGACATACTAGTTATAAAACGAGATATACTAGTTATAAAACAAGACATACTAGTTATAAAACAAGACATACCAGTTATAAAATGAGACATACTAGTTATAAAACGAGACATACTAGTTATAAAACAAGACATACCAGTTATAAAATGAGACATACTAGTTATAAAACGAGACATACTAGTTATAAAACGAGATATACTAGTTATAAAACAAGACATACTAGTTATAAAATGAGACATACTAGTTATAAAACAAGACATACTAGTTATAAAACAAGACATGCTAGTTATAAAAGAAGACATTCTAGTTATAAAACAAGACATACTAGTTATAAAACAAGACATACTAGTTATAAAATGAGACATACTAGTTATAAAACAAGACATACTAGTTATAAAGCAAGACATACTATTTATAAAGCAAGACATACTAGTTATATAACTAGACATACTAGTTATAAAGCAAGACATATTAGTTATAAAACAAGACATACTAGTTATAAAACAAGACATACTAGTTATAAAACAAGACATACCAGTTATAAAATGAGACATACTAGTTATAAAACAAGACATACTAGTTATAAAACAAGACATACCAGTTATAAAATGAGACATACTAGTTATAAAACTAGACATACTAGTTATAAAACAAGACATGCTAGTTATAAAAGAAGACATTCTAGTTATAAAACAAGACATACTAGTTATAAAACAAGACATACTAGTTATAAAATGAGACATACTAGTTATAAAACAAGACATACTAGTTATAAAGCAAGACATACTATTTATAAAGCAAGACATACTAGTTATATAACTAGACATACTAGTTATAAAGCAAAACATTTTAGTTATAAAACAAGACATACTATTTATAAAGCAAGACATACTAGTTATATAACTAGACATACTAGTTATAAAGCAAGACATATTAGTTATAAAACTAGACATGCTAGTTATAAAGCAAGACATATTAGTTATAAAACAAGACATACTAGCTATAAAATGAGACATACTAGTTATAAAACGAGACATTCTAGTTATAAAACGAGACATACTAGCTATAAAACAAGACATACTAGTTATAAAACGAGACATACAAGTTATAAAATGAGACATACTAGTTATAAAACGAGACACACTAGTTATAAACCGAGACATTCTAGTTATAAAACGAGACATACTAGTTATAAAACAAGACATACTATTTATAAAGCAAGACATACTAATTATAAAACTAGACATGCTAGTTATAAAGCAATACATACTAGCTATAAAACAAGACATACTAGCTATAAAATGAGACATACTAGTTATAAAACGAGACATTCTAGTTATAAAACGAGACATACTAGCTATAAAACAAGACATACTAGTTATAAAACGAGACATACAAGTTATAAAACAAGACATACTAGTTATAAAACGAGACATACAAGTTATAAAATGAGACATACTAGTTATAAAACGAGACACACTAGTTATAAACCGAGACATTCTAGTTATAAAACGAGACATACTATTTATAAAGCAAGACATACTAATTATAAAACTAGACATGCTAGTTATAAAACAAGACATACCAGTTATAAAATGAGACATACTAGTTATAAAAAAAGACATACTAGTTATTAAATGAGATATACTAGTTATAAAACGAGACATACTAGTTATAAAACAAGACATACCAGTTATAAAATGAGACATACTAGTTATAAAACGAGACATACTAGTTATAAAACGAGATATACTAGTTATAAAACAAGACATACTAGTTATAAAACAAGACATACCAGTTATAAAATGAGACATACTAGTTATAAAACGAGACATACTAGTTATAAAACAAGACATACCAGTTATAAAATGAGACATACTAGTTATAAAACGAGACATACTAGTTATAAAACGAGATATACTAGTTATAAAACAAGACATACTAGTTATAAAATGAGACATACTAGTTATAAAACAAGACATACTAGTTATAAAACAAGACATGCTAGTTATAAAAGAAGACATTCTAGTTATAAAACAAGACATACTAGTTATAAAACAAGACATACTAGTTATAAAATGAGACATACTAGTTATAAAACAAGACATACTAGTTATAAAGCAAGACATACTATTTATAAAGCAAGACATACTAGTTATATAACTAGACATACTAGTTATAAAGCAAGACATATTAGTTATAAAACAAGACATACTAGTTATAAAACAAGACATACTAGTTATAAAACAAGACATACCAGTTATAAAATGAGACATACTAGTTATAAAACAAGACATACTAGTTATAAAACAAGACATACCAGTTATAAAATGAGACATACTAGTTATAAAACTAGACATACTAGTTATAAAACAAGACATGCTAGTTATAAAAGAAGACATTCTAGTTATAAAACAAGACATACTAGTTATAAAACAAGACATACTAGTTATAAAATGAGACATACTAGTTATAAAACAAGACATACTAGTTATAAAGCAAGACATACTATTTATAAAGCAAGACATACTAGTTATATAACTAGACATACTAGTTATAAAGCAAAACATTTTAGTTATAAAACAAGACATACTATTTATAAAGCAAGACATACTAGTTATATAACTAGACATACTAGTTATAAAGCAAGACATATTAGTTATAAAACTAGACATGCTAGTTATAAAGCAAGACATATTAGTTATAAAACAAGACATACTAGCTATAAAATGAGACATACTAGTTATAAAACGAGACATTCTAGTTATAAAACGAGACATACTAGCTATAAAACAAGACATACTAGTTATAAAACGAGACATACAAGTTATAAAATGAGACATACTAGTTATAAAACGAGACACACTAGTTATAAACCGAGACATTCTAGTTATAAAACGAGACATACTAGTTATAAAACAAGACATACTATTTATAAAGCAAGACATACTAATTATAAAACTAGACATGCTAGTTATAAAGCAATACATACTAGCTATAAAACAAGACATACTAGCTATAAAATGAGACATACTAGTTATAAAACGAGACATTCTAGTTATAAAACGAGACATACTAGCTATAAAACAAGACATACTAGTTATAAAACGAGACATACAAGTTATAAAACAAGACATACTAGTTATAAAACGAGACATACAAGTTATAAAATGAGACATACTAGTTATAAAACGAGACACACTAGTTATAAACCGAGACATTCTAGTTATAAAACGAGACATACTATTTATAAAGCAAGACATACTAATTATAAAACTAGACATGCTAGTTATAAAGCAATACATACTAGCTATAAAACAAGACATACTAGTTATAAAGCAAGACATACTAGTTATAAAACAAGACATACTATTTATAAAGCAAGACATACTAATTATAAAACTAGACATGCTAGTTATAAAGCAATACATACTAGCTATAAAACAAGACATACTAGTTATAAAGCAAGACATACTAGTTATAAAACAAGACATACTATTTATAAAGCAAGACATACTAATTATAAAACTAGACATACTAGTTATAAAGCAAGACATATTCATTATAAAACTAGACATGCTAGTTATAAAGCAATACATACTAGTTATAAAACAAGACATACTATTTATAAAGCAAGACATACTAGTTATAAAAGTAGACATACTAGTTATAAAGCAAGACATATTAGTTATAAAACTAGACATACTAGTTATAAAGCAAGACATATTCATTATAAAACAAGACATACTAGTTATAAAGCAAGACATATTAGTTATAAAACTAGACATACTAGTTATAAAGCAAGACATATTAGTTATTAAACTAGACATACTCGTTATAGAGCTAGAACTAAGTAGAATAGTAGCTAGTAGCTATAACAAAGTAGAACTAAACATACTAGTTATTAAATGACACATACTAGTTGTAGAACTAAACATACTAGTTATTAAATGAGACATACTAGTTATAAAAATAGACATACTAGTTATAGAACTCAACATACTAGTTATAAAACAGGACATACTAGTTATAGAACTCAACATACTAGTTATAGAACTCAACATACTAGTTATAAAACTAGACATACTAGTTGTAAAACAAGACATACTATTTATAAAGCAAGACATACTAGTTATAAAACAAGACATACTAGTTATAAAGCAAGACATATTAGTTATAAAACTAGACATACTCGTTATAGAGCTAGAACTAAGTAGAATAGTAGCTAGTAGCTAGAACAAAGTAGAACTAAACATACTAGTTATTAAATGAGACACTAGTTGTAGAACTAAACATACTAGTTATTAAATGAGACATACTAGTTATAAAACAGGACATACTAGTTATATAACTCAACATACTAGTTATAGAACTCAACATACTCGTTATAAAACAAGACATACTAGTTATAGAACTAGACATACTAGTTATAGAACTCAACATACTCGTTATAAAACAAGACATACTAGTTATAGAACTAGACATACTAGTTATAAGCCAGCCAGGTTGTGGTTATCACTAAATAACCTCCTTTAGAGAGATACAGATGTGTTTGGAGGTCATTCCTGGGAGGACTTCTCGTCTTGTATTTTCGTCACTGGAATCGTCTTCGACTCTTCAATCAAATATTGGACTATTCGGCTGTGGGGGTCACGGAGCAAAGGGACACCAGTGATTGCTGGTGCCCAGGGTTGGGTACAGACCTGCTATTGAAGGGCCCCGGGGCCAAATTATTGAAGATTGTAGTTTGGATAAGCTCCAACGTTACCGGTACTGTGTTGTATAAACCCTTCCTAACTTGCAATAAGAGTAAGATATTTGCCTAACAAGCATTGTGGCTATTATCAGAAGAGCCATCGCTCCTCTCTCTCTCTACTGTTCCATCACGGGAACAGAGATGTGTGTGAGGGGGGCGGGTCCAGCAGGTGCCTTCCTCCCTCACCTGACTGCACCCAACCGCCCCCTCTCCATGCTTAATGCGTAGAAAATAAAGCAGTGTTAATTCTGCTCTTCATTTGTTTTCATTTTTCTCTTAAAAAATAAAAGATTTGCTGAAAGAAAGAAGTACTGATTTGATAAGCGGTATCGGTTAAAGTAGAGGTGTCATTAAAATGTTAACAAGAGCCATCCCTATTCACGCCCCGTTCCTCCAAATATAACAACTAAAAACTTTGGTCTTTTTAGTTGCACGGAGAGCTGTGTTCCATTCACACATAAGTATATATTTAGGATTCCCCTTGTTTATATTGCCTCATTGGAATGTTGTCCCTGTGCATTGTGTAAGCTTCTATCTGTGTTATCTTGTTGTCGTAATGAACATTGACTGACAGCAAAAAACAAACAACTGCTGGACTTGAAGAACCTCGTCGACTTTCAGTGCGAAGCACTGCTTGCTGGCTGGCTGCACATTATCCCTTATACAGTATATTATATATTGTATATTCATTAATTTTATTCCTTAATTTTGCAGAAATGGAGAACTTTCTTTGACATGGGAAGGGATCCTTTTCTATTTTAAACAGAGTTCTCCATTTAAATCAGTTCACAAAACATTAATACGTAAAGCTTTGTGTTCCAGGACCTGCAGACTTGCCTGGAGCGACTCGACCTGGAAAACTTTGATAAATGCCTGGAGTTAAAGAACGTCTTCAAGAAGAACCGACTGGTTCTGATCAGAGCGCCAAGACCTGGAAACAAGGTGAGAAGTGGTATAAACACGCCGCTCAGCAGGTTCGATAATCTATACTATTTAAGTTATCAATCAACAAGTAAGCTATCTTCGGGAGCCTCGTAACTTGGGTTCGAGCTACGGGTGTTCGTCCTCCAGAGACTGCGGTAAGTTTATCCAGTGTTTCATCTTGGACTGTCAAGCAAGGTTTTCATTTACCTGGCTGACAGTAACCGCAACACGGCTACGCGAGTGGTAAGTAGAGCCTTAGTGTTACTGACGCTCTTTCTTAACTCTAGATAAACAGTATATTGCACTGTTTTCAGAGTCTACTGCCTGACGTTGAATAATTGAGTTGTTTCAGTCACTACTTTATTTATATTATAACTGCCAGTAGTACTCGTCGGAGACCCCGTCCATCTCCTCGTCCTCCGCTAAATGGGCCCCGTCATCCTCATCGGAGGAGGGACCCCCAGGGTCGACATCGTCCGCCTCTGAACCATTGCTGGAGGGTACAGACGAGAGAGGAGGTGGGGTCTGCGGTCGGGAGGGTTGACCCGGTCTGGAGGGCTGGTCTGGATGGCGCTGATGGAAACTCCTGATGAGGGTGTGGTCCAGAATGTGCCTCGCAGGGACCCAGGTGTTGTGACGTCATGCAGCGAAGGGCCGTCTCCATCTCCTGGTTCTTCCGCTCTGTTTGGCCGTTGGACTGGGGATGGTACCCTGAGGACAGGTTGACGGTGGCCCCCAGGAGCGAACAGAACTCCCTCCAAAAGACAGAGGCGAAATGGGGACCCCGGTCGAATACCACATCTACCGGGATGCCATGGAGGCGGACGACGTGGTTCAACAATAGCTCGGCGGTGCCCTTGGCCGACGGGAGCTTCGGTAGAGGCACGAAGTGAGCCATCTTGCTGAACCGGTCCACCACGGTCAGGATGGTAGTGTTGCCGCTAGACGGTGGCAGACCGGTGACGAAGTCCACGGAGATGTGAGACCAGGGGCGATGAGGAACCGGCAGTGGGTGTAGAAGACCGGCAGGAGCAAGAAGATAGGGTTTGTGCTGGTTACAGGTGGGGCAGGCATTGACGAACCCTCGGACGTCCTCACCCAGGGAGGGCCACCAGAAACGACGCTGGACGACCTCCTTCGTCTGCTGAATCCCCGGGTGGCAGGTGGGTCGGGAGTTGGTCAGGAGGTCAGGCAGAACGAACAGACGGTCGGGCAGACATGCGCTGGGTCCAGGTTGGTCCTGGGCGGCAGCTCTGACTCTCTCTTCCACCTCCCAGGTGAGTGTGGCGACTAGACGGGAGGACGGCAGAATGGTGTCGGGGTCAGCAGCGTCTTCCTCCTCCTCCTGGAACTGCCGGGACAGGGCGTCGGGTTTGACATTGCGTGACCCCGGTCGATAGGAGAGGGAGAAATTGAATCTGGTTAGGAAGAGCGCCCAATGAGCCTGACGGGAGTTCAGCCTCCTGGCGAACTGGATATATTCCAGGTTCTTGTTGTCAGTCCACACCAGGAACGGCAGATCGGTTCCCTCTAGCCAGTGTCGCCACTCCTCCAGGGCCAATTTGACGGCGAGAAGCTCCCTATTCCCGATGTTGTAGTTTCTCTCGGCCGGGGTCAAACGCCTGGAGAAGAAGGCGCAGGGATGAAGTTTCTGGTCGGAGGCGGTTCTCTGGGACAGAACAGCTCCGACTCCCACGTCGGAGGTGTCCACTTCAACCACGAACTGCCGTTCAGGGTCGGGCAATACCAGAATGGGGGCTGAAGTGACCCGTGCCTTCAGGGCCAGGAAGGCGTCGTTGGCGGCGGCGGTGGACCACAGAAACGGCACCTTGGAGGAGGTTAGGGCTGTGGGAGGGGCAGCCACCGTGCTGTAGCCTCGGATGAACCTCCGATAGAAGTTGGCAAAACAAAGAAAGCTCTGGAGTTGTTTGCGGGAGTCCGGGGCGGCCCAGGTGGTGACGGCGGAGACCTTGGTGGAGTCCATCTGGATGGTCCCCCTCCCTACATTGTACCCCAGGAAGGAGACGGACGGGGCGTGAAACTCACACTTCTCCGCCTTCACAAAGAGTGAGTTCTCAGGGAGGTGCTGCAGGACCGTCTGGACGTGGTGGAAGTGCTCAGCTTGGGATTGGGAGAAGATCAGGATGTCGTCGAGGTACACAAAGACGAATTTGTTGAGCATGTCCCGGAGCACGTCATTGACCAGGGCCTGGAAGACGGCAGGGGCATTGGTGAGGCCGAAGGGCATCACCAGATATTCGTAGTGACCGGAGGGAGTGTTGAACGCCATCTTCCATTCGTCCTCCTCTCGAACCCGGACCAGATGGTAGGCGTTGCGTAGGTCGAGCTTGGTGAACACCGTGGCCCCCTCCAGGAGTTCGAAGGCTGATGAGATGAGGGGCAGGGGATAGCGGTTCTTGAACCGTCATGTCGTTGAGACCACGATAGTCAATACAGGGGTGAAGCGACTTGTCCTTCTTCTCCACGAAGAAGAAGCCAGCCCCCGCCGGGGACGAGGAGGGACGAATGATGCTCGCCACCAGGGGGTCGTTAATATAGGTGTCCATGGCCTCTCTCTCCGGGGCAGATAGAGAGTACAGGCGGCCTCTGGGAGGGGTGGAGCCGGGCTGGAGGTCGATGGCAATATCGTATGGCCTGTGCGGGGGAAGGGATGTCGCCTTGGCCTTGCTGAAGACCTCCCTGAAGTCGAGGTACTCGGCAGGGACCCCCAACATGTCGGGTGCGGAGCTGGAGCTGGTGGATGGCTGAGGTGCGGCGGCTTGCTTCAGGCAGACCTGAGGGGTTGTGACGCTGGAGCCAGGGGAACCCCAGGAGGAGAGGGTGACGAGGTGAGTGTAGGATGCAGAACTGTATCGTCTCGTGGTGGTTGCCGGACAGGAGCATGCGGATGGGCACCGTCTGATGGGTGACTGTCTCCAGGAGGTGGCCATTCAGGGCAGTGGCAGGAACCGGAGAAGCCAGGAGAACTCGACCAACACCCAGCTGCCGTGCTAGGTTATCGTCGAAGGTGTGGGGCTCCAGAGCGAAGAGGATGGAACAGTTCGTGATGAACGGACTACAGCCGTCTGCGTCTCCGGCGTAGCGTTCTGGAACCCCCATCCGGGGCTCCAGGGAGTACCCAGGCTGGGCCGGTGCTGGTGCTGGTGGAGGTGGGTCCGGGGAAGCAGGCGGCGGGATGAACTGACCGAGAGCGATGGTGAGCTGCTGGACCTGAGTAGCTAGCGTGGCGAGCCCTTGCTCCTGGCTAGCCGCTGCTAGCCGACCGTCCGCTGAGGTGGAGGCTAGGACAGCCTCCTGGTGTTGGAGCTGTGACTCCACCCTTCCCAGGCGTGCCAGCGACTCAGGGTTGTGTGCTGGGTCCATTGTTGGCCAGATTGTACTGTAACGGGTGTGGTTAGGATCCAATTGCAGCACAAAGACAGGCAGGGATATTTGGTAATGTCTTTTATTTGTAGAGCAGATGGAAGACAGGCAGGGGGCAGGTAGGATACGTCGTCGGGGACAGGCAGGTTCGACAACGGGGAGCGCAGACAGAAGACAGGCGGGGGGCAGGCAGGATACGTGGTCGGAGCGAGGCAGAGTCCGTAGCGGAGAATCAGTCCGGAGAACGCTGGAGAGTCTGGTGCAAGCATCGAAAACAATCTGGCAATGGGTGACTGGTGAGAGAGGCTATATATAGTGGCTTGATTGCTGATCGGGAACAGCGGTGTGCGCAGGTGAATGGAGTTAGGCTAATGAGACAGGTAAGGAGAGGGGGGGAAGGTAGATGAAAGCGGAGATCATGACAGGGCGCTTTGTGGTACCTGCACCGGTAGTACTCGGCGTACTGTTTTGGTTAGTCAATCAGAGTTAGCTAATGTGGTAGCTGTTCCGCCGTAATCACGTGGGCGATGGGGATTGTTGCTGGGTTAGGGTTTTCGCTGTTGACCAGCGGCAGTCTCAGCAGGTGTTGCGCCCAATTGTTCAGTGCTTTCGCTGATTATTAGTTAGCAAGCAAGCACTTACGTATTTATGGGGTAGCATCTGGCAACCGGTTGCGGTGTAATGGACTCAGATTATTTTAGCACATGCATGGCTGCTCTTCAGGTAAGAGAAGTTCATGGTGAGTGCTCTCTGTGTCTCGTGTGGACCATCTGAGAGCTGGTATTCGACACCGCTTGCATGAATTGCACTATACTGCTGCATTCAGAGGACACGGTGGTTTCTTTTGGCACAGCACTCCCCCCTTCTGATAGAACTACCAGATGTAGGCAACGCAGTTCTCTCAGATTAAAGCCCTCCTAATTAACCTCCAGCTGCCAAACACATCAATTCCGACAGAGGACAGGGCAGCTGGGAGCTCCACCTACCAGGATGAGGAGGTGCTGTCTACAGCAGCCTCTTGTAGCCTGTTTTATGATCAGGAGGAGAGTGAGACAGCTTCTCTTGAGTCAGATATACCATCTGTGGCAACAGAATATAGGGAGTCAGAACTTGAGCGGGCCACTATTAGGCCTACTATAAACATGGCCTTGGCTAAGCTGGGGCTGGAGAGTGTTCCTCTACAGACTACTCCTCCCAGTGATGGCGGGCATGTCGCTGCCATGCAGGATCCAGGCGGTTTCGGGCTGAGAAAAAATTCCTTCCAAGGTGGAAGAGTCTCTTGTCACAGCTTGAAGGTCAAATATGGCATCTGCCACTGGGTGGTCTGCAGCTGTGGGTCTGAGCTCTCAGGACCCAGAAGCACCACTGACATGATGTCATCAGGCAGTTGTTCAGAACATACTGAGCTCAGACTTAACAACACACTTAACTGATCTAAGGCTGAATTTTTGATTTTTGAGAGTTAGACGTGTCACTACACACAACGTCCACATGGATGAGGAGCTTATTGTGCAGGACTCTGTTTGAGCTCTTCATAGTGCGGTGGCTCCTCATGGCTCAGCTCAGTCACAGCCTTCGCTCCGCAGACGGAAGCTGTACGGTCGGTCGCCAGAATTCCCGGTAAGTTTCTGGCTCCCGATGCGAGCGTCGTGTCTGGGAGCCTCTACCCTGCAAACACACGCTGGGAACTCAAAAACCATCAATGTCTTTTCTTTACAATGATAGCTGTGTTTCGATGTAGAATTGAGTTATGTGTGGCCAAAAAACACAATAACAATGAGAATACGTTCTTCGACCCGCTAAATTAATAACTTTCATTTAACATGAAGTACTGCCTCGCCCGCAGTACTACTACATTACAACTAATAATTTTCCGTGCACAGGAAGTGGCGCTCTCTCCTTTCACTGTGTTGAGTGACGCTGCTGAAGGTTCTATTTCAGAATAATATGAATATGACTCATAAGTGGTTGTGAGAGGAAGTCATAACCAACAGGACGTGGACGGAGAGACAGAGGAAAGCAGAAGTGAAGAGAGTTGAGTTGGATGGTGAAAGCACCGTTGTGACGTCCAGAGGTTGAACCAAAGCTCTGTCAGTGGATCACGCTGCAGCTCCCAGGATTCACTTGTGATCCCTGCATGTGGATATTTTTTCTTCTTTTTAATGAATGTTCTTCATATCCACAGTTTTCTGACCAGTAGCTGCTTCAGCTCATTCACCGCAGCTTCCTTTCAGTTCTCGCTGCTTGTGGCGGACCCCGCCTCATCTCAGTTTGTGTACTGGTAGTGTGTAGTGTGTTGTGTGTAGTGTGTACTGCGTACTGTGTACTGTGTAGTGTAGTGTGTAGTGTGTTGTGTGTAGTGTGTTATGTGTAGTGTGTTGTGTGTTGTGTGTAGTGTGTTGCGTATAGTGTGTTATGTGTAGTGTGTTGTGTGTTGTGTTTGTTGTGTGTTGTGTGTTTCACCAGCACCACCCAAAGTGTGTGTGTGTGTGTGTGTGTGTGTGTGTCTGTGTGTGTGTGTGCATGGGTTGTAGTGTTGTGTGGTGATAATTAAAGATTCTTCTTCTAGTGTGTTGTGGCTGAAAGTTGACGCTCACGTCCTCAATGTTTTAAACGCAGGAAGCTGCAGATACAGAACAGGAAAGTGTCAACGTTCCAATTCAACTGAAGTTTAAAGTTTGTTTCTGATCAAACCATCATCTGCAAACAGTTGAATGTCTTCATCTTACAAAACCAAACACAAAGTTCCAAGGAACCTTTGCTTTTCATTGAACCAGGAAGTTAATTTCTAATATTCCCAAGTAGATGACATGGATTCATGGATTTCTTTTGGAGTGATAAACTAAATTTTTTTACATTGATCAGACTCTTTTATCCAAAGCCACTTACAATTGTTCAAACACCGACGGACGCAGCCATCAGGAGCAATGAGGGGTTAAGTGTCTTGCTCAAGGACACTACAGCATGCTAGCAGGAGGAGCCTGGGATCCAACCAGCAACCTTTAGATCACTAGACCACCAGCTCTACCTCCTGAGCCACCATCCCCCCATTTTATCATTTTCCCACATTGATTTCATTCGACAGGTTATTAAATCATTGTATTCTTCATTTTTACTGAGACCTGGACTGACTGGACCTGGTGCTGCTCACACCAGGTCCAGTCAGTCCAGTGTGTTCAGGACGGCTCCAATAATCAATAACTTTCCAATTTCATCCATCTTATATCGGCTCACAAAGTCGTAAAGATGATGTTTAATAAAATAATCTGTGAAATATCACTCTGTTATTTATTTATGAGTTCATATAAAGACACATTTCGCTGTCTGTATGTATCTGTATGTCTTCCTGCCTGTCTGTCTGGATGTCTGTCTGTCTGTCTGTCGGTGTCTATCTATCTGTCTGTCTGTCTCGTGGAACCTTCCTGGTAGCTCACTGCGTTGTCACTCAAAGTGGGCGTGTCTATGCAAATGAGGGTGAAGGGGTCAGACTGGAATGGAACCTGATCGATCAGAAAACGGATCAAAGCAAATGATCTGTTCCATGGTTTTATTTCACATGTGGTTTGATCAGAATAGATCCACGTGAAAGAGAAGTCATGTCAGTCAGTCAGTTAGTTATTTGGTTGTTTAGTTAGTTGATTGGTTGGTTTGTTAGTTCACTGGTTAGTTGGTTAATTGGTTGTTTGGTTAGTTCATTGGATGGTTGGTTAGTTCATTGGTAAGGTGGTTGTTTAGTTAGTTGATTGGTTGGTTTGTTAGTTCACTGGTTAGTTGGTTAATTGGTTGTTTGGTTAGTTCATTGGATGGTTGGTTAGTTCATTGGTAAGTTGGTTGTTTAGTTAGTTGATTGGTTGGTTTGTTAGTTCACTGGTTAGTTGGTTAATTGGTTGGTTAATTGGTTAGTTGGTTTAGTTAGTTGATTGGTTGGTTGGTTGGCTGGTTGGTTAGTTGGTTCATTGGTTGATTGGTTGTTTAGTTAGTTGGTTGGTTGGTTGGTTAGTTCATTGGTTCCTTTGTTAGTTGGTTGTTTAGTTAGTTAGTTGGTTGGTTAATTGGTGGGTTAGTTCATTGGTTAGTTGGTTGGTTAGTTCATTGGTTAGTTGGTTAGTTGCTTGTTTAGTTAGTGAGTTGGTTGGTTAGTTCATTGTTAGTTGGTTAGTTCATTGTTAGTTGGTTAGTTGATTGGTTTGTTGGTTAGTTGGTTGTTTGGTTAGTTCATTGGTTGGTTAGTTTGTTGGTTCTTGAGTTAGTTAGATGGTTGGTCGGTTCATTGGTTAGTTGGTTAGTTAGTTGTTTAATTAGCTGGCTGGTAAGTTCATTGGTTAGTTGGTTAGTAGTACCGAGGGGACGGTAGCTCAGGAGGTAGAGCTGGTGGTCTAGTCATCTAAAGGTTGCTGGTTGGATCCCAGGCTCCTCCTGCTAGCATGCTGTAGTGTCCTTGAGCAAGACACTTAACCCCTCATTGCTCCTGATGGCTGCGTCCGTCGGTGTTTGAACAATTGTAAGTCGCTTTGGATAAAAGCGTCTGATCAATGACTAAATGTAAATGTAAATGTAGTTGGCTGGTTGGTTGTTTAGTTAGTTGGTTGGTTAGTTGGTTGTTTAGTTAGTAAGTTGGTTGGTAAGTTCATTGGTTAATTGGTTAGTTGGCTGTTTAGTTAGTTGATTGGTTGATTGGTTAGTTCATTGGTTAGTTGGTTGTTTGGTTGGTTAGTTCATTGGTTAGTTGGTTGTTTAGTTAGTTAGTTGGTTGGTTAGTTCATTGGTTCGTTGGTTGTTTAGTTAGTTAGTTGGTTGGTCAGCTAGTTCATTGGTTAGTTGGTTGTTTAGTTAGTTGATTGGTTGATTGGTTAGTTCATTGGTTAGTTGGTTGTTTGGTTGGTTAGTTCATTGGTTAGTTGGTTGTTTAGTTAGTTAGTTGGTTGGTTAGTTCATTGGTTCGTTGGTTAGTTGATTGTTTAGTTAGTTGGTTGGTTGGTTAGTTCATTGGTTAGTTGGTTGTTTAGTTAGTTAGTTGGTTGGTCAGCTAGTTCATTGGTTAGTTGGTTGTTTAGTTAGTTAGTTGGTTGGTTAGTTGGTTGTTTAGTTAGTTGATTGGTTGATTGGTTAGTTCATTGGTTAGTTGGTTAGTTGGTTGTTTAGTTTGTTAGTTGGTTGGTTAGTTCATTGGTTAGTTAGTTGGTTGGTTGTTTAGTTTGTTAGTTGGTTGGTTAGTTCATTGGTTAGTTGGTTAGTTTGTTGTTTAGTTAGTTAGTTGGTTAGTTTCCAGTTGACATTTTGTTCCTGCTCCTCCTCAGATCCACAGTGTGAAGCTCCAGCTGCAGACGGCGCAGGAGAAGGATTCCTGGATCCGAGCTCTGAGCGACGGCATCGATAGAGCCAAGAACAAGATCCTGGACCAGGTGTCCTCCACCTCCCCCTCCTCCCACTGCTCCTCCACCTCCCCCTCCACCACCTCCTCCTGCTCCTCCTCCACCCCCTCCTCCCGCTACTCCTCCACCTCCTCCCGCTGCTCCTCCACCTCCTCCTCCACCACCTCCTCCCGCTCCTCCTTCACCTCCTCCTCTTTCTCCTCCTCATCCTCCTCCCCCTCCTCCCTCATCTCCTCCTCCTCCTCCTCCCTCTTCCCTCCTCACCACCTCCTCTCCTCCCTCTGCTTTCTGCTTCAGCATGGAGGTCGGGTGGAGCTCTGACTTCCTTTCTTTGCAGGTGACAGTCGATCAGAGCAGTAACTTGGATCACGTGACTCGCTATCGACCCAAGGTGGCGGTGACCAGGAGACCTCCGACCAGGATCCACATGAAGGAGGTCCCAGCATCTCACTTCAGCATGACGCCCGCAGCGTTTTATGTTCAACCAAAGAGGAAAAGCAGGATCATTTATGGAATAATGAAGGATTTCATTTGACTTTCTCAGGCCTCAAAACGTTTCCTCCTGATGGAAAACAAATTGAACAGCAAATTCCTTTTTTATATTTTTATCACAGATTAAAAACCACGTTGGTTTTCTCCTTCACATTTTAAAAATGATCTTTTCTTTAATTCACTTCAGCAGAACTTTACAGAGACTTTGCATTTCTTCCATTTAATGACTTTCAGTTTATAATTATATTATATTTATTTATATTTTGTTTTATTCCGTTGATCATGTTTTGTTTTATTCCGTTGATCATGTTTTGTTTTATTCTGTTGATGGACTTCCTGAATCTGCTTTTTCATTTGACTTCTTCTTTTCCCTCCAGGTCGCCAGCCTTTCCTCTGACGGCCTTGTGCGTCTGGATCTGGACCTGGAGGACGCTGTGATGCCCAGTTGCCCTCGCAGTCTCCAGGTGGACCAGGTGGACCGTGTGGACCCTGTGCACCCCGTGGACCATGGTCATCATCCGGACCCCCCCAAAGCGGCCCTGAAGCCCCCCCAGCCCCCGTCAGGCTCCGCCTCAGGGGAGGAGCCTCAGCGCCTCCGGGCTCCCGCGCCGCCGTCCAAGGAGGCCAAACCTGCGAAGAGCGGCCTGGACCTGGAGCCCGCCAGGAACGAGGAGGAGAAGGTCTGGATCAGGATCCTCACTCCTCAGGGGTCTGAAGAACAGGGTCAGAGGTCAATGATCTGCAGGGAACATGTCACTGCTCATCTCCTTCACTTATATTTAAATACTTGATGTTGTTTTTATGACACATCGTGAATAACTATTTGATTGAATTTGCATCCATGAGGACTGGATCAGTGTCAAAAAGATCAAGATGTCCCTGAAAAGTCAGATTCAGGGACATCTTGTCTCGTTGCTTGATCACGACCTTCTGACCTTGTTGTGGGACAGAAGAAAATATATTTTTATGGGTAAACCTGTGATGACATTTAACGCGTCCATCTTGTTCCAAGGCCCTGGAGCCCGGCGTGCTGCAGGAGGATGGCGCTGACCCCTCCCTGCCCGGCCACGCGCAGCAGGAGCACAAGGAGCACAAGGAGCACAAGGAGCACAAGGAGTACAAGGAGCTTTCTGGGACGGAGGGTGAGGTGGAACCACCCCCACCCGAGGTCCCACATCTCCCAGAATGCTCCAGTGCAGGAGAGGAAGCATCTGGAAATCCTCCTCCTGAACCGTGTCAATCCAGCTCCGCCCACGAGGCCTCCGACTCCTCCGTCGGCACCCCCGCCTCAGAAGAGGCGTCTGGATCCCCCCTGGACCCCGCCCCCCCGCCAGCGCTGGTCCTCAGCCTGTGCGACACTGAGGAGAAATCCGTGGACAGCGGCCGCCACTCAGACGGGGACAGCCAGGCGTCGGAGGGCGAGGACTCGCTGGCGTCCTCCACCTTCGCGCTGCGGGGCAGCCAGGCCGGGCTAGAGGCCCTCTGCGTCGGCGAGGACGACAATGAGACCCCCGGCTCCCTCGATGGGACCGCCCGGGCCGGGAGCCCGCGCCCGCCCCGTCCGCCCCCGTGCCCACCGGGCCATAGACCTCCGTCCAAGTCGGCCTCGGCGGGAGACCTGCTGAGCGGCGCCTCGGCCCCGAACGGCCGAGCCGATCTGGATCACGTCGCCGGCCTGGAACGGGAAGTGGCTCTGGAGCTGGAGGAGACGGGAAAGCTGCTGAGGGGCGCGGCCCGAGGGGGGGGGGGCCGTCGAGGGCGCTCCCGAGGATCTGCTAGAAAAGGCGATAGAGAAGCTGAGGACGGCCGACCGCTTCCTCCAGGAGGCGAAGCACTTGAAGCAGGAACGTGTGAGGAGCGTGAGGGAGCGGATCAGCCTGTGATCAGTGCAAACACCACGGTTCCTTGGAGCTTCTCGCGAAACCTTTCGGCTTTTTCACAACCTGCAGCTTGGTTTTTAAAAAGCGGCTTTTTGGTTTTGATCAGGATAAAGGGCGGAAGGAGGGAGAAGTCCCCATTTGAGCAGAATCTGATCGGACGCTTACGTTTTATCATAATAAGATGAATAATAATAATAATACATAATGAGGAGACTAAATTAAAGTCGTCACCAAAGCCTCCTCGGTCTGTGAATGTTTAACTCCTCCATGTTTACTGGGTTTCTCTTTACTGTGGGGATCCGAGGAGGGAATCCATTTATAATATTTTATAATATAATGCCATATGAACAATGTAC
>NC_137190.1:804597-842097 GCF_960531495.2 Zeus faber | reverse complement strand
CATAGCAGTGATATGAAAAACCGTGTGAGCGGATGATCGGGCCCAGTGATGTGGTGTATATGGCAAAGAGGAGAGGTCCCAGCACAGAGCCTTGGGGCCCCCCTGTGGTGAGGTGGTGAGGCACAGACAACTGGCCTTGCCATGTCACACTGAACAAACGCCCAGTAAGGTAAGATTCGAACCAGGAAAGTGCTCTGCCCGTTATGCCCATACTTGAGAGTATGGACAGGAGAATGCTGTGATTGACAGTGTCAAAAGCAGCTGATAAGTCAAGCAGAATGAGAACCGAGGATTTGGCAGCAGCTCTAGCAGTTTTTAAGGCCTCTGTCACAGACAACAGGGCTGTTTCGGTGGAGTGACCACTTTTGAAGCCAGATTTAAGTGGATCAAGAAGGTTGTTTCTTGACAGGAACTCTCTAACCTGTCTAGAGACCGCCCTCTCAATGGTTTTGGAAAGGAATGGGAGGAGTGAGAACGGCCGATAGTTTTCCACTGGAGTGGGATCGAGTGAAGGTTTTTTGAGCAGTGGCGCTACCCTAGCCACTTTGAAAGCAGAGGGGAATGTGCTAGAAGTGAGGGAAGAATTAATCAAATGTGTGATTGCCGGGGTGACAGTCGGTGATATGGCTTGAAGGAGGTTAGATGGGATCGGATCTAGTGGACAGGTAGTAGGACGGCTACATGTTAGTAGTTTAGATACCTCACTCTCAGCGAGAGGGGTAAAACCAGGGAACAATGAGCCTTGAGCCGGAGTAGACAGGTTGTGAGTGAGTTGTTTGGAGAATTGGCTGCTGATAGCTGCCACTTGTCAGTAAAAAAGGAGGCAAAGCAATCAGCAGTGAGGTTGGTAGCTGGAGGAAGTGGTGGAGGCTAGAGCAGAGACTTATAGGTGGAGAATAACTTACAGTATGTGTGTCCGTGGCACCGTTGATTCTGTCGTTGAAGAAGGCCTTCTTAGCAGCAGTGATGCTGGAGGAGAAGGAGGACAGCAGTGTCTGGTAGTTTGCAAGATCTTCAGTCGCTTCGGATTTGAGCCATTTCCTCTCGGCTGCTCTTAGGTCAGTGCGCAATGTCCAGAGGGTGTCACTCAGCCACGGGTGCGACTGGGTTGTTCGAGCAGGTCTGGTGGATAGTGGACACAGGCTCTCCAGACATGAGCTCAAGGTGGAGCAGAGAGAATCAGTGGCATCATTAACCTGTAGAGAGGAGAAAGTTCCGTGAGGCGGAAGAGAAGAGGAGAGCACAGATGAGAAGTGGGTGGGAGACAGGCTGCGGAGATTGCAGCAGATGGTGACCATGGGTGGGGAGGTAGAGGGTTGTTCTGGAAGCTGAACATTGAAGCGGATGAGGAAGTGGTCTGAGAGATGGAGAGGGGTGACCATTAGGTTGTCTGGGGTGCAGCTCCGAGCAAGAATGAGATCAAACTCTTTGCCAGCCTCATGAGTCGGTGGAGTCGGGACCTGTCTTAGGTCGAATGAGCGAACCAAAGACAGGAAGTCGACCGAGCTTGCACTGCTCAAGTGGATGTTCATGTCACCGAGGACGAGCATGGGACAATCATGCTCAGGAATTGATGACAGCAGGGTGTCAAGCTTGTGTAGGAAGTCACCTAGTTGTCCTGGTGGACGGTAGATAACGACCACATAGGCTTTTACCGGAGCAGTCACCAAGATGGCATGATATTCAAAGGAGACAAAGTTGTTTAAAGGCAGCAGTGGATTAAATTTCCATGTGTTGGAGATTAGCAGGCCAGTCCCACCACCACGACCAGATGGTCAGTAGGTGTGGGAGAATGAGTAGTTTGTGGAAAGCGCAGCCGGGGTTGCACTTTTTTCAGGTTTAATCCACGTCTCAGTAAGAGCAAGGAGGTCCAAGGAGAGGTGGTTGGCATAACCAGAAATAAAGTCGGCCTTGTTAACTGCAGATCGACAGTTCCACAAGCCAACAGAGAAGGAGGTCTTTGCAGATGATGTTTGCTGCAGAGACCTGAGGTGACCCAGATTGCATCAGCGTTTGTTATAACAAGGCTTTCTGTGTGACATTGAATTTACAGAAATGTGGTAGTTGCACATTGTGTATGAGGTGACAAAAACAAGACAGGTTTTCCTTGTTCGGTGTCCTTGCTTCGGTGGACTTGCACAGGTAGACTTGCAAGTCTTTACACAATACCGTCTTCACACGAGAACGGCTGCACACGGGGCTGACCCTTTGCTGACGCTTAGTAACAGCCCCGTGAATGTAGCATGACCACTGATTGAAGACGGCTGAAGGCACGTCCACACAAAGACCAGGACTTACCGATTTGGGGGAGTGTCTAGAAGTCACACCCTTTGTTGATGGCTAAGCAATTAACAGTACAATACTAGATAACAGATACAAAGCAGTAAATACACTTACACAACAGTCTTGGCACTGTAGCTTGTCACATACACATACACATACACATACACACACACACACACACACACACACACACACACACACACACACACACACACACACACACACACACACACACACACACACACACACACATTCACACACACACACACTCACTTTGTATCCACAGTTTGGGATGAGCTCCCTGCTCCTCGCCTCCTGGTTTGGTCACCTGAAGATCCTGCAGATCCTGGTGGCGTGCGGTGCCAAACTGAGCGTCCAGAACAAGGTGACGAACGTGCTGAGGAACCTGCTGAGGAACCTGCTGAGGAACCTGCTGAGGAACCTGCTGAGGAACCTGCATGGCCTAGTAAACTGTGTTTGTGTGTGTGTGTGTGTGTGTGTGTGTGTGTGTGTGTGTGTGTGTGTGTGTGTGTGTGTGTGTGTGTGCACGCAGGACGGCCTGAGCCTCCTGCACTGTGCTGCGCTGCGAGGCCACATCAGAGTCCTGGAGTTCATCATGGAGGATCTGGAGGACATCAGCCTGGACCAAGTGGACAAGGTGAGACCCTCACAGCCAATCAGAATGGAGATCCTGTGGACCAGATAGAGTATTACAGTAGTAGAAGAGTTTTAGTAGTTGTATTAGTAGTAGTTTTAGTAGTTGTGTTAGTAGTGTTAGTTTATGGGGGCAGTGGCTCAGGAGGTAGAGGGGGTTAGGTGGTCCTATTAATTGATAATCGAAGATTGCTGGTTCGATCCCCTGCTCCTCCTGGTAGTGTGCTGATGTGTCCTTAGCAAGACACTTAACCACCTAACTGCTCTATATGGCGCCCACTGCTCCTAGATACAGTACATCAGTTACTAGGATGGTGAAATGCAGAGGAAGGTGGATATGGGGCAACAGAACATATGGTACAGCAAAAACAAGGTCCTGGGTTTGATTCCCGCCTGGGCCGCTTTGGACACCGTGCTCACCGCTTCACCAAAAACATGGGGTTTCCTCCATGTAACATCAGTAAGGACCTCCACCCAAAACATGCAGATGATCCTGGTCTGTCCAGTGATGGACACTTGTAACTGGTCCCAGGGCGTTGCTGTACGCTGCCCACTGCTCCTGGCTGCCCCCTGGAGGAAGGACAAGCCAGGACGGGTTAAAAAGCAGAGACCTCATTTCACCGGGTGGTGTGTCATGAATAAATATTCTTCTTCTAGTAATAGTATTTGTAGTTGCGTTAGTAGTAGTAGTATTTGTAGCAGAGTGTTAAAAGTAGTATTTGTAGTACAGTTAGTAGTAGTGTAGCAGAGTGTTAAAAGTAGTATTTGTAGTACTGTTAGTAGTAGTGTTGGTTAGTCGAAGTATTTGTGGTAGAGTGTTAGTAGTAGAGTCTTAGTATTGGTATTTGTAGTAGTGTTTGTAGTGGTAGTATTTATAGCAGAGTGTTAATAGTAGTATTTGTAGTGTAGTGTTAGTAGCAGTATTTGTAGTAGTAGTAGTGTAGTGTTCAATCCATGTCTTTTTGAGAGTGGCTTATGTGATGGTTGTACAGTGTCACAGCGCCCCCTGTGGCTGGATGTTTCTCTCAGTTTGGGAAGACGGCGCTCCACCTGGCGGCAGAGCACCATCAGCTGGAGGTGGTGGAGTTCCTGATCGGGATGGGATGCACACACTGCTGTAAGGACAAGGTGTGGACACACACACACACACACACACACACACACACACAACTGATGTCATTCAGGCAGTGAAACTAGAAACTCTCTGTCAGTCCACTCCACGTATTAGTTCAATCCCAGTTCACTCAGGTGGATTGTTGTGTTGCCATGGTAACGCGTTACGTACCACAGCAGGAGAACACGCCGCTGCACCTCGCTGCCGAGCGCGGACACACGGACGTCGTGCAGTGGATCCTGGAGACCGGGGTGGACGTGGACGACGCCAACGCGGTGAGGACACAGCACACTGCAACGTGTGATGTTAGATGATGATGAACAGAAGCACCGAGACACAGAGCAGCCTCCGAGTGCAGGAAGTACTGCTCCCTTCTGCCATCCAGGGTGTTCTCCTGAAGCCTGGCTCACCTCCAGGTCTGTACCACTAGGTTCAGTTGGGTTGGCAGCTCTGGGAACAGAACCCCCCCACTGGAGGAGACCACTGTCCTGGGAGGGTCACGGCCCCGGGGAGCAGATGGGACCCTCCGGACAGCCTCTGGACGGCCTCCGGACCCCCCACTGGCGATCTGCTTGGGAAGCGGTAATTGCTTTTCTCGTCTTCTCTTCCTCCCCAGGACGGCCTCACAGCGCTACACCTCTCCGCTGACAGAGGACACTACGACTGCATCAGGATCCTGCTGCAGAGCTGCTGCGACATCAACGCTCAGACTAACGTGCGGTTCGATCCCCAAAGGAGCCGAACGTTACGACTCTGCTCCATCATTTTTAACATGAAAATCGAGACACGTGTTGAAATGTAACACTTCCTCTCGCTGTGTTTAATTTTGCAGAAGGACATGAGCGCTCTGCATTATGCTGCGCGGCGCGGCTGCGCCAGCACCATCAGTTTGCTGCTTGAGGCCGGAGCCAACCCCAACGCTGTGGACAGCGTGAGAAGCAAACTGTAGAAATTACTCTAAATCAGAGAAATCCAACAGAACTCTGTCAATTCAGCCCCCTTTAAACAATCTTCTTAATTTTTTTTTCTCCTGGAGCAGCAGCACAGCAGCGCTCTGCACCACGCCGTCTTCTACAACCATCCTGAGGTGGTTCGGCTGCTGATCCAGTCCGAGTGTAACCTGGACGCCGTGGACGGAGTGGGTTCTACTGCCAGTCATTTATCAACTTATCCATCTCCTATCTTCTATCCGTCAGTTCTTTTTTTCAATGTAAAGGAACAACAAGTTGCATGCTGGGTAAAGAGTGTGTGACTCTTCCAGAGGCAGCAGACCGCCCTGCACATCGCTGCAGAAGAGGGACGCCAACACCTGGCAGAGATGATGCTGGTTGCCGGGGTGGACCTCAGTCTGACTGACAGGGTAACAACGACTTAGAGGAAGAAACAATTGGAAATCCAGCCAACAGCCCTCAGACCAGATTGTTGAATTAAAGGGTCATTTTGAGCTGAAGGCCTCTGTCACACCAGAGTTGTGACGCCCCAGTTTTGCAGGGTTAGGGGTTAGGATTCATTTGTCGCCATCGACTGTACATGGAGACTCTGGAACCTCAAACCTCCATGTTGACCTGAAGCTCTGTGACGACCCGAAGCTCCATGTTGACCTGGAGCTTTGTGATGACCTGGAGCTCCATGTTGACCTGAAGCTCCGTTATGACCTGGAGCTCCATGTTGACCTGAAGTTCTGCAGTGACCTGGAGCTTCATGTTGACCTGGAGCTCCATGTTGACCTGAAGCTTTGTGGTGACCTGGAGCTCCATGTTGACCTGAAGCTCCATGTTGACCTGGAGCTCCGTCATGACCTGGAGCTCCATGTTGACCTGAACCTTTGTGATGACCTGGGGCTCTATCTTGTCCCAATACCCCAGCAGGGGAAGAGTAGCCTGGACGTGGCTGCCAGAGGAAGCCACGTGGTGTTGGTCGACATGATCATTAAAGCAGATCGATTCTACAAGTGGGAGAAGGTCAGCTCACTACTCTACTCTACTCTACTCCACCTATGCTCTACTGTACCTCTTCTGCCTCTACTCTACTCTACTCTACTTTACCTCTTCTACCTCTGCTGTACCTCTTCTCTACCTCTTCTACTCTAACTCTACTCTACTCTTCCTCTACTCTACTTCTTCTACCTCTACTCTACTATACGCTACCTCTCCTCTGCCTCTACTTCTACCCTTATTGTACTCCGCCTACTGTACTATTTGTTTGGTGTTGAGACCCTGAACTCACTGCACTGCTCGTCAATGTTCATCATTTTAAAATCTGCATTATGAATACATTTGGATTAAGACCAGGTGTCGGCCTCCCAGCACCAGGTGTCGGCCTCCCAGCACCAGGTGTCGGCCTCCCAGCACCTGGTGTCGGCCTCCCAGCACCAGGTGTCGGCCTCCCAGCACCAGGTGTCGGCCTCCCAGCACCAGGTGTCAGCCCCCCAGCGGGGTGGTCCAGCCCCCCAACCGAGCTTCCGTCCAGACCGGGGGCTGGAGACCCAGCGGTTGCGCCGCGTCCTGTGGGAGCTAGCGACCCGGCAGCTCTGCCGTGGGGAGTGGAGGCTCCTGGCACAGCACTGGGGCTTCAGCCCCGCCCACATCAGGGCCATCGAGCAGCAATGGACAGGTGGAGAGTGTACACACACACACACAATACAATAATAATAACAAGCACCTTTCACTCATGGACTGCAACCGAAGTGCTTCTCAATGTGCTTCACACAACCAACAAATAACTACAATTATACAACTAACTACAAATTACTACAATGAACTATAACTTACTACAACTAACTCCAACTTACTACAACCGACCGCAACTATACAACTAACTACAACTAGCTACAACTAACTACAACAAACAATAACTAACTACAACATACTACAACTAAACAACTCACTACAACTCAATACCACTTAATACAACTAACTACTACAGTGTAGTTAGTTGTAGTAGATTGTGGTTAGTTGCTGTATGTTGCATTTAGTTGTAGTGAGTTGTATAGTTGTAGCTAGTTGTAGATAGTTGTATAGTTGTTGTTAATTGTAGTTAGTTGGATAGCTGTAGTTAGTCATAGTTAGTTGTATATGTGTAGTTAGTTGTAGTAAGTTGTAGTTAGTTGTTATTGTTGTAGATGGTTGTAAAGTTATAGTTAGCTTTAGTTAGTTGTAGTTAGTTGTATAGTTGTAAGTTGTAGTTAGTTGCATAGCTGTAGTTAGTTGTAGTTGGTTGTATAGTTGTAGTAAGGTGTAGTTTGTTGTAGTAAGTTGTAGTTACTTGTCGAATTGTGGTTAGTTGTAGATTTAACATGTTTATTTGTGAACATCTTGAATCTACAACTTGTTAGTTGTAATAAAACTGTTTAGTTGCTGTATTCAATAAAGCTAGTTTGTTGTCGTTAGTTGTGTACAACTATATGACAAACGATAACTATCTACAACTATACAACTAACTGCTCTTGAATCTTGAATCTTGAACTAACTACAATTATACAACTAACTACAACAAACTACAATGCACAACAACTAACCACATTTTACTTCAACTAACTACACCTTCCTAGAAATAACAACAACTATACAACTAACTACAACTATACAACTAAATACAACTATACAACTAACTACAACGAACTACATCTATACAACTAAATACAACTATACAACTAACTAAAACTATACACCTTAAAAACAACTATACCACTAACAACAACTGCACCACTTAAAACAACTATACAACTTACAACAACTATACAACTAACTACAACTAACTATAACTATACAACTAAAAACAACTATACAACTAACAACAACTATACAACTATACAACTAACTACAACTACACAACTAGATACAACTATACAACTAACTACAACTATACAACTAAATACAACTATACAACTAACTACAACTAACTACAACTATACAACTAAAAACAACTATGCAACAAACAACAACGTGACAACTAAATACAACTATACAACTTACTACAATTAACTACAACTTACTACAAGTAACCACAACTTACTACAACTTACTACAACTAACTACAACGTTACAACTAACAACAACTATACAACTAACTACAGCTATACAACTTACCACAATTAACTACAACTTACTACAAGTAACCACAACTTACTACAACTAACTACAACTATATAACTAATAATCTCCTGAACTTTGAACTACAGCTAACTACAACTAATTACTACTAACTAAGACTGTACAACTAACTACAACTTACTACAAATATACAACTAACTACAGGACGACTAAGCAGTTGTGGCTCTTCAGTGATAAAGGAAACAACAGGCAGTTTCTACAGATCAGTACACATTCATTGTACACATTGGTACATTATAGATTCACTGTTCATTTGACAGAGACAGACGAGTCCGAGCAGGAGTCTGGTGCTGCTCCCTGCAGGAGCATCATGGAAACACAGACATGAGTCAAATAGTCTGGATGTGTTGACTGTTGCCGCCGTGTGAGGAAAGGAGTCGGGGTCAACGTTCCCGCAAAGTTGTTCCATAAATTTTCCCGATTTTGGATTTAGTATCATCGAGAAAATCTCGGTACGGCTGTGGATCTTGAATCTTGAGTGGAAGTGTGTGGGAATGGAAACAGTAACACTGCTGTAAAGTTCAAGCACAAGGATAAATGTTACTGTTTTCACACCCACACACTTCCATTCACAGCCAGACTGACGTTCAAGATTCAAGATTCAAGAGGTTTATTCGTCACATACATATACATACGTTCATACATATACATACTTTCATACATATACTGCACATACTTTCATACATATACATACTTTCATACATATACTGTACATACTTTCATACATATACATACTTTCATACATATACTGTACATACTTTCATACATATACATACTTTCATACATATACTGTACATACTTTCATACATATACATACTTTCATACATATACTGCACATACTTTCATACATATACATACTTTCATACATATACTGTACATACTTTCATACATATACTGCACATACTTTCATACATAAACATACTTTCATACATATACTGTACGTACTTTCATACATATACATACTTTCATACATATACTGTACATACTTTCATACATATACATACTTTCATACATATACTGCACATACTTTCATACATATACATACTTTCATACATATACTGTACATACTTTCATACATAGACATACTTTCATACATATACATACTTTCATACATATACATACTTTCATACATATACTGTACATACTTTCATACATAGACATACTTTCATACATATACATACTTTCATACATATATGCAGTGAAATGTCAATGCATCGCACCCGGTGATTACACACAATATGTTCTAGACTGAACACAGTAGCTACCGAAGAATTTCTACTTGACTAACTGATTCCTACAATGTAATGCAGTAGTAAGTAAGATAATATAGAATAAAATAAGGAACTCAAAGGTAATGCAGAGTGGGGGTACAAAATAGAAATAAAGGGAATAGACGTATGTATATGGGATAGGCTATAGGTAAATGTATTTACCTGTATAGGTAAATACAGATATGTGCATTAAAGTGGCATGTGAATGAAGTGAGGTAGTGTGTGTGGAGATATATACATTTTCCCGTAAATGATACTGGATCGAGAAATGGGGATATTTAGGGCGACTTTAACGGAACATTGACACTGGATCATGTTCCCACATGACGCCAACACAGAAAATGACCAGTAGATTTATGGCTTTCAGTGCAAGTTTGAAAGACGCTGACACAGCAGTCTTGTCTGGACCGCTCACATGTGCCACCTGGTGGTCGTCGGTGGCACTGGAGCTGCTGTTTCTCATTTCAAGGCGCTGAAAAAGTTTTATATCTCGTTCTCTCTTTACATTTTGTCTGCTATGCTTTGTGTTGTTTTCTGCTCCGGGTCTCAGTTGTAAAAGAGATTCTGAATCTGACTGAGACGGAGCCGCTACAATAAGGGTTCAGTAAAAGCTCTTGGTCTTCGGGAGGTGGAGGCATCTTCTCGGAGGGAAACGGCTCCTCAGTGTTGTGTTGTGTCTCCAGGGATGAAGAGCTTCAGGGAGCACGGGCACCGCATGCTGCTGATCTGGCTGCACGGAGCCGTGCTGGGGGGCCACAACCCGGTGAAGGGTCTGTACGAGGGGCTGGCGGAGATCTGCCGATGTGACCTGGCAGGTGGAGGCTCCGCACCGCAGCTGAACACATGGGGGAGAGGGGTACTATTATGGAGATTAAAGAACGAGCCGACTCTCTCTGTGTCTCAGAAAACATCCGGCAGAAAGCCAACGTCCACTCCACCTGCACCTCAACCTCCGCCAAAACCTGCTCCACCATGTGAGCGACAGGATGGAGGAGAAGGACCGTGAAGAAGATGAAAGAAAAGGTGTTTGTGTGAATTATCGCTGTGGTTTGGAACTCAGATATTTCTGGGGAGTAGTTGTATTTGTTCAGTTGAAGCATGCGGTGCCTCCACCTTCCATCTCATCCTTCTTATCTGCTTTGCACAGGTTCTACATCAATTCCACGTGAATTCATCTTTTTGAGGAAGGACTTGCTTTTAGAAGAATATTTGGATGTTAATCAAAGTATTTCACAAAGACATTTTACCACTGCTGGGAAAATCCAAACCATCCGTCATTTTGGTAAAACCTGAAACATCAGTTCAAAAACTGGTGTCAGCAATAAAACCTTTATAATGAATAAATATCGTTCTACTCTGTGTAGGTGTATGTACTGTGTACTTACTACATAGTAAACAGTACATGTTCCCATGTGTGTTCTCTTTTATGTAACTGCTGCATAGGGTCAATAAAAACTTTCCTCAAAGCAGATTATTTGTATTGTAATACATGTCCTGGCTGTGGACAAAACATACACCCACCAATCACCTTGTCATTAAATATGATTTATTTCATATTTCCACTCGGGGACTGGTTCCACTGGTCCCACGGGTTCCACTGGACCCACGGGTTCCACTGGACCCACGGGTCCCATTGGTCCCATGGGTCCCACTGGTCTCATGGGTCCCACTGGTCCCACAGCAACGCCCCTGAGTATTTAAAGGAAAGAAAGGAACATCAGTAAGGACCCCCACCCAAAACAGGGGGTTTCCTCCATGTAACATCAGTAAGGACCCCCACCCAAAACATGGGCTTTCCTCCATGTAACATCAGTAAGGACCCCCACCCAAAACATGGGCTTTCCTCCATGTAACATCAGTAAGTACCCCCACCCAAAACATGGGCTTTCCTCCATGTCACATCGGTAAGGACCCCCACCCAAAACATGGGCATTCCTCCATGTAACATCAGTAAGGACCCCCACCCAAAACATGGGCTTTCCTCCATGTAACATCAGTAAGGACCCCCACCCAAAACATGGGGTTTCCTCCATGTCACATCAGTAAGGACCCCCACCTAAAACATGGGGTTTCCTCCATGTCACATCAGTAAGGACCCCCACCTAAAACATGGGGTTTCCTCCATGTAACATCAGTAAGGACCCCCACCTAAAACATGGGGTTTCCTCCATGTCACATCAGTAAGGACCCCCACCTAAAACATGGGCTTTCCTCCATGTAAAATCAGTAAGGACCCCCACCCAAAACATGGGGTTTCCTCCATGTAACATCAGTAAGGACCCCCATCCAAAACATGGGCATTCCTCCATGTAACATCAGTAAGGACCCCCACCCAAAACATGGGCTTTCCTCCATGTCACATCGGTAAGGACCCCCACCTAAAACATGGGGTTTCCTCCATGTCACATCAGTAAGGACCCCCACCTAAAACATGGGCTTTCCTCCATGTAAAATCAGTAAGGACCCCCACCCAAAACATGGGGTTTCCTCCATGTAACATCAGTAAGGACCCCCATCCAAAACATGGGGTTTCCTCTTGTAACATCAGTAAGGACCCCCACCTAAAACATGGGGTTTCCTCTTGTAACATCAGTAAGGACCCCCATCCAAAACATGGGCTTTCCTCTTGTAACATCAGTAAGGACCCCCATCCAAAACATGGGCTTTCCTCCATGTAAAATCAGTAAGGACCCCCACCCAAAACATGGGGTTTCCTCTTGTAACATCAGTAAGGACCCCCACCTAAAACATGGGGTTTCCTCCATGTAACATCAGTAAGGACCCCCATCCAAAACATGGGGTTTCCTCTTGTAACATCAGTAAGGACCCCCACCCAAAACATGGGGTTTCCTCTTGTAACATCAGTAAGGACCCCCACCTAAAACATGGGGTTTCCTCTTGTAACATCAGTAAGGACCCCCATCCAAAACATGGGCTTTCCTCTTGTAACATCAGTAAGGACCCCCACCTAAAACATGGGGTTTCCTCTTGTAACATCAGTAAGGACCCCCACCTAAAACATGGGGTTTCCTCCATGTAACATCAGTAAGGACCCCCATCCAAAACATGGGGTTTCCTCCATGTAACATCAGTAAGGACCCCCATCCAAAACATGGGCTTTCCTCTTGTAACATCAGTAAGGACCCCCATCCAAAACATGGGGTTTCCTCTTGTAACATCAGTAAGAACCCCCATCCAAAACATGGGGTTTCCTCTTGTAACATCAGTAAGGACCCCCACCTAAAACATGGGGTTTCCTCTTGTAACATCAGTAAGGACCCCCATCCAAAACATGGGGTTTCCTCCATGTAACATCAGTAAGGACCCCCATCCAAAACATGGGGTTTCCTCTTGTAACATCAGTAAGGACCCCCATCCAAAACATGGGGTTTCCTCTTGTAACATCAGTAAGGACCCCCACCCAAAACATGGGGTTTCCTCCATGTAACATCAGTAAGGACCCCCACCTAAAACATGCAGAACATCCTGGTCTGTCCAGTGATGGACACTTGTAACTGGTCCCAGGGCGTTGCTGTACGCTGCCCACTGCTCCTGGCTGCCCCCTGGAGGAAGGACAAGCCAGGACGGGTTAAAATGCTACGGGTTATAACTACTTAGTTCTAGACCTGGTCCCTGTTATAGTTTTCGTCATGGTCCTGGTCCCAGTTCAAGATTCAAGATTCAAGATTTTTTATTTGTCACATACATATACATACTTTCATACATATATGCAGTGAAATGTCATAAGCAGTTCTTGTCCTGGTCCCAGTTCTAGTCCTGGCCCTAGATCTAGCGGTAGTCCTTGTTGAAGTGCTGGTTCTAGTCCCAGTGCTATGCCTGGTCCTAGTACTGGTCTTAGTCCTCGTCCAGGTCCTAGATCTTGTGGTAGTTCTAGTCCTGGTCCTAGATCTAGTGGTAGTTCTAGTCCTGGATATAGTGGTAGTCCTGGTCCTGGTCCCAGTTGTAGTACCGGTCCGAGATCTAGTGGTAGTTCTAGTCCTGGTCCTAGATCTAGTGGTAGTTCTAGTCTCGGTCCTAGTTCCAGTCCCCTCTGTGTCACCCTCTTAGCGCTGTGTTACATACCTGCCTGTTTCCACAACTTCTAATAAGAACATAGTAATATTATTATATATAATGGCTTTATTCCCGCGCTGCACCAGCGGCGCCGTGGCTTAGTTGGTTAAAGCGCCTGTCTAGTAAACAGGAGATCCTGGGTTCGAATCCCAGCGGTGCCTTTTGGACACGTGGTCTGTTCAAACCTGAAATTTCTCGTAAAAATCGTATTTTAATCACGTGTTGTGATTCAACATGTTTCCTCCTTGTGTTGTTCTTCACGCGGAACATTGTATTATGATGTTGATAATAATAATAATAATAATAATAATAACAACATTTTATTATTATGAGCGACCTGCAGGCACGCCATCCCACCGGGGGGGGGCGCTGCGCGGCCGGAGCGGCATGCGCCCTGGACGGGTGGACAGGATGGATGGAGGAAGGAAGGAAGGAAGGAAGGATGGAGGAAGGAAGGAAGGAGAGCAGCCCCGGTACATCCAGCTCCCGGTACATCCAGCTCCCGGTGCATCCAGCTCCCGGTACATCCAGCTCCCGGTGCATCCAGCTCCCGCTGCGTGAACACGAACAGCGCTTTATTCAGCAGAAGCTGCGTCTGCTGCTTCCGGTCCCTGGCGTGACAAGGACCCGGATGGAGGAGGAGCGCTGCACGAGCATCCCTCGGTCCCAGTCCCGGTCCTGAACCTGGAACCTGGAACCTGGACCCTGGAACCTGGACCCTGGAACCTGGAACCTGGAACCTGGAACCTGGACCCTGGAACCTGGACCCTGGAACCTGGACCCTGTCCTCCGCCGCACCGCCTGGATGCCCCGGGTCCTGGGCCATGGAGCGGGTCCTGCTCGGTGTATGGCTGCTGGTCCACCCGGTCCTGCTCTGCCTGGGTAAGAGGGTGGTCCGCCACAAATACCCGGAGGATGATGGACGATATCATATTATATTATATTATATTATATTATATTATATTATATTATATGATATTATATTATATTATATTATATTATATTATATTATATCATATTATATTATATCATATTATATTATATGATATTATATTATATTATATCATATTATATTATATTATATCATATCATATCATATTATATTATATTATATCATATTATATCATATTATATTATATGATATTATATGATATTATATTATATCACATCATATCATATTATATTATATTATATTATATTATATTATATTATATTATATCACATCATATCATATTATATTATATTATATTATATCATATCATATTATATTATATTATATCATATCATATTATATTATATTATATTATATTATATTATATCACATCATATCATATTATATTATATTATATTATATCATATCATATTATATTATATTATATTATATCATATCATATCATATTATATCATATCATATCATATCATATCATATTATATCATATCATATTATATCATATCATATCATATCATATTATATTATATCATATCATATTATATTATATTATATTATATCATATTATATTATATTATATTATATCATATTATATTATATTATATCATATCATATTATATTATATTATATCATATCATATTATATCATATTATATTATATTATATTATATTATATCATATTATATTATATTATATTATATCATATCATATCATATTATATCATATTATATCATATTATATTATATTATATTATATAATATTATATTATATTATATTATATCATATTATATTATATTATATTATATTATATCATATTATATTATATGATATTATATTATATTATATCATATTATATTATATTATATTATATCATATCATATCATATATTATATCATATCATATCATATCATATCATATTATATTATATTATATCATATTATATTATATTATATCACATCATATCATATCATATTATATCATATCATATCATATCATATTATATCACATTATATTATATTATATTATATTATATTAAATTATATTATATTATATTATATTATATCATATTATATTATATTATATTATATTAAATTATATTATATTATATTATATTATATCATATTATATTATATTATATCATATTATATTATATTATATTATATTATATTATATTATATTAAATTATATTATATTATATTATATTATATCATATCATATCATATTATATCATATTATATCATATTATATTATATTATATTATATTAAATTATATTATATTATATAATATTATATCATATTATATTATATTATATTATATTATATTATATCATATTATATTATATTATATCATATCATATAATATTATATTATATAATGTACCCTGATATGTACCCTCCCCAGCGTGTGGCCCCCAGGTAGAGCTGCACACCCAGCGCAGGGGGGTCATCTTCAGCCCCTCGTGGCCCCTGAACTACCCTGCAGCAGCCAACTGCACCTGGAGCATCCAGGGAGGGCCTGGGGAGGTGATCACCCTCAGGTACACACTCACTATTACACACTAATACACACACACACAAGCACTAATACACACACTAGCTACTACACACTAATACACACTAATACACACACACACACACACACAAACAGTAATACACACACTCACTACTACACACTAAAACACACCACTACACACTAATACACACACACAAACAGTAATTCACATACTCACTACTACACACTTAAACACACCACTACACACTAATACACACACACAAACAGTAATACACACACTAGCTACTACACACTAATACACACCACTACACACTAATACACACACACACAAACAGTAATACACACACTAGCTACTACACACTAATACACACCACTTCACACTAATACACACACACAAACAGTAATACACACACTAGCTACTACACACTAATACACACCACTACACACTAATACACACACAAACAGTAATACACACACTCGCTACTACACACTAAAACACACCACTACACACTAATACACACACAAACAGTAATACACACACTCACTACTACACACTAATACACACTAATACACACTAATACACACACACAAACAGTAATACACAATCCAGCTACTACACACTAATACACACCACTACACACTAATACACACACACTAACAGTAATACACACACTAGCTACTAAACACTAATACACACCACTACACACTAATACACACCCACAAACAGTAATACACACACTCACTACTCCACACTAAAACATACCACTACACACTAATACACACACACAAACAGTAATACACACACTCACTACTCCACACTAAAACACACATTACACACTAATACACACACACAAACAGTAATACACACACTCACTACTCCACACTAAAACACACATTACACACTAATACACACACACAAACCGTAATACACACACTCACTACTCCACACTAAAACACACCACTACATACAGTAAATGTATGCCTCCCCCCCTCCTCCTTCCCCTCCCTCCTCCTCCCTCCTCCCTCTAGCTTCAGGAGTTTTGACCTGGGTGACCCCGGGGGGTGTTCGGGGGACCTCCTGCAGCTCCTCTCCCCCACTTGGGAGGAGGACTTGAGGCTGTGCGGCTCGGTGCTGCCTCCTCCCTTCACCTCCACCAGGGGGCGCATGTGGCTCCACTTCCACTCTGCGGCCAACAGCTCGGGGCAGGCGCAGGGCTTCCGTCTCTCCTACATCAGAGGTGAGTGTCGGTCCCAAAACGACTCCATTCCATGGCTCTTCCAGGCAGGAAGTACCAGGTTTGGTAACATCACCACGGTAACGTCATTCGCAAGAACAAATGGTTGTGTATGATGTTATGTGGAACAAAGGAAGAAAAAAGGAGAAGGAGGAGTCCCCTTCCAGTGGATCATAACAACAATAATGTAACATGACAAATGATAAGAGGTGTCATTAAACACCATAGATATCCATAGATGGTGGAGGTGGAGGTGGAGGTGTTAAGATTGACGTTAACATCTCCCAATTCCATGAGAGACTGAAAATGAAAGAAGAAGAGCAAAGGACAAAAAAGACTGATCAGCTGGTGTGTCTGGCTCTGCTGCTGCTTGTGATGTTCTCTGTCTTCACTGTCTGTTCATGCTGCATGACTTGGTTCTGCCCGCCAGGTCGCCTGGGTCAGAGCAGCTGCCAGCCCGATGAGTTCCTGTGTGGGAACGGGAAGTGTCTTCCTGGATCCTGGAGATGTAACTCCATGGACGAGTGCGGCGACCGGAGCGACGAGGGCGGGTGCTCGCCCCCCCCCACCGCCGCCCCGCCGGGCCCGTGCCCCCCCCGCACGCTGCCTTGCGCCCGGGCCCAGTCCACGCTGTGCCTCCCCCCCGCCCTGCGCTGCGACGGCACCGCCCACTGTCCGGACGGCAGCGATGAGCGGGGCTGCCCCGACACCGCCTGCGGCAAACGCCTGCAGAACTTCTACGGGTCCTTCGCCTCGCCCGACTTCTTCAGGGCCAATCGGAGTGCGGCAGGGGCGGAGCTCCGCTGCTCTTGGTTCCTGGACACCGAGGACCCCAAGCCCATCGTGCTGCAGCTGGACCTGCAGCTGGGCCCGGGGGATGTCCTGCGGGTGTACGACGGGCTGGGCCAGCGGGCGGAGCGCCTCCTGCAGGCTCTGTCGCACCACAACAATCGACGGCAGACGCTGCTGGAATCCAGCAGGGGGCAGATGAGTCTGCTGTACCGGGCCCAGCTGCACAGCGTGGGGCGGGGCTTCAACGCCACCTACCAGGTAGCTCAGCGCCAAAACAAACCTTAAGTAAACGCAGAACGGAGATGCTTCAAGTGAGGCGAAGTCGGTTTCAGGCGTCGCTACTTTCTAAAATGTGCCTGGAAATGAACAGCATCTGCGGTACCAAGCCTCGCAGCAACGTACAATATGTACAAGCTGATTCCTCAACAGTTGACATGTTTGTGATTGTTGCCCCCTGGAGGACGCGGCTTCATCACCTTCACAGGAAGGAAGCAAGGTTTACTTTGTATGACCGGACCAAGTGTTCGGTGCGTAGCCGTTAGCATCTGCGTTCACGTATTTACGTAAGGTTTGTTGGACCTTGGTGTTGATAAACATCTCTGACTTTTCAAATCTGTTGGAACTTTGTTTTACGTCCCGTTGGGACCCCCACACCCTCCCCCATCCACTCACATGTTCCTCTCGCAGGTCAAAGGTTACTGCTTCCCGGGGCAGCGGCCCTGTGGCGGCGGCCAGGGCTGCTACTCAGAGTCGCAGCGCTGCGACGGCTTCTGGAACTGCAGGTCGGGCCGCGACGAGGAGGGCTGCCCGGCGTGCACCCGGGCCGGGGAGTACCCCTGTGGCCTGGGCGGCGGCGGCGGCTGCTACACTCCCGCCGAGCGCTGCAACAACCAGAAGCAGTGCAGCGACGGCGCCGACGAGAGGAACTGCTACGAGTGCCAGCCCGGGAACTTCCACTGCCACAGCAACCTGTGCATCCTGGAGACGTGGCGCTGCGACGGGCAGCAGGACTGTCTGGACGGCAGCGACGAGGCCCAGTGCCCCCCGGCCGCCGTGCCACGCAGGGTCATCACCGCAGCGCTCATAGGAAGTCTAGTCTGCTGCCTCCTGCTGGTGGTGACGCTCAGCTGCGCCTTCAGACTGCACCACCTGAGGGGGCGGGGCACCAGGTACCTGTCTGTCTGTCTCACTGTCTGTCTGTCTGCCTGTCTGTCTGCCAATTCAATTCAATAAGGCTTTACCATACACCCCCTCCCCCGCAGAGCCTTGGAGAGGCAGATGACACATTTGGAGGCAGAGTTTGTTCAGAGAGAAGCTCCTCCCTCTTATGGTCAGCTGATCGCTCAGGGTCTCATCCCCCCTGTGGAGGACTTTCCTGTACATAACCGCACCCAGGTATCAATCAATCAATCAATCAATCAATCAATCAATCAATCAATCAATCAATCAATCAATCAGTCAATCAAACCATCAGTACACTACACCAGGGGCAGGGTTCCAATCTTCAACAGGGGAGAAAACAAAATTAATAAATTGTAATAAAGTTCTCGATGTGAACATCTGCAGGGCTCTGATTGTAGCTCCTCCCCTCAGACCTCCGTCCTGCAGAACCTGCGTTCCGTCATGTTCCGGCAGAGCAGGCGTGGCTCCCCACATGCCGTTTCCTCTGGGGGGGGTCTGAGCTTCCTGTGGAGGCGGGTGTTCCAGCCGGCCTCTCCGCGGGCCCAGACCTCCCTGCTAGACCCCCCGTCGGGCGCCATGGCCCTCAGCCTGCGCAGCTACCGCACGGTGGAGATCCAGGACCAGAACCAGGGCCAGGACCTGGACCAGGCCTTGACTCCAGGCTCTGCAGGGGGCCAGACCCCCAGCCCGGATGGGAGCGACTCCTGGAACGCCGCCGTCTCCAGCCCCCCTGGCCGGGTGTCCAGGAAGCCCATCATGGGCCTGGCGGTCAATCTGAGGAGAGTAGCCCTGCAGCGCTACTCTCCTCTGGGACCCACGTCACCCGCCAGCCCTGAACCTGGACCTGCCGAACGCCAGACAACTGGAGAACCGGAGACCCCCATCTAGACCACCAGACCTCCATTCAGACCACCAGACCACCAGACCGCCATCTAGACTACCAGGCCTTCATCTAGACCACCAGGCCTTCATCTAGACCACCAGGCCTCCATCTATACCAACGGACCTCCATCTTGACCACCAGACCTCCATCCAGACCACCAGACCTCCATTTATACCACCAGACCTCCATCTAGACCACCAGACCTCCATTTATACCACCAGACCTCCATCTAGACCACCAGACCTCCATGCAGACCACCAGACCTCCATGCAGACCACCAGACCGCCATCTAGATCACCAGGCTGCCATCTAGACCACCAGGCCTCCTTTTAGACCACCAGACCTCCATGCAGACCACCACACCGCCATCTAGACTACCAGGCCTTCATCTAGACCACCATGCCTCCATTTACACCACCAGACCGCCATCTAGACCACCAGACCTCCATGCAGACCACCAGACCGCCATCTAGGCCAACAGATCTCCATCTAAGAGACGGGTGGAGGTGGAGAGCAGCTTCAAGGCCTCAGCTCCAGTATAATTGAGGGGGTTGTTTCACGTTTCTCCAGACGCTTCAGAGTGAAGTTGAAGTTGATGGTAAACATCAAACAAAGCAGAATATCCTGAAAGTAACACGTGAGCCTCAGACCACCTGGTTCTTCTGTTCTGTTAAAATACAATTTCCTTTTGGGTTTTAAAGTGGCATCAAGAGAAAACACCTTCAAACCTTTATCTTTTCAAACCTTTATCTTTTCAAACCTTTTCCTTAAAATCAGCAACAGGTTCATTGAGCGTCCCTGGTGCGTAAACACTCTTTAAAGTTATTCATTTCAAGTGCAACTTTACAAGAAGTCACGTAGTTACCTTTACATTACATTACATTTAGCAGACGCTTTTATCCAAAGCGACTTACAATTATTCAAACACCAACGGACGCAGCCATCAGGAGGAATTAGGGGTTAAGTGTCTTGCTCAAGGACACTACAGCATGCTAGCTCCAGACTGGAGAACAGGTGTTCACATCGTACAAGGACCTGACGAACTCCCTCTGAACGGAAGGTGTTTGCAGGGTTTTACACCACCTGTGTTTCTTTGCCTTAAACCTTGTGTGTCAGTTAATGTTTGAAGAGATGATGTGGGATAACGCAATTCTAGTGGCGTCCCTGCGTTAGTTTAGAGGAGACCTGTTCTGCTTCTCCTGATTTTCTGTCCTGTATATAATGTTAGAATGTGGGATGTTGGTATTAGGCGTGGTCAAAGTGTCAGATAATGAGGTCAACTGAACAAAACGCTCCGAACGCTGCGTTTCCAAAGGTTTTTTCTACTGATTTCCTTATATGGTCATATGCTCCATCCCATCCGCTGTGCGTTTCTCCAAACAAAACCAATAAAAATAGTGTGTTTTATTGTAGATGTTTTTATTCATTATATTTATTTAATTTTCCACGTTTACATGACAACAAAAAAAATCCCGGCGTGTGAGGGTCGCGGTGCAGTGTCCTTGTCTCCCACAAGCTTGAAGCACGGCAACCAAAGTGGGAACTAAGATTAAAATGAGGCTGTAGATGTAAGATGATGAATTATTTCTCCTCAAACTTGTTGACAAACACATTTTAATGGACCGATGAGGTGGAATCAGTGAAGGTTACGGAGAAAATAGAACAAAACCCAGAAGCCATGCTCAAACCCCATTGGCTGAACTCGTGGCTTATGGAGGAGGCTCCACCCACTGAAACAACATCAGGAACACAATGGATTTTGAGGCATGTTAGAATGATTAGAATACATCATCTGAGTGGCATTTTCAGCAAAAAACTTTAAAAACGTGTTGGGGACCTCAGGTACCTACAATATATGAACATGTGTAAAAAGGAGCTTGTTTGCAGTTGATCGGCTGTCTGCGCAGACTGAGCATTGAGGAGCTAAATGTCTTAAGCATGTACATTTAACATTTTCTGTAACCTGTAGCCAACACGCCTGCAGCGACCAGGCTCCACTCCAGCCTGCAGCCATTTGCTGCATCTTCCTCTCTCTACTCACCACTTCCTGTCTCTCCACAATGTTTATCAAACACAGGATAAGATGTAAATTCCTTGTGCAAGCACATACCTAAGAGTGTCGTGATGAATGGTAGAACGTCTTAATGTCATCTTGTCGTCTTGGTGATGAATGGTGGTGAATGGTGGGAGCTGGATACGCATCATCAGTAGTGTATCCTTGGATCTTGGGATGTTTCGGCCTCTACACTATACACCCTCCCCAAGGTGGCCAGCTACAGGCTGATCGGACCTGAGCTTGCGTGAGTCCAGACTCGTCACGAGAAAGAAAGCCATATTGATGGCAGACTTCTCGAGGGACTATGCATGGCAGGGGCGTCCTACTCCCTGAGTCAAGCCAAAGCTGACCGCATACCTACTGGTTTGCTACTTTGGGGCCCAACAGGGGTCTTTCCTCCTCATAAAAAGCCACTGGCTGCTCCTTTCGGCTGCCTCTGATGCAGCTTTGATGGCTGAGCGCTGGTTCTGGCCTCTAACTCCCAGGTCAGCGAACAGTCTGGTGGTAGATCTTGCCACAAACCCTCTGCATCCCACCTCCACTGGGCGGACCTCAGCGTTCCAGCCACGGTGTTGTGCTTCAGCAGCGAGCTCGGCGTAGCGTAGGTGTTTTCGCTCATAAGCCTCATCCACTGCGTCCTCCCAGGGTACTGTGAGTTTGATGATGTACACCTTCTTCAGAGAAGGAGACCACAGCACCAGGTCAGGTCTCAGGGTAGTTGTAGCAATCTCTGGAGGAAAAACCAGCTGTCGGCCAAAGTCAGCCAGCATCTTCCAGTCACGGGCTAAGCGTAGCTGGCCTCGTTCAGATGGTGTAGAGCAGCTTCTGGTTACATTAGCCCCCTCACGGACAAAGATAGTTGCCCGTTGTTGGTTGGATGCTGGTGGTGGTAGGGAGTTGGTGGCAGTTCGTTTGTCCTCCAGAGTGGATGCAAGGACCTTCAGGACTTGGTTGTGACGCCACGTATAACGTCCTTGGGTGAGACTGGTTTTACACCCTGTAAGAATGTGTCTGACGGTGGCTGGCATAGAACATAGGGCACACCCCGGGTCTTCACCAAACCACTGGTGAAGGTTGACTGGTGTTGGAAGGACGTCGTATGTAGCTCTGATGGAGAAGCTCAACTGTCTCGCTTCCATGGCCCACATGTCTTTCCAGCTGATCTTCCTCCTCTCCACACTGTCCCATCTTGTCCACTGTCCTTGTTTGCCAAGAGAGACTGCCTTGGCCCATCGTGCAGCATCCTCCTGGTGACGTACTTCCTCCACCGCCATCTTCCTCCGTTGCATGTTGTAATGTCATCCATGTAAGCTCTGAGCGGAGGGAGGCGCAGACCACAGTCAACCCGCTGTCCACCTACAACCCACTTTGAGGCTCGGATGATGACCTCCATTGCCATCGTGAATGCCAGAGGTGAGATAGTGCACCCTGCCATGATGCCAACTTCTAGGCACTGCCAAGAGGTGGAATAGAAAAAAGTTCCCAAAAAGTGAGAACTTGGTGCTGAGACAGGGTGGTGCTGGTGGTGCTGGTGGTGCTGATGCTGTGTGAAGTCCAAAGAACCTGCAGCTTAGTCATACAAACAACAGCTCTTCACTAGACGTGGATCAGACATCATCCATCAGCAGCTTCCTTCCAACATTTTGATCTGATTTGAACTCTTACCATTTCAACGCTTCCCAAATATCCGGTTCTTAGTCTCAAGGACGTTATTTTTGATTATAAACCATCCAATAAGCCCTGGAACGTGCTGCTGCTTCCTCCATTTCACAACGTGAATTATTCATGAATTAAAGTTGTAATTCACTCCTCAAACATCTGTCTCATAAATAATTACAGAAGCTATTTTTAAATACCACGAATCTATCTTCTCAGAAGATGAATGACTTGCTTCCCTTCTCTTTTGTTTTAACTGTATTTATTTTGAATTTGTCCTTCAGGATGTCCCTCTGTCAAGCCCAGCTGCAGGTCAGCTTCCAGGCAGGTGTTGCAACAGAGTCCATGTCACGGAGAGTCTGAGACGCAGGAGTCGTTTGGATCTGTAGGTCGGAGAGTGATTCAACTGAGCGTTCTGGTCAACTGCTTTAAAAATGTGCTTGCACGTAAACGTCGGTGGCCTTGAGAAATCAGGTTGTAGAGCTACTACATTTATCAAAAACTTTGGTGACTAAAAAAACAAAAACAAAACAGAGAGGCTCACAATGTACATTCACGACCCAGAACGTTTGAAGTCGATAAAAACTGAAATTGATGGAAGAAAAATGGAATAATGATTAGAAGAAAGAAAAACATGAAAAAGTTAAGAAGCTGATCCAGGATGAAGGAAACAGCTGCTTTTTCAGAGATGTCTTGTTATTGTAGAAGAGATGGAGTGTGTGGTGAATACAGTGGTTAATCCTTCATGGACTCAAAAGAATATATATGAACCTTTAGCAGTCGTATCAAGAAAAGTAACAAACAAAGAAATAAAACAGAACATCCCGACACGCTGACGCGCTGTAACATGACATCTGGGATAAACCCACACAAACATTTTGGTATTTTATTTGAGATGTCTTCTGCTTCGTTTCTGCTGTGGATCTGACACACACTTGTGTACATGTACGTGTGTGTACGTGTGTGCGTGTGCGTGAGAGAGCGATTATGGCGCTCTGCGCCTTTAAGGACGTAGTCCCCTCCGTCACAAGGGCCGCCCCTATGCGGAAGTAGAGGATGTCGAAGTGGTCGGAGTCCCGCTGGTCTCGCAGACGCCGTCTCTCCGTCAGCCTCCACCCGCGTCCCCTCACCCACCTCCCGGGTCGTCGCCCTGGGGACCGGTTGTCTCGTTTCCACCGGAGTAAAGGAGGCGACTCTAGGATCCCCGGAGTACCGTACTTTTAAAAGACTCGTTCACACAGGACGCCAGAGTGTGTGTATGTATATATATATATATATATATATATATATATATATATATGTGTTTTTTTTTCAAGTAACAAAGATATATATATATAACGTGCTGTATAAATACAACATAATAAAGTTGTAAAATGTTGGGGTTATAATTTTTTAAATCTGATTAATCGATATAAGAGAAGTCCAATATTTAGTTTCCGTTTTAGGATTATTTTCTTATTTTAGTTTTATGTACATACACTGAGACCTCTTGCTCGTATTTGTAACTCGACTCTTACCTTTTTTTATATTCCACACTTATTTAATTTAATTTTTTAAATTTCCTCCTTATAGTTGCCTTGTTATTTTGTCTTTTTATGCCCTACGCAGAATTTCATTGTACCGAATGACCTTGTGTTGTACTGTGCACTTGACTAATGAAACACTTTAAACTTTTAAATAGTTGTCAGTTGCCGCTCTAAATGATACTGTGAAATCCAACCCAAATGTACGTAAAATCAACACATTAAACGTACAAAAAATCCACACAATCGGGTCAAATGATTGCTTCTCACAATTATATTTAATAAGCTACTACATTGTTATCCACTGATATCTTCAAAGTACTTTATGAAAAATACAGGCACACCAATAAAAATAATACCGTATTAGGTAGAGCGGTGATGTGGCACGCCTGAGGAATGTGGTCTCGTTAGAAATCCCTGACGTGTTTAAAGCGTTTTAAACAGACATAATATTTACAAAGCTGGGCTGGAAAACGCCCGTTAGGACGAAGGTTTAAATAAGATGGAGACCCATCTGACAAAACCTGTTTGACCTGACCAGCAAGACAAGCGCTCCGTACGGAGAAAGAGCTTTTCCAAACATCTGAGCAACACCTGGAGGACAAGTCAAAGGGAACAGCCTGAACCGTGAGAAAGACGCTGAGGTGTCTGGAAAAGCCAGCGCATGTCAACATCCACAGCAAACCGGACGAGAGCCGGCACTCTGTTACGTACCTCTGATGACTTCTAATATTACATCAGTGTTTAATGGTCAGTACTGAATCATACATACAGCCCGTCAGATGTCCGTCCAGTAACATGTTTAACAGTATTCACAGTGACACGTTTCCATGACAACAGCCTATCCAATCTGAGGGTGCGGCGCCGGGAAACGGAGGATGGCAGCGACATGTTGCTCAGTCTTTGGCAGCGACCCGACGGAGGGAGGAGCATGCTCTGATCTGAGAGGAGAACCGGGCTGTTTGTTGATGTCAACGCTACCTTAGAGCTGCTAGTATAGCTGGGGGTCAGTGAGGTAGGTTGGGTTAGTGTTGTAGTACATGCCAAGCTCTCTCTGACAACAAGACTATGGCAGCTCAGGCACTTGCACTCTGTAACTTCCAAACAACACAACATGTACACGTGGAAGACAGACGTATGATAAACATGACACATCCAATCCCTGCAAACCCACTTGTAACATTACACAATAACACTTAAAAGCCCCTAAGGAGAGTTTTGTGCTGGTATAGAGCTCTGATGCCTCTTGTCTCAAAGACTTGACTTGTGCTGAATTCCATTGGGAATTGTGATTGTTTTGTTCTGTTAGATAGATGCATACAATTAAATTGGCGTTGTTCAGTGAACATTGGAAAATCTCCTCGTAGGGGCTTAAAATCACTCCAACACAAAAAACAAGGCTGTGCTGGGTTTAGCGTGAGGCACCTGGAGTCAAGCACAGGCACGACCAAGAAAACATCTTCAGCCGCTTCACACAGAATGTGACAAACGGCGACTCTCCCAACTGTCATTCATTTCTATGGAACTATGTCTGAAAAGCTCCGCCCCATGCACTATGACCATCTCCGTATCCGACAGAGTCCGGATGCGTTGACATTTTTCAACTTGTGCAACAAATTTAGGTTCTAACACTTACCACTGTTGCTGAGCAACTGGCAATCTGGTGTTATTGGAACTGGGTGAAATACGTCAATAATGTATTTCAAATAATGACGTCATTTACTCTAATGTTGGGTGCAGCAATAAATCTCTTAATATTAATGACTATTCATTTGGCGCTCTTTTCAAACATTATCAAGGAAACATCAGGTATCATGGAAATCTAAGTCAGATGCTGCATCCGTACACCCTTTCTAACACGCACACACACGCACACAAACACACAAGGCACTGAGAATAAATGGGGTGTGCGTTCAGCAGGGGGTCGTGGAGGGCGTCAGTCATGGTTCTTGTCGGCTGCGAGCAGCTGCGTCTCAGAAGGATCTTCCTGAGGAAACACCACGAAACACACCTTCTGCCCCACGTAGGTGGTTCTCTCTGCAAGAACACAGAAGCGGAGCGACACAGCTCACTCAACCAGAACCGGTTCAATATAGACAGGTTTAATATCACACAGTTATCTGGTTAAATAATACATCAGTAAGTCATATCGTCATAATGTTTTCAGTAAGATTGTTTCTTTTCTTTTTTTGTAAGTTATGTTATTAATTTGAAGTTGTCAGCTGGTGTAGGAGCTCAAATGGTCCGTGAATTTTGAGTTTGATGACCTCCGCTATTTTAGAGTCAAGCCTGCAATCGTCATCCTGACTGAATGGTGGTATCACATCAGACCACACACATCTGATGCTTCAGCAAGAAGAAAGTGCACAGCAGCATCTGTAGCAAGTCCAGAGGGAACAAAGCCAGTGTTGCACAGAAGAAGGTGGTGTCTTGTTTTGGACTCACCCAGCACACGGTAGATCCATTTAGGTTTGTTCTTCCAGTAGACGCCCAGGAAAAAGACAGGGACGCCGGTTAGCACAATGACCATACCCAGCCCACAGACCACGGGCTCAGAGTAAAGACTGAAGCACAGCAGGACAGCCCAGAACACCATGTAGCTGACCGGAATCAGCAGGTTCACCTACAGAGAGGACAGTGATAACCATGGCAGCACCTCAAAGCACCACCGCACCAGGTCATTTAAGATAACTCCTCACAGTAAACAGTATTATGGCATAAAACAACAAAACACAGTACTGTAGTCAAGTCCACTGAAGGCGGGGTCAAGACCAAGTGCTTGGGGGGTCGAGTTAGGTCCGAGCTTAATAAGGTGCGAGTCCAACTCGGGACCAATGAGCTGAAGTATAGACTGACAACAGAACAGTGCAAGTCAGATTGAATACCATGACTAGTCGAAGATGTCTTCTGTATATTGGGCGTGGGGTCGGAGTACTTGTCAGCCAATCCTCAGATCACACAGATTTTTATTTATCTATTTATTAAAAATACATTTCAGTTTTGGATTTGTCGGGACTTGAATTCAACCGTTTGATCATGAGTCTTTTCTGTCTGAGACTGAAAACAGCCCGAGTCCACGTTACACCTCAGCGTCACGTGACAACACAACGGAGCATGTGCTGCTTTTCTGAACATCTTTACAACGTGGACGGCCCAGTTTCCTCCTTCTCTTCTGTCAAGGCCAATCCGTCCGAACGGAGGACGCAGTTTGTGTTTGTGCGGTGTCATTTACCTTGATGGGTCTCTGCATATTGGGCTTCTTCCAGCGCAGGTAGAGCAGCGCTGCCACGGTGACGCCATAGGACAGATAGTTGATGAAGGAGACGTAGTTGATGAGGTTGTGCATCTCACCGATGCACAGGATCATGATGGTGGCTAAGCACTGAGAGGAGAATGCAGGTCAGCTGAGTGCTCTAGCGAACTGCAACTTCTATCTTTCTTTTAGACTTTTTTTTTTAGTTAGAATCAGACAAACAGACGCAGGGAGGGTTAGAAAAAGTGCTGGCTGGTCCAGAGGAAACACTCAAATTAGAGAACGGCAACTTTTACTTATATATACGATACTCTGGGTACAAGCCTCTGAAAATGTGAAGGGATGTGTGGAGGCGCTGTCCAGAGGTGCAGTACTCACACAGAGCAGCAGGGCGGGGATAGGTGTACAGTTCTTCAGGTGGATCATGGCCAGAAGGTAGGGCAGGTGGCCTTCTCTGGCTCCAGAGAAACACAACCTGGGATAGGATGACAAGAATCGAGAGATTATGAGAAGAGAAAAAAACAATAAGGGCACAAAGCATATCCTTACTTTGCCCTTCAATGTGAAAGAAAGCTGATCCCAAATTCTGAACCCAGTTAGATGTTCTGCTTTCTAGGCACATACTGTACATGCTTGTTAAATGTGGATATATGCCCATCATGGTGTTTTATGAATCCAAGCTAACAGTCTTATTGTGCACTTCACAGTTAAAGGACCGAACACATTGATACTGGATATAAGCCGATACTTGCTGCTCAGGACTTGTTTCAGCAGTGAAATGTTTGTTTTGGTGAGTGTCTCCAACCGGGAGGAGGTGAAGAGGTATCCGTTTATCCCTCCGAATGTGGACAGCGCCACGGAGATCGGCATCACCCAGGAAAACATTCCGAGCAACTTCTCTCCAAATGTCTGGAGACACACACGCACACACACACACACACACACACACACACACACACACACACACACACACACACACACACACACACACACACACAGTGAGCAATTGAGCAGAGGGGTTGGTCTGTTACAAATGTGCATGTTCAGACAGTACACAGAACATTAAAGGAATTGAAGTTCTTTAAAATAAATAGAACAAGAAGAACAATCTGTAATGGTCACACAGCACCCCACACTACAACACATGCACGCACACACGCTTTGGATGGTGCCGGTGAAATGGATCCTCTGCATTGAACCATCCTGGCTTGTCCTTCCTCCGGGGGCACAGCCAGGAGCAGTGGGCAGCGTACGTGGACGCGCCCGGGAACCTGGTGATGAGTGTCCATCACTGGTCAGACCATGATGTGTGCATGTTTTTGGTGGGGGTCCTTACTGACGTAAGGTGGAGGAAACCCCATGTTAGCACGGGGAGAACATGCAAACTCCACCCAGAAAGGCTCCTGTTTGGGAGATAACCTGCCTGGAGCACGGCGCCAACAGCGCCCCAGGCGGGAATCGAACCCAGGACCTTCTTGTCACCGTGCCACTAAATGCTAGGTAAATGCTTAATGCTAAATAAATGATCTGATCGAATCTAATTGAAGATCTGATCGAGTGTCATACAAATTATATCATCTGAATTGATATAATGTGATGTTATCTCTAACCTTGTTGGCAGTATACAGTCATTTAAGTACATACCACAGCCACAGCGTTGGAGGCCAGCAGCTCTTCAGGTGACATGGAGGAGAAATAGGCGATGTTGGTCAGTGTGTAGACTAAGGTCACCAGTGGGATAGAGATGTAGATGGCACGAGGCAGGTTCCTGTCAACAAACAGCACTTTGTTTTAGTACTCCACTGAGTATTATACTCCACAATGAGTATTATACTCCACCCTGAGTATTATACTCCACCCTGAGTATCTATACTCCACCCTGAGTATTATACTTCACACTGAGTATCTATACCCGACACTGAGTATCTATACCCCACACTGAGTATCTGAACTCCACACCGAGTATTTATATTCCACAATGTTGTGGTAAATTAGTTACCTGTTCCGGATCCGGTAACGTCTTTTGTGTTTATGTTACTTCTTTGAATCGCTTCCATACGACCTGATTTTGGATGACGGGTCTGGATTATTTAAACTGTGATATCCCTTCTCTTTCCTGGCTTTGACCCTCGCCTGAACTGTCTTTTCGGATTTTGGAACGTGGACTCTGGCTTGGCTAACGCTTGGCTAGCGCTCGGCTAACGCTAGCTAGCCTGTTAGCCTAGCATATTGCTAAATATGCCAGCATCGATGCCTACCTCCATGGATTGTGGGAACTGTTTGCGCCTGGTCGACAGACTCAGCGCTCGAGAGAAGTCGGTCTTCAAAGACATCCACAGCCTGCGTGAGGACGTGAAGAAGAAGGATAAACTGTTTGTGTGTCTGACCTCCATCGCTAGCGCTCGGTCTATGCACATCTCCTGCTCCATGTCCTCCGCTGTGATCAGACCGGACCTAGACTCCACTCTCCCGTGGCCCGGATCCATTCTCACTGCGGGTGAGTCGGATCCATCTGACGCCCCGCCGGCTGTGATAGAGGAGCCATGGCCCAAGTCCCGGACCTGCTCCACCCCAGAGCCTTGGACCCTGGCGGCGAGCCGTGGTCGGCGTTGCGTGCGCTCCTTGCGCCGCTCTATGCCGGAGACTCTCCGGCTGGAGAACAGATTCCAAGCCCTGGAGCCCACAGTCGATGTCAGGGATATGCGGGAATTCCCTCCTTTGGGGGCAGGGCTCACAGTCCACCGTGGCATCGAGGCACCAAGACGGTCTCTCCCACCGCCGGCCTCATTTCCACTGCCACCAGACTATCCATCGCCTGCCCGGGCCTCCGCTCCCGAGCCAGTTGGTGGCTCCTCCGTCGCCGCAGACCCCGCTGTTTTCAACGCCGCAGAGCACCACCTCGGCTCCCTCAGAGCGATCTCCGCCCGTCGGCCACTGACTTGGACCGCCTGCCTGCGCCGCCTCCGGGAGGACGGTGCTCTCCTGGCTCGACTGCTGCTGTCCCTTGGAACTCCTCTGCTGCAGGACCTCCATCCATGCTCATTGTCGGCTCCTCCATGGTTCGACACATCACCCTGCCTGCGGCTAAAACCATCTGCTACTCGGGTGCTCTCGTCCGGGATATAGACTCCAGAATCCCACAGCTGCTGGATCAAAGCCTGTCTGCCTCCACTGTTCTCATCCACGTCGGAACCAACGATCTCAGGAACCAACAATCAGAGACACTTAAAGAAGACTTTACGAAGCTTATTGACAGTCTTTACAGTCGGACCGCCGGTTGATCGTCTCCGGCCGCTGCCGTGTCCGAGCTTTGGAGTTGAAAATTCACGCGTGTCCTTCAGCCACACACATGGCTCAAGGGACACCGCTTCTCCCTCAACGTATCGTTTGTGGACAACGTCGGCACCTTCTTGAACCGTCCAAACGTCTTCAGATGTGATGGAGTTCATCCAAACTTTCACGGATCACGTCTCCTTGCCTTAAACATGGAACTTATGTTGAAATCTTCTGTTCGCTGCTGATGTTTGGTGAGTCCGATCCACTCTGACATTAATGAATGTCACTCTGCTCTAATTCCTCTACTTATAAACCATAGACCGAAATTACGTAACTTCCCTGTAACATACAGGAATCAAACCAATTTACTCCCGATTCGGACTCAAACTTTCTCTACCCTGCAAAGCCATGCACCCACAACAATAAAGATGTCTCTATTAAACGTAAGGTCACTAACTAACAAGTCATTTTTAGTTAATGAGCGTATAAGTATATTATAAGTACTCATAACCTGGATTTTGCTCTATTAACTGAGACCTGGCTGGATAGCAATGGCTCAGTCGCACTCATTGAGTCAGCACCTCCTCATTTAAAGTTCATCAAAACCACTAGAGCTGACCAGAGAGGCGGTGGAGTAGCTGCTGTCTTCTCTGATATCTCAACCTGCAAGGAAATCCTCCTCGGAGAATTCAGGTCTTTTGAACACCTTGTTATATCTATAAACTGCATTGCCCCCATTTTAATCATTGCCGTCTATCGGCCACCAAAATCTAAATGTGGCTTTCTTGATGAATTCTCTGAGCTACTGTCCAAGGTCTCCACTTATTATGATTGTGTAATTATCTCAGGTGATTTTAATATTCATGTTGATAATCAAACAGACCCAGATGCCCAACACTTCATGAGCCTGTTGGAGGCGTTTGACCTCACTCAGCACGTTTCTGGACCCACCCACAATAAGGGCCATACTCTGGAGTTGGTCATATCAAAAGGACTAAATATCGCTGTACCCTGTGTCATGGATGTTGCTATTTCAGATCACTGTTGCATTTTCTTTGACGTGTCTGCTCTTCCTGTACAAAATTGTATGGAGATGGTAGCTCAGGAGGTAGAGCTGGTTGTCTAGAAATCTAAAGGTTGCTGGTTTGATCCTGCAACCTTCCTGCAAGGTGAGGCTCCTCCTGCTAGCATGCTGTGGTGTCCTTGAGCAAGACACTTAACCCCTGATGGCTGCGTCTGTTGGTGTTTGAATAATTGTAAGTCGCTTTGGATGCTGCTGTTCAAGGCATCATCAACTGAGGATCCTGTGAACAACTTCAACTCCAAAATATCATTGAAAAGATTGTACCTGTAAAAACAAAAAGCCCCCTGGAGAAGTAGGCAGCTTAAGAGAGAGTGTCGCCAGGCAGAATAAAAATGGAGAAAGACAAAACTTCAGGTTCATCCTGAAATTTACAAGGATAGACTCAATCGATACAATATAGAAATGAAACAGGCCAGACAGTCTTTCTTCTCTAAAATCATTAAGGAAAACCTCAGCAATAGTAAAGTGCTCTCCTTCACTGTTGATCGACTTATTAATCCTCCATCCGTCAGAGATGCTCTCCACTGAAAAATGTGTGGAGTTCACTACATTCTTCAGTAACAAAATGATATCAATCAAACAGAATATTAGTGCCTCAACATCCAGAAATGAACATTCCTTCAGTTCCCCAGTAATATGACTGCTGCCATGTCTCATTTCGTCCCCTTAGACATAAAAAGACTGGACAATATTGTTGGACAGCTCAGGTCCTCCACCTGCTGCCTGGACCCCCTCCCTACAACATTTTTTAAAACAGTTTTTAACTGCCTAGCACATGAGGTATTAGAAATTATAAATGTCTCTCTTCAATCAGGTATATTTCCTGCAGCATTTAAAACAGCTCTCATTAAACCCCTCCTGAAGAAGAGCAATCTCCATGCAACAGTTATTGCCAACTACAGGTTCATTTCCAACCTGCCGCTCCTCAGCAAAATACTTAAAAAACAGTTTAGCTTCAGCTAAACAACTATCTTACCTCAAACAGCCTTTTAGACACCTATCAATCTGGCTTTCCACCTCACCATAGCACAGAAACAGCACTTATTAAAGTTCTGAACGATCTACACATAAACACTGATGCAAAAAAACAATCTGTTCTTCTGCTCCTGGATCTCAGTGCTGCCCACGACACTGTTAACCATCACATTTTATGAGCGAGATTACAAAAATGGGTCGGCCTTTCTGGCCCGGTTCTAAATTGGTTCAAAACCTACCTACAGGACAGGCAGTTCTTCGTGTCCATTGGAGATTTTGTGTCAAACAAAGTGGATATTGTATGTGGAGTGCCCCAAGGTTCGATTCTGGGACCATTATTGTTTAACCTCTATATGCTTCCACTGGCACTTATTGTAAAGAAACACAGAATAAATGACCATAATTATGCAGATGATTGACAACTGTACATATCCCTATCTCCTGATGACCTACTCCACATACACTCCCTCACTCAGTGTATTAGTGATATTAATGCATGGATGTCACTGAACCTTTTACAACTGAACAAAGACAAAACAGAAATACTCATCATTGGTGCAAAGGCTCAAAGACAGAAAATTGCAGCTCATCTTAGTTCTCTGTCCCCGGAGAGCAAGAATGAAGCCACAAATCTGGGTGTAATCATAGACGGCGATCTAAATTTTAAGAGCCATATCAATCAAATCACAAAAGTAGGGATCTACCATCTAAAAAACATTTCAAAATTAAGAGGCTTCCTGTCAAAAGCAGACTGAAAAGTTCATCCATGAATTCATAAAGGTAGATTGGACGACTGTAATGGCCTATTCACCGGCCTCCCGAAATCAGCTGTGCAGCAGCTACAGTTAATCCAAAATGCAGCTGCACGCGTTCTCACTGGGACAAAAAAGTTTGAACATATCACACCTGATCTTAGATCTCTACATTGGCTCCCCGTCAAAACTAGAATTGGTTTTAAGATTCTGCTACTTGTATATAAATCTATTAATGGCCTTGCACCTCAGTATATAAAATAAATGCTAATTATACATGAACCAGCAAGAACTCTCAGGTCCAGTGTTGCTGCTACTATTGCTGCTGCTGTTTTCTGTTTCTGCTATTGTTTCTGCTGGTATTGTTGTTGCTGCTGCGAAACATTATACCTAAACTTAACCATCCACCGTGACTGGATGTACAGTAGATGGTGCACACAGTTGAAATCTCAGTGTCTGGTGAGGGCTGCCACTTCCGGTTCCGGCTTTTCTGTGCGTTGCTTCCCTGAGAACTGTTGACTCAATACAGATGAGATTTCTGGTTCCGGTGACAGCTACCACTTCCGGTTCCAGTGACGTCTTTGCTTGTGCGCTGCTGCTGCTGTTTTTGCTGCTGCTATTGTTGCTGCTGGTACAGTAGCTGCTAGTGTTGTTATTGCTGCTGGTGGTGTTGTTGGTGCTGCTAACCTTATACCTTAACTGGTGTTGCCGTTGCCGCTGCTAACCTTATACCTAAACTTAACCATCTCTGACCTTATTCCTTAACTTAACCATCTCGAACATTCTACCTCAACATAACAATCCCAAAATTTATACCTAAACGTAACCATCTCTAACCTTATACCGTCATTTAAATATCTCTAACTTTGTACCTCAAATCAACATCTCTAACCTGAGTGACTTTTCCGGTTCCGGTGAGAGCTACCACTTCCGGTTCCGGTGAGGTCTTTGCGTGTGAGTTGCTGTTGTTGTTCCTGCTTTGGTTTTGCTGTTGTCAATCAATCTCAATCTCAACAGGTTTATTTGTCACATACATATACATACATATATGCAGTGAAATGTCAATGCAACGCACCCGGTGATTACACACTATGTCCTAGACTGAACACAGTAGCTACCTAAGAATTTCTACTTGACCAACGCACTGATTCCTAAAACGTAATGCAGTAGGTTGAATAGATGGAATAAAATCAAAATAAATAGAATAAAATAAAATAGAATAGATAAAAGGAATAGGCTTATGTATATGGGATAGGCTAATTATGTATATTCAGATATACGGTAACACCGAGCAACCCTGAACAGTGACACAGTATGCGGTACAGTATGCTACATACAGTACAGTAAGGTAGTGGAGCCAATGTGGGTGGCTCAGTGAGGACCCCTGGTGAGATCAGCATTGACAGTTCTTATGGCTTGAGGGAAAAAACTCCGTCTCAGTCTCTGTTCTCGCTGTAGACTGTGGAGGCTCGTGCTCGACCACCGCAGCTGGAACAGTCCGTTGTTGGGGTGATGAGGATCCTTCATGATCCTGCAGCTCTGCTACTACACCTCCTGGTGTATAAGTCCTGCAGGGAGGGGAGGGTAGTTCCAGTGGTACATTGGGCTGAACGCACCACCCTCTGAAGGGCCCGCCTGAGCAGTACAGTTTCCAAAGCAGGCAGTGATGTTGCCTGTCAGGATGCTCTCCACTGCTCCACAGTAGAAGGACTTGAGGATCCTCACCGAGACCCGGAATTTCCTCAGCTGCCTGAGGTGGTAAAGATGCTGCCTCGCCTTTCTCACCAGAGTGTCTGTTTGTAAAGTCCATGTTAAATCCTCTGTGATGTGGACTCCCAGGTACTTGCCGCTGCTCACCCTGTCGACAGAAGTCTCATTAATCAACATGGATGCGCGCGTCCTTGGTTGTAATCCTCGCCTAAAGTCCACAATCAGCTCCTTAGTTTTGCTGACGTTCAGGTGGAGACTGTTGTCCTGGCACCAGAATGTCAGGTCAGCAATGGTGCTGATGACAATCAGCAAACTTGATGATGGTGTTGGAGCTGGACCTGGCCACACAGTCATGTGTGTACGGGGAGCACAGTAGGGGGCTGAGGACGCAGCCCTGGGGGGATCCTGTGTTCAGGGTGAGGGAGCTGGACATGTGCTTCCCACCCTAACGACCTGGGGCCAGGCTGAGAGGAAGTCCAGGATCAAGGCACACTGCGGAGTATTCAGTCCAAGCTCCTTCAGCTTGACAGCCAGTCTGTTGGGGACTATGGTGTTGAAAGCTGAACTATAATCGATGAACAGCAATCTCACATAGGCCCCCTTCCGGCCATCCAGGTGCGTGAGCGTGGTCTGCAGTACCTGGCTGACCGCGTCATCTGTGGATCTGTTCTGCTGGTACGTGAACTGAAACTGGTCCAAGGTGCGGGGGAGGGAGGCGCAGATATACAGTAATGCTTAATCAGCCTCTTGAAACACTTCATGACTACCGAGGTGAGGGCCACCGGACGGTAGTCATTCAAGCAGGCTGGAGAGGCCATCTTCAGGACAGGAACCACGGTGGACCTCTTGAAGCAGGACGGGACCACTGATTCAGCCAGGGAGATGCTGAATATTGTAGTGAGCACCTGGGCTAGCTGGTTAGCACAGGTCTTCAGTACTCGTCCAGATATGCCATCTGGGCCCGCAGCTTTCCTGGTGTTCACACGCATCAGAGCCCTCTGACATCATGCTCAGACACTGAGAGTGAGCGCTAATCCCCAGCGGTGTAACTCCAATTAGCCAGCGAGGGTAGCGGTGCTGTTGCCAGACTCATAAAAGGAGTTCAGTTCGTTAGCTAGGGAGGCGTCCACACTTGTGGCTGGGAAGGGGCTGCTC
>NC_137190.1:773380-800880 GCF_960531495.2 Zeus faber | reverse complement strand
TAAACTAGTGTTAAACTAGTGTCAAACGAATGTTAAACTCTTGTTAAACTAGTGTTAAACGAGTGTCAAACGAATATTAAATTCTTGTTAAACTAGTGTTAAACTAATGTTCAACTTAAACTAGTGTTAAACTAGTGTTGAACTTGTGTTGAACTTGTGTTAATCCAATGTTAAACTAGTTTTAAAATCATTAAAAAAAAAAAAACAGGTGCTAAACTAGTGTTAAACTAATGTTCAATTAGTGTTAAACTAATGCAAAACTAGTGTTAAACTTTTGCAAAACTAGTGTTAAACTAATGTTAAACTAGCGTTCAACTAACATTCACCATAAACTATTATAAAATTAATGTTAAACTAGTGTTAAAGTAGTGTTAAACTAATGTTCAACTTAAACTAGTGTTAAACTTGTGTTAAGTAGTGTTGAACTCATGTTAAACAAGTGTTAAATGAATGTTCAATCAGTTTTAAACTAAAACTGTTGTTAAACTAGTGTTAAACGAATGTTCAACTAGTGTTCAACGAGTGTTCAACTAACATTCATCATAAACTAGTGTTAAATTAATGTTAAACTAGTGTTCAACTAACATTCATCATAAACTAGTTTTAAATTAATGTTAAACTAGTTTTCAACTAACATTCATCATAAACTAGTTTTAAATTAATTTTAAACTAGTGGTCAACTAGTGTTCAACTAACAGTCAACTAAAGCTAGTGTTAAATTTATGTTAAACAAGTGTTAAACTAATGTTAGACTGGTGTTAAACTAGTGTTAAACTAGTGTTAAACGAATGTTAAACTAGTGTTAAACTAATGTTAAACTTAAACTAGGATTAAACTAGTCTTAAACTTATGTAAAACTAATGTTAAACTAGCATTAAACTCGTTTTAAAGTGGTGTTAAACTAATGTTAAACTTGTGTTAACTAGTGCTGAACTAGTATTCAGCTAGTGTTAAATTAATGTTCAAGTAGTGTTAAACTAAAACTGTTGTTAAACTAGTGTTAAACAAATGTTCAACTAGTGTTCAATTAACATTCATCATAAACTAGTGTTAAATAAATTTTGAACTAGTGTTAAACTAGTGTTAAACTTGTGTTAACTAGTGTTGAACTAGTGTTAAACTAGTGTTAAATTAATGTTCAACTCATGTTAAACTAAAACTGTTGTTAAACTAGTGTTAAGCGAATGTTCAACTAGTGTTCCAACTAGTGTTCAACTAACATTCATCATAAACTAGGGTTAAATACATTTTGAACTGGTGTTAAACTAGTGATAAACTAGTCTTCAAATAGTGTTCAACTAACAGTCAACTAAAGCCAGTGTTACATTAATGTTAAACTCGTGTTCAAATAAAGCTAGTGTTATACTAGTGGTAAACTAGTGTTAAACTAGTGTTAATCTAGTGTTAAACAAACATTCAACATAAACGAGTGTTAAATTAATGTAAAACTAGTGTAAACTAATGTTAAACTAGTGTTGAACTAATGTTCAACTTAATCTAGTGTTCAACTAATGTGCAACTTAAACTAGTGTTAAACTAGTGTTAAATTAAAGTTCAACTTGTGTTAAACTAGTATTAAGCTAATGTTGAACAAATGTTCAACTAGCGTTAAACTAGTGTTAAACTCATGTTCAACTTAAACTAGTGTTAAACTAGTTTTAAACTAATGTTCCAATAAAGTTTGTGTTAAACTGTGTTTATTAATGTTCAATTAGTGTTGAACTAATGTTCAGCTTAAACTAGTGTTGAACTAGTATTAAAGAAATGTTAAACTAGAGTTAAACTAGTGTAAAACTAGTGTCAAACTTGTGTTCAACTTGTGTTAAACTAGTGTTCAACTAACATTCATCATAGAATAGTGTTCGAATAATGTTAAACTAGTGTTAAAGTAGTGTTCAACTAGTTTTAAACTATTGTTGAACTAGTGTTAAACTAGTGTTCAACTAGTGTTCAATTAGTGTTAAACTAACATTCAGCATAAACTAGTGTTAAACTGGTGTCAAACTAATGTCAAACTAGTGTAAAACTAATTTTCAAATAAAACAAGTGTTAAACTACTGTTAAACTAGTGATACACTATTGTTAAACAAATGTTAAACTAGTGTTAAACCAATGTTATCTCGTGTTAAACTAACATTGAACATAATCTAGTATTAAATTAATGTCACACTAGTGTTAAACTAATGTTAAACTGGTGTTAAACTAATGTGGAACTAGTGTTAAACACATTTCCAAATAAAACAAGTGTTAAACTACTGTTAAACTAATATTAAACTAGTGATAAACTAGTGTTAAACGAATGTTAAACTAGTGTTAAACTAGTGTTAAAGTAGTGGTAAACTCATATTAAACTAGTGTTAAACTAGTTTTAAAATAAATATTTTGTTAAACTAGTGTGAAAATCGTGTTCAACTAACATTCAACATGAACCAGTGTTCAACTAACATTCAACATAAACCAGTGTGGGCAAGTGATAGTACCCCCTTCGTCCCCCTGCCTTGGGTCACAGGCTGGGCAACAGGACTGGCGACCCTGGCCTGTACCTAGCCTCGAATGGACACTAGTCCCGAGTTGGTGTCGGCTAATCCCGCACCCTCGCATCGCATCGCAGTGTTAAACTCATGTTCAACTAAAACTATTGTTAAACTAGTGTTAAGCTAGTGTAAAACTAACATTCAACTAAAACCAGTGTTAGATTAATGTTAAACTAGTGTTAAACTAATGTAAACCTAGTGTAAACCTATTGTTAAACTAGTGTACAACTGGTGTAACACTGGTGTCAAACTAACATTTAACAAACTAATGTTAAACTGGTGTTTAACTAGTGTTGAACTGGTGTTTAACTAGTGTTGAACTAATGTTAAACTAATGTTAAAATAGTGTTTAACTAATGTTAAACTAGTGTTAAACTAGATTACAATTACATCTAGAGATGCTTCCTCTTCATTCACTTTTGGTTAATGTAGCCTTGGCCAGGAGGAGTTGATGTCGTCAGACGGTATCCATCGTTCACCAGGTGTTTCGACCCAGAACCGCAACACCCTCCCGATGGTGGGTCGGCAGTGGTGGCCAAGTCACTGCCCATCTACTCCTCCTGGCTTCCAGCTCAGCTCCTCCCTCCTGTTCCATTACCAGCGAGAGGCTCTTTCTGCTGCCTGCCCCATCCTACCAGCTCCTGTCTTTCTCTCCCTCCCTGTCATCCCAATGGCTGTGAGCATTCTCCACACGGACTGGGCGGGGAATCCTCTACAGCCGACCTCGACAGGGAACAGCCATGCCTGCCATCCTTTCCCCCTGCAGTCATGCAAGAGATCTTGGTATTTGGCGTTTTTTCTTTCAAAGGCCTGGTCGCACCCCTGTTCCCAAGGGACTGTAAGTTCTATGAGGATGATCTTCTTTGCCTCTTCAGACCACAGTACCACATCCGGCCTCAGGGTTGTCTGGACAACCTGGGGGAACTGCAGTCTTCCTCCCAGGTCCACCTTCATTTCCCACGATCGGGCCTTTTGTAGCAGGCTGTTTCTTGTTGCTGTGGTTGGTGGCTTTTCTCCTTCCTTTATAAACTAAATTAATGTTGTTTTCCCATGTGGTTGGCGTTTCTTGCATCTCTACTGCTCCAGGGTGTTAGCGAGTGTCATGAGCACCTTGTCATGGCGCCACCTGTACCTTCCTTGGGTGGGTGCTACTTTACACCCCGACAGGATGTGTGCCATGGTGCCCCTCGCGCCACAAAGCTTGCATAATGGGTCCTCTCTCATGCCCCACTTGTGCAAGTTTGCTGGAGTCAGGAGTGTGTCATACACCGATCTTAATAGGAAAGAGATAAGGAAAAACTCCAATTTCTATAGATCTTCTCATGTGATCTTCCTCTTGGGTAGGTTCCATTTAGTCCAGGCTCCCTGGGACGCTAGCTCCACTGCCCTTGAACTTCTTCCTTCCTCCTCCAGGTTCCGTACTTCCTACTGGATCATGGCTCTTCTATCCTTGGTTCCTACCTTGCCCCATTGTTGGAAATAGGAAGTTCCAAGACCCTGTCTTCCTGTGCATAGCATTCCAATGATGTCACGTAGCTTTAACATGCTTTCAGCTTGTGCAATAGATGAGTCAGCTGCCCACTTGCGTCCTGATCGTGTGACTAGTTCATCCTGGGAGTCTCTGTATGTCATTACGACTCTGCGCTAGCTACCTTAAATTCCTCCACTATGGATGACAGAGGAAGTTGGAGCTGTCCTGATCTTATGTAGAGGCCTACTGAAGTCAAGCTTGGAGGGATTCCCAACCATCTTCGGAGGTACTTATTGATCTTCCTCTCCACTCCTTCTACGCTTGTCATAGGGACGTCACACAGTGTCACCAGCCACAGGAGTCTTGGCAGGTGTCCGTGTTGGAAAAGCCATGTTTTAAACTTCCCCGGGAGCTCTCATTTTTCAATCCTCCTCAGCCATTCCTCTGTCTGCTTTTCTGTAGTGGTGATGTTTTTCCTGTCGGTAAGTGAATCGCTTAAACTCATGTTAGAAAAAACTAGTGTTAAATTAGTGATAAAATAACATTCAATAAAAACTGGTGTTAAACTAGTGTTGAACTACCATTCAACTAAAACTAGTGTTAAACTACTGATAAACTGCCATTCAAGAAAAACTAGTGGTAAACTAGTGTTTAACTAGCATTCAACTAAAACTATTGTTAAACTAGTGATTAACTAGCATTCAACTAAAACAAGTGTTAAACTAGTGATTAACTAGCGTTCAACTAAAACTGGTGTTAAACTAGTGATTAACTAGCGTTCAACTAAAACTAGTGTTAAACTAGTGATTAACTAGCGTTCAACTAAAACGGTGTTCAACTAGTGATTAACTAGCGTTCAACTAAAACTAGTGTAAACTAGTGTTTGACTACCGTTCAACTAAAATTAGTGTTAAACTAGTGATTGACTACCGTTCAACTAAAACTAGTGTTAAACTAGTGATGAACTACCGTTCAACTAAAACTAGTGTTAAACTAGTGATTAACTACCGTTCAACTGAAACTAGTGTTAAACTAGTGATTAACTGCCGTTCACCTAAAACTAGTGTTAAACTAGTGATTAACTACCGTTCAACTGAAACTAGTGTTAAACTAGTGATTAACTAGCATTCAACTAAAACTAGTGTTAAACTAGTGATTAACTACCGTTCAACTGAAACTAGTGTTAAACTAGTGATTAACTGCCGTTCACCTAAAACTAGTGTTAAACTAGTGATTAACTACCGTTCAACTGAAACTAGTGTTAAACTAGTGATTAACTAGCATTCAACTAAAACTAGTGTTAAACTAGTGATTAACTAGCATTCAACTAAAACTAGTGTTAAACTAGTGTTTAACTAGCATTCAACTACAACTAGTGTTAAACTAGTGATTAACTAGCATTCAACTAAACTTAAAGTGTTAAACTAGTGTTTAACTAGCATTCAACTACAACTAGTGTTAAACTAGTGATTAAGCTTGACTCCTGCTTTCTTCTCCAATGTGGAATCCAAGAGGAGAAGCACACACACACACACATACACAGCTCCTGGTGTGAACCTGTGGTTTTGTTGTCAAGCAGGTCTGATAATGTGAGGATTGCTGGTTTGATCCCCAGTTGCCTGCAGAAGTGTCCTTGAGCAAGGTCCTGAACCCTGACATTCCCTGCTCCGGCTTTGAACCGACCAGGGCCTTTGCATATCCTCCACACTCCTGCCGATGCCCTTGAGCAAGGCATTGGGTGTCATTTTTTCTTCCTGTACAGGGCAGCAGATCTGGTCTCATGTAATCTTCTGACTCTGGTTGTACTGATTCAAGATTCAAAATTCAAGAGGTTTATTCGTCACAAACATATACATACTTCCATACATATATGCAGTGAAATGTAATTCAACGCACCCAGTGATAGCACACAATATGTCCTGGGAAAAACTTATTTCTAAAAGACCAACTAACTGACTCCTAAAACGTAATACAGTAAGTCGAATACTTATAGAATAAAAAATAAAAATATATAGAATAAAATAAAATACAATAAAATGAAATAAAATGGAATAGATAGAAGGGAATATGCTTATGTATATGGAATAGGCAATTATTTATATACAGATATGTGCATTAAAGTGGCATGTGAATAAAGTGAGGTAGTGTTTGGGATCATACAGCACAGTATACAACAGTACGGCGCAGCAATACGGCATCACGAACAACCCTGAACAGTGACACAGTATGCGGTACAGTATGCTACATACAGTACAGTAGGTAGTGGAGCCAATGTGTGTGGCTCAGTGAGGACCCCTGGTGAGGTCAGCGTTGACAGTTCTAATGGCTTGAGGGAAAAAACTCTGTCTCAATCTTTCTGTTCTCGCTGTGTGACTGCGGAGGCGCTTGCCTGACCGCAGCAGCTGAAACAGTCCGTTGTTGGGGTGATGAGGATCCTTCATGATCCTGCGGGCTCTGCTACTACACCTCCTGGTGTATAACTCCTGCAAGGGGGGGAGGGTAGTTCCAGTGGTACGTTCAGCTGAACGCACCACCCTCTGCAGGGCCCGCCTGTCCTGAGCAGTACAGCTCCCAAACCAGGCAGTGATGTTGCCTGTCAGGATGCTCTCCACTGCTCCAGAGTAGAAGGACTTGAGGATCCTCACCGAGAGCCGGAATTTCCTCAGCTGCCTGAGGTGGTAAAGACGCTGCCTCGCCTTTCTCACCAGAGTGTCTGTGTGTACAATCCATGCTAAGTCCTCTGTGATGTGGACTCCCAGGTATTTGAAGCTGCTCACCCTGTCGACAGAAGTCCCATTAATCACCAAGGGTGCGTGCGTCCTCGGTTGTAGTCCTCTCCTAAAGTCCACAATCAGCTCCTTAGTTTTGCTGACGTTCAGGTGGAGGCTGTTGTCCTGGCACCAGTGTGACAGGTCAGCCACCTCCTCGCGGTAGGCCTTCTCGTCGCAGTCGGTGATCAGGCCCACGACAACAGTGTCGTCAGCAAACTTTATGATGGTGTTGGAGCTGGACCTGGCCACACAGTCATGTGTGTACAGGGAGTACAGTAGGGGGCTGAGGACGCAACCCTGGGGGGGATCCTGTATTCAGGGTGAGGGAGCTTGACATGTGCTTCCCCACCCTGACCACCTGGGGGCGGGCTGTGAGGAAGTCCAGGATCCAGGCACACAGCGGAGCATTCAGTCCGAGCTCCTTCAGCTTGACAGCCAGTCTGGTGGGGACTATGGTGTTGAAAGCTGAACTATAATCAATGAACAGCAATCTCACATAGGCCCCCTTCTGGCCATCCAGATGTGTGAGCTTGGTGTGCAGTACCCGGGAGACCGCGTCATCCGTAGATCTGTTCTGCCGGTACGCAAACTGCAACGGGTCCAAGGTGCGGGGGAGGGAGGCGCAGATATAATCCTTAATCAGCCTCTCGAAACACTTCATGACCACCGAGGTGAGGGCCACCAGACGGTAGTCATTCAGGCAGGCAGGAGAGGTGATCTTCGGGACAGGAACGACGGTGGACCTCTTGAAGCAGGACGGGACCACTGATTCAGCCAGGGAGATGTTGAATATTGTAGTGAACACTGGAGCTAGCTGGTTAGCACAGGTCTTCAGTACACGCCCAGATATGCCATCTGGGCCCGCAGCTTTCCTGGTGTTCACACGCATCAGAGCCCTCCTGACCTCGTGCACGGACAGTGAGAGTGCGCGCTCATCCCCAGCGGTGTAACTCCAATTAGCCGGCGAGCTAGCGGTGCTGTTGCCAGACTTGAACCACACATAAAAGGAGTTCAGTTGGTCGGCTAGGGAGGTGTCCACACTCGTGGCTGGGGAGGAGCTGCTGTTGTAATTCGTAATAGTCCGCAGACCCTGCCACAAGCGTCTTGTGTCCCCCCGCTCCATCTGTAGCTCCACAGTCTCTCTGTACGTCCGTTTAGCATCCTTCACCGCCCCCCGGTTTAAGGTTGGCCCTGTTAAAGTCCCCAGTCACCGCCACAGCCGCGTCGGGATGTCTGTTCTGAAATCCGCACAACACATCTTACAGGACCAACAGAGCGGCGTCGGTGTCCGTTTGCGGGGGGATATAAACGGCTGTAATAATGACCGTGCTAAATTCCCGGGGGAGATAAAATGGACGGCATAGGATGGTCAGCTGTTCCAGGTTGGGCGAGCAGGAGTGGGAGAGGAATTTGGTGTTGTTGGCGTTACACCAGCGGTTGTTTACCATTAGGCAGACGCCTCCACCTTTGGATTTCCCCGACTCCCCCGATCTGTCGCCGTGGAACACGGAGAAGGACTCGGCTGGACGTATGGCTTCATTCAGTGGGTTCTAACCATGTCTCCATCAGGCAGAGGACGCAACAGTTCCTCGTGTCTCGCTGGAATTTAATCCTTGCTCGAAGTTCATCCATCTTGTTCTCCAGGGACTAAACGTTGGCAAAAAGGATGTTTGGCAGAGGTGGACGGTAAGGTTGCGTCCTCATTCTGAGCCGAATGCCGCCCCGTTTACCTCGGTGCTTCCTCCGTGGGCCCGCTCGTGGAACAGCGGCTCCATTTTTGTTGTTGTTCTTGAGAGTGTTCCCGCATAGGATTTCTGCCGGCCACTCTGCTTCCACGGATAAAAAGTCCGAAAGTTGTTTGTTTAGGGAAATTTTTTATGAGTGCATTGCGGTCGTATGAGGTAACTGCCGATGCTTTTTTGGCAGACATTATGATAAAAAAATGGAAAAAATACTAAAAAGTGCAAGAGTCAACCGGAGCGCCGGCGCAGGCGACCACAAGGGGCGGCGCCACTATCGCCACACTGGGTGTACTGGGTGTAATATGTGTACTGTGTGTGTAATGGGTGTACTGTGTGAACTGGGTGTACTGGGTGTTGTTGTGAATGTGTTTCCTCGAGGTTTCAAGTTTCCCATTGAACCAAACTCAGGTTAGTGACTTGAAACAGAAACACAGAGAATACACAATGAGGCTGAAGGGAAACACACACACACACACACACATACAAGCATACGCACACACACACACACACACGCACACACACACACACACACACACATACACACATATACACACGTACGCACATACACACATAAACACACTCACACACACACACACCTACACACACACACATACACACACACACACACACACACATACACACACTCACACACACACACACCTACACACACACACACACACACACACATACATACACACACACACACACACACACACACATACACACACACACACACACACACACAGACCCCCCCACACACACACATATACACACAAACACACACACACACACACACACACACACGTACACACACACACAGCAAAATAATTTGTTCACAGTTTGCGTAGTTGTTTGGAGCTGCAGTGCTGCATAGCAACCCCCCCACCTCCTCCATCCTACCCCCTGCCTCCTGCCTCCTGCCTCCTACCCCCTGCCTCCTGCCTCCTGCCTCCTGCCTCCTACCCCCTGCCTCCTGCCTCCTACCCCCTGCCTCCTGCCTCCTGCCAATATTCAATATTCATGTTGAATCTCAGTTGTCACTAATGAATGGTTCCTCAGTTTCCTACAAATGATTATTTCCACCTCCACCTCCTGTCACCTTCTTCCTATGTCAGGGCTGACAAATAAATCCAGACTTTAACGTGGTTGAGACTGGGTTCACACTCAAACACAATGGAAAAGGAAGTGAAAAAGCACCTTCATGTCCTTCAAATGATCATTACATGATCATTACATTTACATCTCATGAATCAATCCAGAGACAGAGCAGGCAGAGAGGGAGAGACAGGAGAGAGAGACAGAGAGAGAGAGAGACGGCGAGAGAGAGAGACGGGGGGAGAGAGAAAGACAGGGAGAGACAGGGAGAGAGAGAGGGAGAGAGAGACAGGGAGAGAGAGACTGGGAGAGAGAGAGAGACAGGGAGAGAGAGAGAGAGAGAGTGCTTGACCATCACTAAATAGTTCAAGAAACCAAAAAGACCTATCTGGAACATTGAGATATGAAGCAGAGACAGATCCTGAGCAAGTACAGGGTCAGTGAGCACAGTCCAGACATCGAAAAGGAAGAAACAAGACATCCTGGCTGCCCAAAGAGCAAAGATTATGAGGTCAGTGTAAGACAGGTGAGGTCAGTGTAAGACAGGTGTGGTCAGTGTAAGACAGGTGAGGTCAGTGTAAGACAGGTGTGGTCAGTGTAAGACAGGTGTGGTCAGTGTAGGACAGGTGTGGTCAGTGTAAGACAGGTGAGGTCAGTGTAAGACAGGTGTGGTCAGTGTAAGACAGGTGAGGTCAGTGTAAGACAGCTGAGGTCAGTGTAAGACAGGTGTGGTCAGTGGAGGACAGGTGTGGTCAGTGGAGGACAGGTGAGGTCAGTGTAAGACATGTGAGGTCAGTGTAAGACAGGTGAGTTCATTGTAAGACAGGTGAGGTCAGTGTAAGACAGCTGAGGTCGGTGTAAGACAGGTGTGGTCAGTGTAAGACAGCTGAGGTCGGTGTAAGGCAGGTGAGGTGAGGTGAGGTGTAAGACAAATGTAAGACAGGTGAGGTCAGTGTAAGACAGGTGAGGTCAGTGGAGGACAGGTGTGGTCAGTGTAATACAGGTGAGGTCAGTGTAAGACAGGTGAGTTCAGTGTAATACAGGTGAGGTCAGTGTCATGGACAGGTGAGGTCAGTGTAAGACAGGTGAGGTCAGTGGAGGACAGGTGTGGTCAGTGTAATACAGGTGAGGTCAGTGTAAGACAGGTGAGTTCAGTGTAATACAGGTGAGGTCAGTGTCATGGACAGGTGAGGTCAGTGTAAGACAGGTGAGGTAGGGACAGACATGCACTTTCTACTACACTGTCAACCATACAAACACACCAGACAACAATTTTTCGATAAATTCAACTCAACATTAGCGTCATTCACCGCACTGTCTGATGAGTAAAGATGGCCGATGGCCATAGAGTTATGGAGACATGAAAACTCTGGTTTATCCTTTAACACACGATCTCAACTTGGATTTGGACACAGCTGATATGAAAACTTTAATCTGCATAAAACTGATTCTATTCTTACAGATATTTGGTGCTGGCTTTGCTTCCCTCCTGTTTGGGGTACACGGATGTCCATGTGCTGTGTATTTGTGTACATAGATATGTACCCTTGTATATTTATGTGTAGTTTATACAAGAAGATCAAATACCTTTGTTTACCTCCAACATGCACCAACGGTGAACTGTGGGGTGCATTTATGAGGTCAAATATCACTTTCGAATGCATGCATGTGAGAGGAGCAGAGTTAAAAACATACAATTCGAATGAAATGAACTTAGAATTCTGAGAGTAGCACATTATCCAGTATGGGCAGTCCATAGTTGCGCTCAAGTAAGGTAGGAATAACGTATAGCAGCTATGTGGACTAATATTATCCTGATATAGTAAATATGTGTATAGTCATAACGTATATATATTTCTATCATAGCCATATAGTCTGTTGATATAGCAATATAGTGATGAAAATAGTCATTATTGTAATTACAGCAATGCTAATAATAACAGTAAGGACAAAAAGTACTCATGGTAATAATAGTAAGAGTAATAATTGTAGTGCCACTAATAATAATAACACAGGATGAAAACAGGAAAAATACTTTCACAAGGGTGGTGCTAAAGGGAATGTCCGCTGAAAAAGTTTGAATAAACTTCCTGGAAACTTGTTTTAACTTGATATTTTCTCATTCTTTAGCGGTTGTTGTTTTAAGCTGCAGTTCAGCTTATGGTCGCTAGGTGTCTCCGTCTATCTGTGGGCGTGGTTTCCTTGATTGACAGGTCTCTCGTTCGCGGTCGCGCAAGGTGGGCGTGTCACCTGACGCACAGTTCACGTCGTTACGTCGTACGTACGTAACGCAACATGATGTCATGACGCCGGGCGGAGAGTGGAAAACAAGTGGAAAGTAGTTGATCTGCGAGAGAGAAGGAGAAAGAAGAGAAAGGAGAGAAAGGAGAGAAAGGAGAGAAAGGAGAGAGAAGAAAGAAAAGAGACGAGAAAGGAGAGAGAGAAGGGAAGCCAGAGGACAGCAGAGCCCGGGATGACGGACACCGTTCGGCCGGGAGGGCTGGAGGGCTGCGGGGAGAACTTCTTCCAGAAGGTGGGTCCAGAGCGGCTCCAAGTGTGGACCAAACAAGGAATCAGGAATAGGATTGGATTTTATGTTATTATTACAATAATGACATTAATCATTTTTATAATTGTTGATAAACATTTGTTCATATTTAATTGTTTACATATTCAAATATATACGTAGAAAAATATACAAAATAGGATTTGATTTTATATAATAATTGTAGTAATAATAATAATAATAATAATAACAATAATAGTAATTGTGGCGACCCCTAACGGGAGCAGCCGAAAGAAAAAGAAAGAAAGATAATAAAAATAACAAAATATTTGCTCATATTTTTTCCCATGTATTCATTAAGCAGTTTTTAAATGTTAAAGTACCAAGCAGCACTTTCAGGGCGATACTGTCAACTTCAGGTGTGTGCGAGATGTGGGTTTGACGCTAGTGTGTGTGCGTGCATGTGTGTATGTATGTGTGTGTATGTGTGTGTATGTGTGTTGGGTATGTGTTGGGTGTGTGTGTGTGTTGAATGTGTTGTGTGTGTGTTGGGTATGTGTGTGTGTGTGTGTGTTGAATGTGTTGTGTGTGTTGGGTATGTGTGTGTGTGTTGGGTGTGTGTGGGTGTGTGTGTATGAGTGTGTGTATGTGTGTGTTTTGTGTTGTGTTGTGTATGTGTGTGTGTGTGTGTGAATCCTTCTTCATGTTGATGTCAGAGCTATTGAGAGAATGTTCCTCTGCTGCTTTCTGCCTAGTATCAGCTACAGCAGGACGGTGTCAAGTCCTTCAGCATAACACCACACAGGAACAATTTGGATTGGTGTATGGATAGTGCAGTGTGTACTGGATAGTGCAGTGTGTACTGGATAGTGCAGTGTGATCTTCGTCTGAAACATGCTCCCTGCTATATTCCTCCTCCTTCTCCACCTCCTCTTTCTCCTCTACCTCCTCTCTTCCTCCTTCTCCTCCTCTCTTCCTCCTCTTCATCCTCCTCCTCTTCTCTCACTCCTCCTCCACCTCCTCCTTCTCTCCTCCTCTCCTCCTCCTCCTTCTCTCCTCCTTTCTTCCTCCTCAATCTCCTCCTCCTGCTCCTCAACCTCCTCCTCATCCTTCTCCTGCTCCTCCTCTCCTCCCTTCTCCATGTCTGAGGTTTCAGGCTCCCTTCCAGTCTTCTTCTCTGGTAGAGAAAGTGTTTTGTCAGCAGCTTTTCTATTGGTCGACTGTGCCAGACCAGAAACACAGTGATAACATGTGTTCTGGAGGGGGAGGAAGTGACATCACGCACTGTGACTCAATGAGCTGAAGCTGGAAGCTCCACAGTATCTAACTAATCTATTCACACAAAGTGTATTGTGTGTTTTAAAGAATGTGTGGCCCCGCCCCAGAAACTCAGCTTTTTGCAGCTTGGCCGCTGATGAAGGTGTGGTCAGGTAGAAGCTTCTGGACTCAACCAAAACAAAACAACTTTCATTCAACTTTCAACTTTGGATCCACGCTATGAAGTCACGGCAGAACTTCCAAATAACAACATTAGCTGCACATTTGGCTTTTTTCTGGCGTTATGACCAGGCCCCCGTCCAAGCCCCTGTCCAGGCCCCCGTCCAGGCCCCCGTCCAGGCCCCTGTCCAGGCCCCTGTCCGAACCCTTGTCCAAGTCCTTGTCCAGTTCCCTGTCCAGTTCCCTGTCCAGTTCCCCTCTCCAGGCCCCTGTCCAGTTCCCCTCTCCAGGCCCCTGTCCGAACCCTTGTCCAAGTCCTTGTCCAGTTCCCTGTCCAGTTCCCCTCTCCAGGCCCCTGTCCGAACCCTTGTCCAGTTCCTTGTCCAGTTCCTTGTCCAGTTCCCTGTCTAGTTCCCTGTCCAGTTCCCCTCACCAGGTCCCTGTCCAGTCCCCTGACCAGGTCATTGTCAAGGCCCATGGCCAGGTCCTCCATCTAGGTCCTTGTCCAGGCCCCTGAACAGGTCCTTGTTCAGGCCGCTGACCAGGTCCTTGTCCAGGCCCCTGACCAGGTCTTTGTCAGACCCCTGACCAGGTCCCTTCCCCAGGTCCCCTCTCCATGTCCCCTGTCCAGGTCCCTGCCCAGTCCTTTGACCAGGTCCCTGTCCGGTCCCCTGTCCAATCCCCTGTCCAGTCCCCTGTCCAGTCCCCTGTCCAGGCCCCTGACCAGGCCCCTGACCAGGCCCCTGACCAGGCCCCTTACCAGGTCCTTGTCCAGGCCCCTGACCAGGTCCCTGTCCTGTCCCCTGTCTAGGTCCTGTTCCAGTCCTCTGTACCAGGTCCTTGTCCAGTCCCCTGAGCGGGCCCCGAGTGTACTGGGTCAGGGGTCCAGTTTGGTCGTTGCGTGCACACTGAGCCCTGTGTTGTGCTCTGCTGAAGCCGCTAACATGCTAATGGATGCTCTGTCTGCAGCTAATGAAGCAGCAGCGTTCCCAGGTCGCTGCTCCGGACCCCAGAGCAAGGCACTGCACGGGTTTGGGGGTTCCATTCCCAACACATCACAGTCTCAACGGTGTGATCACCGAATGAGGAGAGAAAGGTTCAGTCTCCATGTTGGACTGTTGTCCAACATGTAGGACGAGTTCGGGGGACCAAAGTAATTGGGAATCATTCTCAATAACGATGGATCCTCTTTACGCCCTGCTCTCTAAACAGTCTCTCACTCCTCCTGTTCACTCCCCCCGTTCTCTCCTCCTGTTCACTCCTGTTCTCTCCTCCTGTTCACTCCTGTTCTCTCCTCCTGTTCTCTCCTCCTGTTCAATCCTGTTCTCTCCTCCTGTTCTCTCCTCCTGTTCTCTCCTCCTGTTCAATCCTGTTCTCTCCTCCTGTTCTCTCCTCCTGTTCTCTCCTCCTGTTCTCTCCTCCTGTTCTCTCCTCCTGTTCACTCCTCCTGTTCACTCCTGTTCTCTCCTCCTGTTCTCTCCTCCTGTTCTCTCCTCCTGTTCACTCCTGTTCTCTCCTCCTGTTCTCTCCTCCTGTTCTCTCCTCCTGTTCACTCCTGTTCTCTCCTCCTGTTCTCTCCTCCTGTTCTCTCCTCCTGTTCTCTCCTCCTGTTCTCTCCTCCTGTTCTCTCCTCCTGTTCACTCCTCCTGTTCACTCCTGTTCTCTCCTCCTGTTCTCTCCTCCTGTTCTCTCCTCCTGTTCACTCCTGTTCTCTCCTCCTGTTCTCTCCTCCTGTTCTCTCCTCCTGTTCACTCCTGTTCTCTCCTCCTGTTCTCTCCTCCTGTTCACTCCTCCTGTTCTCTCCTCCTGTTCTCTCCTCCTGTTCTCTCCTCCTGTTCTCTCCTCCTGTTCAATCCTGTTCTCTCCTCGTGTTGTCTCCTCGTGTTCTCTCCTCGTGTTCTCTCCTCCTGTTCTCTCCTCCTGTTCACTCCGTTCTGTGTTTTTATATAATCCTGAGTCACGGGGGGGGGGGGGCTCTTGTGTTCTGCACTAGCTGCCTGTTTCAGCAAAAACACATTCTACTCACAACTGTACTTAGTACACAACTGTGTGTGTGTGTGTGTGTGTGTGTGTGTGTGTATATGTGTGTGTGTGTATGTATGTGTGTATGTATATGTGTGTGTGTATATACGTGTATGTATATGTGTGTGTGTGTGTGTGTGTGTGTGTGTCTGTTGACACAGCAGGGCAGGGCTCACCATCTTGATAGCACCAGAACACACTGTACACACACACTGTGCTTGGTATCACGTACAGTACCTTGTTTTAAAATGTGTGTGTGTTGTTTTAAACGGCAAAACAACTCAAGCACGGCACACTGCGGTGCTGGGCATATCCCACAATGCATTGAGATGACAAGACGTCAGTAAAAGCTTCTATGCGGCGTCGTCATGACAACGTGCTGATCAATTGGGAGTTTTTGGAGTCATTTGTAGTATTTGTTGTATTTGATGTACTTCACTGTACAGTTCAATGAGTTACGTTTTGCTTTGGGTTTACAATACATCTGTTCATATTCTTGTATAAATGAATACATTAGGAGTACTAGATTATGTACTCCTGTATTATAGATTATTATACAGTGGGGCAAAAAAGTATTTAGTCAGCCACCAATTGTGCAAGTTTTCCCACTTAAAAAGATGAGAGAGGCCTGTAATTTTCATCATAGGTTCACTTCGACTATGAGAGACAGAATGGGGGGAAAGAATCCAGGAAATCACATTGTAGGATTTTTAATGAATTAATTAGTAAATTCCTCGGTAAAATAAGTATTTGGTCACCTACAAACAAGAAAGATTTCTGGCTTTCACAGACCTGTAACTTTTTCTTTAAGAGGCTCCTCTGTCCTCCACTCGTTACCTGTATTAATGGCACCTGTTTGAACTCGTTATCAGTATAAAAGACACCTGTCCACAACCTCAAACAGTCACACTCCAAAGTCCACTATGGCCAAGACCAAAGAGCTGTCAAAGGACACCAGAAACAAAATTGTAGACCTGCACCAGGCTGGGAAGACTGAATCTGCAGTAGGTAAGCAGCTTGTTGTCAAGAAATCTACTGTGGGAGCAATTATTAGAAAATGGAAGACATACAAGACCACTGATAATCTCCCTCCATCTGGGGCTCCACGCAAGATCTCACCCCGTGGGGTCAAAATGATCACAAGAACGGTGAGCAAACATCCCAGAACCACCCGGGGGGACCTAGTGAATGACCTGCAGAGAGCTGGGACCAAAGTAACAAAGGCTACCATCAGTAACACACTACGCCGCCAGGGAGTCAAACCCTGCAGTGCCAGACGTGTCCTCCTGCTTAGGCCAGTACATGTCCAGGCCCGTCTGAAGTTTGCTAGAGAGCATTTGGATGATCCAGAAGAGGATTGGGAGAATGTCATATGGTCAGATGAAACCAAAATAGAACTTTTTGGTAAAAACTGAACTTGTCGTGTATGGAGGCGAAAGAAAGCTGAGTTGCATCCAAAGAACACCATACCTACTGTGAAGCATGGGGGTGGAAACATCATGCTTTGGGGCTGTTTTTCTGCAAAGGGACCAGGACGACTGATCCGTGTAAAGGAAAGAATGAATGGAGCCATGTATCGTGAGATTTTGAGTGAAAACCTCCTTCCATCAGCAAGGGCATTGAAGATGAAAGATGGGTCTTTCAGCATGACAATGATCCCAAACACACCGCCCGGGCAACGAAGGAGTGGCTTCGTAAGAAGCATTTCAAGGTCCTGGAGTGGCCTAGCCAGTCTCCAGATCTCAACCCTATAGAAAATCTTTGGAGGGAGTTGAAAGTCCGTGTGGCCCAGCGACAAAACATCACTGCTCTAGAGGAGATCTGCATGGAGGAATGGGCCAGAATACCAGCAACAGTGTGTGAAAACCTTGTGAAGACTTGCAGAAAATGTTTGACCTCTGTCATTGCAAACAAAGGGTATATAACAAAGTATTGAGATGAACTTTTGATATTGACCAAATACTTATTTTCCACCATAATTTGCAAATAATTTTTTTTTAAATCAGACTGTGATTTTCTGGATTTTTTTTCTCATTTTGTCTCTCATAGTAGAGGTATACCTATGATGAAAATAACAGGCCTCTCTCATCTTTTTAGGTGGGAGAACTTGCACAATTGGTGGCTGACTAAATACTTTTTTGCCCCACTGTATTAGTTTCATAATTGGAATAAAAATTATTATTATTATATTTTTATTTTATTATTATTGTGTGTGTGTGTGTGTGTGTGTGTGTGTGTGTGTGTGTGTGTGTGTGTGTGTGTGTGTGTGTGTGTGTGTGTAGGGCTGTAACCCGCTGGCCCAGACAGGTCGCAGTAAGCTGCAGAAGCAGAGAGCGACGCTCAACCAGCAGATCATCAAACAGATGAGGATGAGAGCTGGAGCAGAAAACCTCCTCAAGTACCAACGCATCATTATTATTATTATTATGATTGTTGTTGTTGTTGTTATTATTGTTGTTATTGTTGTTATTGTTTTTGTTATTGTTATTATTGTTATGATTATAATTGTTATTTTCTTTATTGAGGATACCTGAGGAACATAGATACACACTCACAATATTCAATTAGACAGAATTAACAATGAGGAAATCTAGTCCAGTCGCGGCGGCGCGACTGGTGTTCAACCAGCCAAAGAGGGCACATGTCACTCCCCTGCTCATCGAGCTCCACTGGTTACCTGTAGCCGCTTGGTTACCTGTAGCCGCTGGCATCAAGTTCAAGTCTCTGATGCTGGCCTACAGAGTGATTGCTGGGAATGCTCCCGCCTACTTAAATGCTCTTGTAAGAGCACATGTTGCCCCCCGGATGCTGCGCTCGTCAAATGAGCGTCGCCTGGCCCTGCCGGCCATACAGCCACGGCAATCCAGGCTATTCTCATTTGTAGTTCCACGTTGGTGGAACAAGCTGCCAAAAATGACCAGAGCAGGGAGCTCCCTCTCTGTCTTTAAGAAGCACTTGAAGACCCAGCTCTTCAGTGAGTACCTCCTGTCCTAACCTACAATTACTTAGCACTACCTAGCAGTATTTATTGTTACACTAATGTTGTTGTTACACTAATCTCTGTCGCAATGTAGCTTGAATGTTATTCTCCCTTGTAAGTCCCTTTGGATAAAAGCGTCTGCTAAATGACTAAATGTAAATGTAAATGTAAAAAGAAATGGAAGGACAGTTTAACATCAAAGAAACCAGTTTGATTCTTAATTTCGTGACCAATCTTTTAATATTAATTTGAAAAGGACGTTTTTCATCAAGTATATAAATGTCCAGGGCTTAGTGGGGTCAAATGGGGCTCAAATAAATAAAAACAGACATTTGAGAAATTTAAGGTTAAGGAGACTGGAGTCTGTATTGAGTCCCCCTGTGTTTAGGAGTAGATGGATGGATGGATGGATGGATGATGGATGGATGGATGGATGGATGGATGATGATGAATGTTGGGTGGATTGGTGGATGGACGGATGATAGATGATGGATGGATGATGTAAGGATGGATGGACAGATGGATAAATACTTTTTTCATCCCCAGAAGGAAGTTGCAGTGTCCCAGCATCTCACATCAAAACAATAGGCAGTAGTAATACCAAACGATAGAAGAAAAATAGGATAGTTGATAATAGACAAAGATAATTGTAAGCAATTAAAATGTGGCAGGATTATGGAAAATGTTGAACAATCTGACCCCGGCAGCTGGTGCAGCAGCCTGGTTGTCCAAGTCTGTCCAAGTTGTACAGACAGGAAACAACACAGGTCCTAATACAGAACCTTGTGGGACACCTTTGTTGACTGGTTGACTGGTTGACTGGGTGAGGATTTCAAACCTTGATAGAAACAGGGGGTGGTGTTGGTGTGGTTTTCAAGCACCAGCTTGTACTTTATCGTCAGGGAGAAAGACAGTACTATTTCTAGATCTTAAGGATTCTATATATTATTCATCAAGGAGAGTTTACATATCGGGCTGTCTCACCACCTTTCATAACAGACAACTGATTCAGGGATAAGTAAGCAGTATGGGTGAGGGAAAACCTGCTGATGATCTCAAAGGAAAGGGAAGCGGCTCGGAATGCAGTCGACCGTGACTCTAAATCCCTTTTAAACAGAGTTGGATTTCCTGGTGAGGGCCCGAGATTTCAGAGAATCTTCATGACATCACTTTATTTTACAGAGATCACATCCAACATGCACCTTAAATGCTGGTGGGGAGGGAGGGAGAGAGTGACAGAGAGAGTGACAGAGAGAGTGACAGAGAGGGAGACAGAGAGGGAGACAGAGAGGGAGACAGAGAGGGAGACAGAGAGGGAGACCGAGAGGGAGACCGAGAGGGGGACCGAGAGGGAGACAGGGAGGGAGACAGGGAGGGAGAGGGAGAGGGAGAGGGAGAGAGAGAGGAAGACAGAGAGGGAGACAAGGAGTTTGTTGACAACATGTAGATATTGTCAACAATGTTGTCTCTGGTCTGACAGGTTTATTCAGCTCTGTGTGTTGGATCACTGCAGTCAGAGATAAGGAGCTGTTACCAAACCACCTTCTGTTAGAGGCCACTGGTGCTGGAGGTTCTTCTCTCAGACAAAACGACCCTCATCTTCCTCATCTTCCTCATCTTCTCACACTGACCTCAGGGGTTCGATGAAGCATCTTAAAAGCAGGAAAAGCTCTCATATCTTATTATATATTATATATATATATATGCATAAAATATAAAATAAGCTGAGCTGTAAACACCTCTGTTGGTGCTGCCATGTTGCCATGACAGCAGGTGTGTTTGTTTCCTTGCCCGTTGCGTCTGGATGGAGGGTATCCCCAGGAGGCGCACACTGAAGTCCTCCACCCTCTTCATCTTCATCATCATAGTCTGCTGATAAAAACAATCAACTCACCATGCATCAGACTTGATGGATTCATATCATTTTTATTTCTGTATGTGTACATGCTGCTTACCGTGTTATGTTACTAAAGTGTTAATGTTTTGTGGCCCCGCAGAGCGACCAACAACAACAAGGTGCGTGAGATGGTGGTGCTGGAACTCAGCTACGTCAACTCCAACCTGCAGCTGCTGATGGAGCAACTGGAGGGACTCAACAGCTCGGTAGAGGTCTACCAGAACTCCCAGTGAGTCCAGTGCTGGATAATACACCATGTACTAGGTACTATGGTGTAGTGGATAGTATACTGGCAGGAAGTAGTTCTGCTGCACAGGAAGTGTTGCATTTCACATATCACTCATATTTGGTGAAAGGGTCAAAAGGTTTAGAAGTTTTAGATGAATGAACAAACTGGATTATCAATTACATTTCATTACATTTGACCCAGCTGCTGTCAGCCAACTGGGTGTGTGTTGTCTGCGGTGATAATTAGATGCTATGATCCACACACACACACGGGGTGTGTCGTGCAGCAGTATGTTGAGCAACTGGACCATCTGCTTGTGTGTGTGTGTGTGTGTGTGTGTGTGTGTGTGTGTGTGTGTGTGTGTGTGTGTGTGTGTGTGTGTGTGTGTGTGTGTGTGTGTGTGTGTGTGTGTGTGTGTGTGTGTGTGTGTGTGACATGAGGAGCTCGCTGAAGCGCTGCAGCTTCTAAAGTCACTGTTCCCTGTTACGTCATAGACTTCACTGTTTCATAAAAACAACAAACACAACACGATGAACCCTGCATGAAAACAGGAAGTTAAATCATCTTCCTGTACTTTGATGGTTCTGGTTGAACACGCACACACACACACACAAAGGCCATGTGAAGAGGCCATGTTTGCCATGACAACAAACTACAACACAGAAAGAATGATGGAGGCGGGGTGATTAGGTGTGTGTGTGTGTGTGTTTGATTATGGGGAAAATGGTCTTTATATATTTCTATATAACTAACCAGGAGGATTCCTTCTCGCTCCTCTTAGTTACTCTTGCCTCTTGGTGCTCCAACATGAACCTAGTTCTGGTTCTGGTGCCGGTTTCGCAGTTGGTTCAACCTGCGATCCTTCACAGAACCAGTTTGCTTTTCCACAGGAAAAACGTTCCCAAGAGCCACGTCATTACATCACTGGAGACGTCTGCATACATCTCCACCTTTTCATCAGGATGGGGGATTATTATTATTATTATTATTATTATTATTACTCTTGTTATTATTATTACTATTATTATTACTATTATTAATATTAGTTCTATTATTATTTCTATTATTACTATTATTATTATTATTATTATTATGATGGATGGATGGATGGATGGTTTCTCTTTGGTATCTTTTGGGCTAAATGTGTCTGGAACAGGACAACCGCTGCAGCTACTGACACGGTTGAGGTGTCATGTGAACCGTGACATCTCCGAACTTCCATTCGCATCGTGCGAGCTGCGTTGTGTATAGTGGTTACACACTGTGTGTGTGTTTGTGTGTGTGTGTATGTGTGTGTGTGTCGTCGTCTTAACTGTTTGATGTGGGCGTGGCGTTTGGTTTGATATTTGATTATTTAATATAAACTCATTGTGTTCATGGAACCCGGTGCTGTGTTCTTATTTTGCAGCATTGGATCCAGTCGTAACATTGTGTAGTAACAAACAGTCCAAAACATATTCCCTGTCTGTGACCTCACACATGGAGCATCACATTTTAGATGTGATGCTGATGTAAAGAGGAGTGACAGCACAAAGACACTGAACCCTGTGTATTATTGCCTGCAGCTATATTTATAATTTTTATTATCTTTCATGGTGAGTTGTTTATGTTTTTTGATTTGATTGGGTAATGAGTGGGACAGAATATGATAAACGTCTATGAAAGCACTGAAAACATGTATAATATTCTTAGTATTATTTTAATTGTGGTGAAAACCGGAAAAATGTGTTAGGATTAGCCAGAGCCTGCGAGCCGGATCCAGCAGCTTGAGTGTTTTAATGATTAAAATAAAAAGTCTGCTCCTACTCAATAACATCAGATCTATTTTACATTATGTTCAGTATGGAGAACAGGGATGACTGGAGACACCGATGGAAGGCTCGTCTGAGGACAACGTAGAGAGAGTTGATTTGTCCACCTGAGAGGGTAGAACAGAGACCGGCAGCTTGTCAGAAGGGCCGGCACACAAGAAAAAAGTCCCGGAACACCAAAGAATAAAACATAGAAGTGCCGGTACTGCATGTACCGGTTAGTACTGTCCCACTTCCTTGGTTCCTCTTGGGGCCTGTTGGTGATCAGGTGGTTCTCTTGGACCGGCTCCATCGGACCTGGTTCATAGGCGTCAATATGAGAATCATGAGACAATGTAGTCTCTGTGTGTGTGTGCGCGTGTGCGTGCGTGCGTGTGCGCGTGTGTGTGTGCGCGCACACGTGCGCGTGCGTGTGTGTGTGTGTGTGTGTGTGTGTGTGTGTGTGTGTGTGTGTGCGTGTGTGTGTGTGTGTGCGCGCGCGCGCACGTGCGCGTGCGTGTGTGTGCAGGTGTTTGGGACAGGAACACAAAGCTTTACCTGAAACTCCCACAAAGACTCTGCTCGTGTTTCGCAGCGTTTCCCACAATCCTCTACTTCTCCGGTTCAGTCCGGATCGAGCTATTTCTGTGCTGACGTGATGCAGAATAGGATGAGGAGGTAACTCACGTGCACACACGTGCACGTGAGGAAGGAGATTATTCCATATCATTGTTTATTGTTTTTTAATGTTTTCAAGGGCTCAAAACAGAATTTTACCTGAGAGATTTGACCTGAAGAAAATAAACCATTTTTAAATATATTACAGAATTAACTCAGAAGCTTGTATTGTGATATATAGTAATAATAATAACTTTATTCATATAGCACTAATCAAACAGCTTCACAGAGTTAAAAAGCACACATAAAGAGTTATTGTGTAAAATAATTAAAACAAAGTTCTAAGTTCTGAAAATCACTGTCTATCAAAGATGCTAAAAGAATAGAAATAAATAAATGAATGAATAGAAAAGTAACGTGAACAAAAACTGTAGAATTCCCTGTGGTCATGATCCATTTTGAAGGGAACTAACTCAGTTTTATTTACATGATAATCTGTGAGAGCAACCAGAGCCAGGCACCGTGTGTGTGTCTGTCTGTGTGTGCGTGTGTGTGTGTGCGTGTGTGTGTGTCTGTGTGTGTGTGTGTGTGTGTGTGTGAATTCCTGCCCCCCCACCCTCCATTAAATCAGGTTCTTCCAGTCTTCCTGCACCGTCAGGAATGCTGAAGTGCTGAACGATGGCAGCAGCAGAGATTCCACCAAACGCTGTCTCACTGCTGTTATTTTAGAGCAGATTTACCTCCAGATGGTACATGGCTTAAGGTGTCTCGTGGCAGGAACCATGATCTGGTTGGTTCTGCTCCACAGGGAACTGTGTCCTCTCCTCTGGACCTTCATTCCTTCTACAGGGATTGTTTGTTTGTGTCGGCGTTCTGGATGATGAAACCTGATTCTGATTGATAAGAATGTATTTTCCCACGGGGAAACTTTAAAAAGGCCTTTTTAAAACGTAGCGGAGGAAACGTGTTAGTTGTTGGAAACAGAAGCAGCCAGAGCTTTGCTTTAATGCCAGAACTTGTATCTGTAAAACAGGTCGACCTGTGAGTGTGAATGGCTGTGAACCTTTGAGGAAGTCTTTAAAGGTGTCTTTCCAGGGAGTTTTACCGTCTGATCAGAGGCAGAAAAGTCCTTTTGGGTCTTTGTTGGTTCTTAAAGTCCGATGAGGAGTAAGATCTACTTTCTGTCGGTCAACACTCCCTCCAGACCCCCTCCAGACCCCTCTACACCCCCTCCAGACCCCCTCCAGACCCCCTGCAGACCCCCTCCACACCCCCTCCATACCCCCTCCACACCCCCTCTAGACCCCCTCCACACCCTGTCCAGACCCCCTCCAGACCCCCTCCAGACCCCGTCCAGACCCCCTCCAGACCCCCTCCAGACCCCCTCCAGGCCTCTGGAGCGCAGAACTTCTAAGGAGGTCTGAGATCCGAGGAAACTGGAGCCAACTGTTAGTGAACCCGGTCCAGATCCAGACTGTTGAGGAGCTCACGTTGTTGGCCTGAACACTGTAAAAGAGATCTCAGGTTGGCAGGGTCTGTGCCATGCAGCCTGAAGTGTGTTGCCATGCCCACGGGGGCGGCTGACCTACTTGGAGTGTGTCCCAAGTCACAGTCATAAAACCCTTCAGAGTAACTGGGACATGAGCTCAGCTCCCTGTTTGCTTTTGTGTTGTTGCTGTGATTCATTTTCTGTTTGCTGTAGATTGGAGCATCAGGAAGGAGCGTTCTGTCGCCAAAGGGAGTGGACGTGTCCCATCAGGCGTCACGCCTCAATGCCGCACCTACATCCCGGTCATTTGATACCAATGTGTGTACTGTGTACCGTGGTATCCATAGCTGTTACAATTATCAGATGGAGCAGATGCCGATCTCTTTGTAAAAGATACAGTAAGGCAAAAAAGTATTTAGTCAGCCACCAATTGTGCAAGTTCTCCAACTTAAAAAGATGAGAGAGGCTTGTTATTGTCATCATAGGTATACCTTAACTATGAGAGACAAAATGAGAAAAAAAAAATCCAGAAAATCACATTGTCTGATTTTTAAAGAGTTTATTTGCAAATTATGGTGGAAAATAAGTATTTGGTCAATAACAAAAGTTCATCTCAATACTTTGTTATATACCCTTTGTTTGCAATGACAGAGATCAAACGTTTTCTGTAAGTCTTCACAAGGTATTCACACACTGTTGCTGGTATTTTGGCCCATTCCTCCATGCAGATCTCCTCTAGAGCAGTGATGTTTTGGGGCTGTTGCTGGGCAACACGGACTTTCAACTCCCTCCAAAGATTTTCTATGGGGTTGAGATCTGGAGACTGGCTAGGCCACTCCAGGACCTTGAAATGCTTCTTACGAAGCCACTCCTTCGTTGCCCGGGCGGTGTGTTTGGGATCATTGTCATGCTGAAAGACTCAGCCACGTTTCATCTTCAATGCCCTTGCTGATGGAAGGAGGTTTTCACTCAAAATCTCATTCATTGTTTCCTTTACACGGATCAGTCGTCCTGGTCCCTTTGCAGAAAAACAGCCCCAAATTATGATGTTTCCACCCCCATGCTTCACAGAAGGTATGGTGTTCTTTAGATGCAACTCAGCTTTCTTTCTCCTCCAAACACGACAAGTTGAGTTTTTACCAAAAAGTTCTAATTTGGTTTCATCTGACCATATGACATTCTCCCAATCCTCTTCTGGATCATCCAAATGCTCTCTAGCAAACTTCAGACGGGCCTGGACATGTACTGGCTTAAGCAGGGGGACACGTCTGGCACTGCAGGGTTTGACTCCCTGGCGGCGTAGTGTGTTACTGATGGTAGCCTTTGTTACTTTGGTCCCAGCTCTCTGCAGGTCATTCACTAGGTCCCCCCGGGTGGTTCTGGGATGTTTGCTCACCGTTCTTGTGATCATTTTGACCCCACGGGGTGAGATCTTGCGTGGAGCCCCAGATCGAGGGAGATTATCAGTGGTCTTGTATGTCTTCCATTTTCTAATAATTGCTCCCACAGTAGATTTCTTCACAACAAGCTGCTTACCTATTGCAGATTCAGTCTTCCCAGCCTGGTGCAGGTCTACAATTTTGTTTCTGGTGTCCTTTGACAGCTCTTTGGTCTTGGCCATAGTGGAGTTTGGAGTGTGACTGTTTGAGGTTGTGGACAGGTGTCTTTTATACTGATAACGACTTCAAACAGGTGTCATTAATACAGGTAACGAGTGGAGGACAGAGGAGCCTCTTAAAGAAAAAGTTACAGGTCTGTGAAAGCCAGAAATCTTTCTTGTTTGTAGGTGACCAAATACTTATTTTACCGAGGAATTTACTAATTAATTCATTAAAAATCCTACAATGTGATTTCCTGAATTCTTTCCCCCCATTCTGTCTCATAGTCGAAGTGAACCTATGATGAAAATTACAGGCCTCTCTCATCTTTTAAAATGGAAGAACTTGCAAAATTGGTGGCTGACTAAATACTTTTTTGCCCCACTGTATGTCCACATGCTGTCCGCAGTCACATGTTGCCATCCAAATTCAAAGGGAATTTTAAACCAATGTCAGAAATGTTGCAGTCAATACAATGAGTGAATTACGTGAGTTTTGTTTAGTTGGGTTGAGGAAAATGAAGACAGAAACATATACGTTCCAATGCTCTTTAACAGGTGTGTGATTACAAGTTAAACATCAGATAAATAGTTAATGGCGGTTATCTGGGCAGCAGTGTGACTCCGGTAAGAGCGTGTCGTATGGTAAGATGTGGGTCACTGGTTCGATCCCCGGCTCCTCCCAGCAGCGTGTGCAAGTGTCCTTGAGCAAGGCACTGAACCTCAAACTGCTCCTGAGCTGGTTGGAGCCGTGGCTGCTCTGCCACCGCTCCCTGAATCCCCCAGGATTAATAAACCTATTTTATCTTAAACTAAACTAATCTTAGCCAGCTAAAATGTTGTTATCGTCACACTTAGTGGTTTAGTTATTTAATATTATTATTATTATTATATTATTTTAATTTTCCTATTGTTCGAGTCCTCTTGTCCTTGTACTGTGTCAGTGTGTCTGAAGTACTATGTAAGTGTAGTAAATGTGATGAGTTGTGCTTGCAGGGAGACGGCCAACATCCCTCTCATCCCGCTGGGTCTGAAGGAGACCAAAGAGGTCGACTTCTCCGTTCCATTCAAGGTGAAGTTCTGTTCCCATTCTGTGTAATCTAGTTTAACCTGGTGGCATTTATTCTGAAATAACAGGTGATTCAAATAAAACTTTTGTGTGTCAGAGATATGTCAGTGCCAGCAAGTACCTGGGTCTTATGTTGACACAGATCAGATGCTGTAATTATGTTTATCAACTCGATGTCTAGTAGCTCAGGTACAATGACACAGGCAGTTGGCGCGCAGTACCTCAAAGTACCCGCAGTACCTCAAAGTACCCG
>NC_137190.1:705880-768380 GCF_960531495.2 Zeus faber | reverse complement strand
TCAACATGGAGGTGTGAACAGGTGCTCTACCGGTGTGAACACCTGTAGAGCACCCGTTCACACCGGTAGAACACCCGTTCACACCGGTAGAACACCCGTTCACACCGGTAGAACACCCGTTCACACCGGTAGAACACCCGTTCACACCGGTAGAACACCCGTTCACACCGGTACAACCTCTGTTCACACCGGTACAACACTGTTCACACCGGTAGAACACCCGTTCACACCGGTAGAACACCCGTTCACACCGGTACAACCTCTGTTCACACCGGTACAACACTGTTCACACCGGTAGAGCACCTGTTCACACCGGTACAAGACCTGGTCACACCGGTACAACACCACATGTCTTTCTTATTTTTTCGATAGTTTAAAGAAAGTTGTACATTTTAAAAATAGTGGAATCATGCATGATGTGCCTGAGGATCAGCACCACAGAGATCTTCCCTTCTATTGGCTGTCGCCAGCTCTGATCTGCTCCTCGTCAGCTCGTTGGTGGACGTAGCTCCGCCCCCTGCAGCTCTGTTTGAAATGCAACACAGCTTGTCGACCTGTGTGACCGTACCTTACCTCTGATTCTTCTCTTTTTCTTTTTTTTTTACCCTGTACTGTCAGCGTGCTGCACATACTACACAGAGTATTTGTTGCGTTGCATGTAGGACAGAGTGAGTTGCAAGTGGAGTTGAACTTGTCAAGCTGCAATGAAACTTTTTATTCATCTTTAATCATCAACAACTGCCACAATAACTCTGTCCTGGGAGGAGCAGAGCACACAAGCAGCAGCAAGCCCCTCTTTGGAGAACTATTTACCATGTTTGGGTTTATAAACAATGGATCACTACTTCCAGAGGGAGAAGCACCACGGTGAGACAAATAAACATAGAAACAAACAACATTTACACTAAACCATGAACATTGGACGACAACATGTTTTAAAAACAGTGAATCAGGTCCAGGAAAAGTGGAACTACAACTCACTCAGGTCACGTGGCCTCTTCCTGTCATAGTTATGACAGTAAATGAGGGAGAAAAGGAGAGGAATGCAACCAGGAGGGGATGGTAGCTCAGGCGGTAGAGCTGGTGGTCTAGTGATCTAAAGGTTGCTGGTTCGTCCCAGGCTCCTCCTGCTAGCATGCTGTAGTGTCCTTGAGCAAGACACTTAACCCCTAATTGCTCCTGATGGCTGCGTCCGTCGGTGTTCGAACAATTGTAAGTCGCTTTGGATAAAAGCGTCTGCTAAATGAAATGTAATGTAATGTAATGTAGGAGGGTGCTGGGGTGTGCTCCTCTCTTAAATCTAACACGCTAACCCCCCTCCCCACAGGGTCCGCTCTCCGTCTTCTCGGCTCGGCAGCGCTGGACGGCGCCGCGCACCGTGCGGCTGCAGCCGGTGCAGGGCGAGCTGGGCTTCACCCTGAAGGGCGAGCCGCCCGTCCAGGTGGCGACGCTGGAGCCGCTGGGCGCCGCCGCCGTGAGTCCCGCTGGAGTCCCAAACTGTAGTTAATGTCTAATATCATATTTATGCTCATCTAGTTTTTGTGAGTTTTGGACGTATATACTGTATAGTCAAAATAAATAAATAAATAAATAAACTCCTAGAGTTATAGAGTCCTGCTACTCTGCTGGGTACAGACCAAAGCAAACTGACGGCCTGCGGGCAGCCCATGTGTTAAAGCGGAGCGGCCCTTGAAAATAATTTGAAGATTAGCGCTGAACTGAAATTCCATTAAATTTAGAATTAGCTGTAAAACAAGAATATAGAAGCTGAGAGAATATAATCTAGAAATATATGAGGATATTTTCAGCTTTGTATAAATTGATAATGATGATTTAAAGAGCATGAAGGTGCTGGTTGAATGTGGAGCATGTTGTAGATGATGAAGCGGTGGAACAGTGTGGACTCAGGCGTCGCTCTCTCTGCTTGCAGCGCGACGGGCTGAAGGAGGGCGACTACATCGTTGCCTTGGGCGACACGGCCTGTAAGTGGATGGGCGTGAGCGAGGTGATGCGCCTGCTTAAGGGCGTGGGGGAGGAGGGCGTGGACATCAGAGTGGTCAGCATGATGGACAGCAACCCTGCCATGGTAAGCCTCGCCCCCTGCCCCTCCACCAACCAATCAGAGCCGCTTTTCACTTTGTTCTGGGGCGTTATATCCCCGTTGTCATAGCAACGTGATGCTTTGAGCTGTGAGAGAAGCAGTGTGAATCCCTCACCAAAGCATCTGTTTCAGGACCCCATGTGTCTCAGCTTCACAGTTCACATCTGCAGATCAATACTGTTGATTGATTGAGAAATTGGTTGAAAACTGAGAACAGAACACGCGTAAAAGAACGTGTCGAAAGACACCGTCCCCCGACGCTTTATTGGACTTTACAAATTCTAATTAGAAATAAGGGGAATGATAAATATATTTGAATATACGAACACAGCTCTCCGTGCCTCCCGACCAGGAAGAGCTGTGGAGCCGTTCCCCCAAATAAAATACTAAAAATAGTTTATTTTGTTGTTTTATTTGGGGTTAGGGGCCAGGGCCTCCTTTGTAAAGCTGTTTTGCTTTTACCAGGCAACAAACTGGTTTTACAATATTTATTTAACTGTTCAACTGAAAGTATTAATCGGTTAAACTTCTAATTGTCTGTGAACGTTTAATTATTAACATCCCCAGTTGTTGTTGTTGTTGGATGGTTTTCTCATTTTTCGATTTTGAGAAAAGCGGAGAACTTTGGGATCAAACACATTTTGTCTTGTCAACTTTTAAAACAAGTTGAAGTTTGAGGAGAGCTGCCTGAAGAATGCAGTCGAGTCATGACATGAGAGCTTCTAATTAATTAACATCATTATTTCATCTTGTGAAGTCGTTATCAGAACGTTATTTATAAATGTTATTGATGTCGATTGTAAAAGACGAGGACCCAGAACGGATCCTTGTGGAACGCCCTGAGAACTGCTCAGTCCTCAGATCAGCCCGTGTCCATACTATAACTTTTGACCTCTGTCCACCTCCACCCCGCAGCCCGCCAAGAGTGCCACCTTCTGTGGAAACCTGCCCAAGACCTACTCCATGATCTGCCTGGCCTACGACCACGACGACAAGAGCCCCAACACCCGCAAGGTGGCCAAGAAGCCGTCCTTCCTGAGCTGGGGCCTGAAGAACCGCCTGAAGAGCGCCAGCACCCTGAGCCTGCCCACCACCGAGCCCTCCGGGACCCCACCCTGGACCCGGGCCCCGCCCCCCTTCCCCAGTTCCAGCTCCTACAATGACAGCAGCCTCTACTGAGCAGGTGGAGCTTGCTCCACCCACCTGGACCCGCCCGCCGCTGAGCCCTCCGGGACACCGTCCGGGACACCGTCCGGGGCACCGTCCGGGGCACCGTCCGGGGCACCGTCCGGGGCACCGTCCGGGACCCGGGCCCCGCCCCCCTTCCCCAACCGCAGCTCCTACAACAACAGCAGCCTCTACTGAGTGGGTGGAGCTTGCTCCAACCACCAGCACCCTGCTCCACCCACCTGGCCCCGGCCTTGGCCTGCAGCCGCTCGCCGGTGACGGAGCCAGTTGAGAAGCAAAGTGAAACTTCACGGGATCCATTTAAAAACAGCTGTTTGTTCAACTTTTTTTTTGTTTTTTTTATCAGTTTCAAATTTAAAATCCAGTTGTACATTTTAACTCAGAAACAGTTTAACAAATTAAAGCATTTTTTAAAAGTTGAGCGATCTGATCTGTTTCCATGGTAATGCTTGTGTAAACATGAAATGTGTTACTGTGCCATATGACCCCCCCCCCGTCTATCACTGTATTGATCACAGGTGTTGGTGGAAAATAATCAGTTTGTGTGTGTTGTTCTGGAACACAACACAGCGTACGCTGCTGAGAAAATAGAAAATAATATTTATACGTATCTCAGTGCGTTTATTGAGTGTTATATGGTCAATGAAGTATTTGTTGTTGAAGAAATCACCTTGATGCCACTTGGATCAATGACCTTTTAACATTTTAACCTTTAACCATTTCCACTTGACCTCCGTCTAGTGTCTGATAGTTTGGTGTTTTACGACTTTTAAATCTTTTTAACCCCTCAAGCCGCTAAACCTTGGGACAGGGTGGATCCCTCCTTCCTCTCTCTCTTGTCACCTTCTACCTTTTACTGACACGCCCCGTGTTGGTTTCTCTCTTATCTACAAAGTAGATTCTATAAACATTTGATAATCAAATTATTTATCTGGTTAAAACAGAATAAATTTGAATATATATGAATATATATCTATATATTAGACATGAAGTTGTTTGTGAACGGTGACATTGTGAATATCTAATGTTGCTTTTATACATTTTAAATAAAGTTTTCTTCCTGTGGCGATGGGGAATTTAAATCCTAAACTTCCTGAGGATGTTTCTGCCTTTTCTGCACAAATTCAAAACAAAATGTTTTTATGGAGTCGATGTGACGCATGTGTTTTATTACAAAGGAAAACTGGATCAGAACCTCTGTCTGGACTTTCTGGTTCCTGGTGGTTCCCAGTGACTGGACCTTCTGATGGTTCCCAGTGACTGGACCTTCTGGTTCCTGGTGGTTCCCAGTGACTGGACCTTCTGATGGTTCACAGAGAGTGGACCTTCTGATGGTTCCCAGTGACTGGACCTTCTGGTTCCTGGTGGTTCCCAGTGACTGGACCTTCTGATGGTTCCCAGAGAGTGGACCTTCTGATGGTTCCCAGTGACTGGACCTTCTGATGGTTCCCAGTGACTGGACCTTCTGATGGTTCCCAGTGATTGGACCTTCTGATGGTTCCCAGAGAGTGGACCTTCTGATGGTTCCCAGTGACTGGACCTTCTGATGGTTCCCAGTGACTGGACCTTCTGGTTCCTGGTGGTTCCCAGTGACTGGACCTTCTGATGGTTCCCAGTGACTGGACCTTCTGATGGTTCCCAGAGAGTGGACCTTCTGATGGTTCCCAGTGACTGGACCTTCTGATGGTTCCCAGTGACTGGACCTTCTGGTTCCTGGTGGTTCCCAGTGACTGGACCTTCTGATGGTTCCCAGTGACTGGACCTTCTGATGGTTCCCAGTGACTGGACCTTCTGGTTCCTGGTGGTTCCCAGTGACTGGACCTTCTGATGGTTCCCAGTGACTGGATCTTCTGGTGGTTCCCAGTGACTGAAGGTTCTTGTCCAGTTGTAACTGTCTGTAGCTAATGTTGGTTTCTTGTTGTTGTATGGTGAATGTGTAAACTATAAACTATTAAAAAAGGCTTAACACCAAAATAAAGATTTTCTACTTGTAGTTTTTTTTTTTACCTGAAGTAAATGTTTTAGTATTTTATGTATTTTTTATTTTTTATATTCTTCACGTTTTGTTTCCCATGTTATTGAAGCATTTTGAAGATTTTATTCTGTAATTTCTGAGGTTGTCTGTGCCCGGTGCGCAGCGCCCCCTGTCGGTGCCACGGAGGGAAAAGGAGGATTTCAAAAGTTTAATTAAAAGCCAAAAAAATAACAAAACAAACCGAAAATGAAAAAACTAAAAATAAAGGGAATTCACAAAAATATCGATTTTTCAATGGACGTTGAATTAATACAAACCAGGTGAAATCATGTCCTTTTTAAATATGTACTGTATAAAATAACACATGACATATGATAAATATATAATAATAATATAATATTATAATATTATAATATATAATACTAATATCATTATTAATTATGAAAAAAACATCTTTCTTTTTAAATTATTCTTAAAAAATTCCACGAAAGTCATAATAAACCTGAATATCCTGATCGACCCGACGCTCGCCCTGCGTTGCTATGCCTATTGAAGCTGCGCTGTGATTGGCTGCTGTCTGAGCTCCCAGCCAATCAGAGCGCTTCTATCTGAGCTCCCAGCTTATCAGAGCGCTCCTTACAGCGGGGTCCGCTCCGCAGAGCAGCGTCCGGACGCCGAAGCGACGAGAAACAAGTTGAATAAACCAAAGTTTCTCGTTGTTTCCTTGTTTCCTCTCTCCTTTCTTCTCCTCTCCTTGTTTCCTCTCCTCTCTCCTTGTTTCCTCTCTCCTTTCTGCTCCTCTCCTTGTTTCCTCTCCTCTCTCCTTGTTTCCTCTCTCCTTTCTTCTCCTCTCCTTTCTTCTCCTCTCCTTGTTTCCTCTCCTCTCTCCTTGTTTCCTCTCTCCTTTCTGCTCCTCTCCTTGTTTCCTCTCCTCTCTCCTTGTTTCCTCTCTCCTTTCTTCTCATCTCCTTGTTTCCTCTCCCCTCTCCTTGTTTCCTCTCCCCTCTCCTTGTTTCCTCTCCTCTCTCCTTGTTTCCTCTCCCCTCTCCTTGTTTCCTCTCTCCTTTCTTCTCCTCTCCTTGTTTCCTCTCCTCTCTCCTTTCTGCTCCTCTCCTTGTTTCCTCTCCTCTCTCCTTGTTTCCTCTCTCCTTTCTTCTCCTCTCCTTGTTTCCTCTCCCCTCTCCTTGTTTCCTCTCCACTCGCCTCCTTTCTTCTCCTTTCCTCCTCAAGATGGCGTCGTCGAGCTCCTTTTTTCCCTCCAAACTGAGCTTCAGAAGGAAAAGCAACACAGACTTTGTAAGTTTATTATTATTATTATTATTATTATTATTATTATTATTATTATTATTATTATTATTATCCATCATCCATCCATCCATCATCCATCCATCATCCTCCATCCATCATCCATCCATCATCCATCCATCCATCACCCACCATCCATCATCCATCCATCATCCATCCATCATCCATCCATCCATCATCCATCCATCCATCATCCATCCATCATCCATCCATCATCCATCACCCACCATCCATCATCCATCCATCATCCATCACCCACCATCCATCATCCATCCATCATCCATCCATCTATCTATAGCGCTCATCCTGGTGGGGTGGTGGTGGGGGGGGTGGACCAATCCCAGCTGCCATTGGGTGACAGGCAGGAGCAGCCAGTCTATCACAGGGCTTTATTATTATTATTATTATTATTATTATTATTATACTTTATTTATTAGCAGTACCTCACACCTAACCCTGAGCGTAGTTTAAGTACTAAGAGTAAAGTACTTGGTGTTTCGTGTCGTTTCCTTTGAATGACATGATGCTGTTACTAAACCAGTCACTTTCCACTTTTACCACTTTCAACAGAACCCTAGTATTTATACTGTACAATAGTAGTATAGTACTACTACTGTACAGTATCAGTACTACACTACTGTAGTGCTGATACAGTAGTACTACAGTACTGTAGTACTGATACATTAGTACTGCAGTACAACTGTATCAGTAGTACACTACTGTACTACTGATACTGATACTGTATCAGGACAGCGGCTCCCCAGAGGGAGCTAGAGAGACAGACAGGTATCAGGACAGGTAGAACACAAGACATTCAGTACATCAGTGGGGAGAACAAGTATTTGATACACGACCGATTTGGCAGCTTTTCCCACTTACACAGCATGTAGAGGTCTGTCATTTTGAACATAGCTACACTTCAACTGAGAGACTGAATCTAAAACAAAAATTCAGAAAATCACATTGTATGATTTTTAAGTAATTAATTTGCATATTATCGCATGAAATAAGTATTTGATACATCAGAAAAACAGAACCTAATATTTGGTACAGAAACCTTTGTTTGCAATGACAGAGATTTCCTCTCGTTCCTGTCGTTCTTAACCAGGTTTACACACACTGCAGCAGGGATTTTGACCCACTCCTCCCTACAGATCTTCTCCAGGTCCTTCAGGTTTGGGGGCTGTCGCTGGGCAACACAGACTTTCAGCTCCCTCCAAAGATTTTCTATTGGGTTCAGGTCCTGGAGACTGGCTCGGACACTCCAGGACCTTGAGATGCTCCTTACGGAGCCACTCCTTCGTTGCCCTGGCTGTGTGTTTCGGGTCGTGGTCATGCTGGAAGACCCGGCCACGCCCCGTCTTCAATGCTCTTATTGAGGGAAGGAGGTTGTCGGCCAAGATCTCGACGCATGGCCCCATCCATCCTCCCCTCGATACGGTGCAGTCGTCCTGTCCCCTTTGCAGAAAAGCATCCACAAAGAATGATGTTTCCACCTCCGTGCTTCACGGTTGGGATGGTGTTCTTGGGGTTGTACTCATCATCTTCTTCCTCCAAACATGGCCAGTGGAGTTTAAACCAAAAAGCTCTATTTCGGTCTCAGACCACATGACCTTCTCCCGTTCCTCCTCTGGATCATCCAGATGGTCATTGGCAAACTTCAGACGGGCCTGGACGTGCGCTGGCTCGAGCGGAGGGACCCTGCGTGCGCTGCAGGGTTTCAATCCATGAGGGCGTAGTGTGTTACTTATGGTTTTCTTTGATACTGTGGTCCCAGCTCTCTTCAGGTCATTGTCCAGGTCCTGCCGTGTAGTTCTGGGCTGATCCCTCACCTTTCTGATGATCATTGAGGCTCCAGGAGGTGAGATCTTGCACGGAGCCCAAGACCGAGGGAGTTTGACTGTCATCTTGAACTTCTTCCATTTTCTAATAATTGCGCCAACAGTTGTTGCCTTTTCACCAAGCTGCTTGCATCCTGCCCTGTAGCCCCTCACAGCCTTGTGCAGCTCTACAATCTTGTCCCTGATGTCCTGAGACAGATATCTGTTCTTGCCCATTGTGGAGAGGTTGGAGTCTGATTGATTGAGTGTGGACAGGTGTCTTCTATACAGGTAACAAGTTCAAAGAGGTACAGTTAATACAGGTAAGGAGTGGAGAATGAATTAAGAAGAACGAACAGGTCTGTGAGAGCCGGAATTATTACTGGTTGGTAGGTGATAAAATACTTATTTCATGTGATAAAATGCAAATTAATTACTTAAAAATCATACAATGTGATTTTCTGGATTTTTGTTTTAGATTCAGTCTCTCACAGTTGAAGTGTATGTTAAAAAGACTCTACCTGCTGTGTAAGTAGGAAAACCTGCAAAATCAGTAGTTTATCAAATACCTGTTCTCCACACTGTAGGTGAGGGAGAACAGGTGACAAAGACATGAGGAACTTTGAGAAACAGTCACAACTCAACCTTCCTGACTGGAACAGTCACAACTCAACCTTCCTGACTGAAACAGTCACAACTCAACCTTCCTGACTGGAACACTGTTTGGATGTTTTGTTCAGTAAAGTTGCAGCAATTTTTCAAATATTTATATATTTATATATATATAATTATTTATATATATACGTGGCTCGGTGGCACGGTCGCGCAGTGCATTGCACTGCTGCCTCACAGCAAGAAGGTCCTGGGTTCGATTCCCGCCTGGGGCGCTGTTGGCACCGTGCTCCAGGCAGGTTACTTCCCAAACAGGAGCCTTTCTGTGTGGAGTTTGCATGTTCTCCCCGTGCTCACATGGGGTTTCCTCCACCTCACGTCAGTAAGGACCCCCACCCAAAACATGCACCCATCATGGTCTGACCAGCGATGGACACTTGGTACCAGGTCCCCGGGCGTCCATGAATGCTGCCCACTGCTCCTGGCTGTGGCCCCGGAGGAAGGACAAGCCAGGATGGTTAAACGCAGAGGAACCATTTCACTGGCACCATCCAAAGCATGTGCATGTGTGTGTGTTGTAGTGTGGTGTGCTGTGTGACAATTAAAGATTATTTTTCTTCTTAAAAATATTTTTTGAATTAAACTTCAACAACAAACATTTATTTATATATCCTCACCTGATTATGGTGTGTGTGTGTGTGTGTGTGTGTGTGTGTGTGTGTGTGTGTGTGTGTGTGTGTGTGTGTGTGTGTGTGTGTGTGTGTGTGTGTGTGTGTGTGTGTGTGTGTGTGTGTGTGTGTGTGTGTGTGTGTAGAAGCACATCTCTCCTGGTTTACTTCCTGCTGCGTCCGTCGCCCCCAAAGCTGCAGTACCTCGAACCCCCCCACCCCAGAGCCCTGAGCCTTCTGGGAAACCAAGGTACACACATACACACACACACACACATACACATACATGCACATACATGCACACAGAAACACAGACACACACACACACACACACACACACACACACACACACACAAGCTGAACTGAACCGACCAATAGCATCGCATCTTTGGCTCGTTGACCTTTGACCCTCCAGGTCAGCGCTGGCGGCGGCCATCTTGTCCTCCTCTCTGACAGGGAGGACCTTTGCCCTCCCCCCCACCCGTCCTCGCCGTCTCTCTGAAAGCAAACGCTCCCTGTCTGTGCCCACGCTGCAGCACGACAGCACCAGGTGCACACACAGACACACACACACACACAGTTCCATGTAGTTCCAGTCGATGGTCTGTGTACAGGGGACTAGGTGCATTGTGGGAGACTCTGGTCAGGTCTGTGTTTGAATCCGCAGGGGATTTGACTCTGGTGCTTTGTGTTTGCTGCCTTGTTCAGAGGGCGGTTTTCGGAAGAGCTGGGCCGCCGGTCGCTCTCTGCCCGACACTCTGACGAAGAGGAGGACGAGGAAGAGCAGCAGCCGCTGGAAGGACGGAGGGAGTCACCGTACGCCCCGCCCCTCAGAGCTGGGGTGAGTTCTGGGGCCGAGCCCACGAGCAAGGCATCAATAAAAACATTCTCTGGTTTCTGATGAAGCTCCTCTGACCCATCGAGGGCGCTCTCAAGTGGATAAGATGTTTTAAAGCTTTTAAAGAAAGAACACAATAATAATAATTATACAGCCATGCTCAGCCCACCTGGCCCTTCCCCTGTGTGTTACTATAGCAACAGGTCTAATTCGCATATTGAGTTCAGTTGGACACAGAGCCTCTGGAACCCTCAAAGAGAAACATTGGCAACATGGCTCAGCCATGACATTAAAAGCACCACTAATAACACTAATACTGTGCAGCTCCCCCTTGTGTCCCCAAAACAGCTGTGAGAAGAAAGAAGAAACAGTCTTTATTCATCACACAACACACCACACTACACTACAACACATGCTTGCACACACACACATGCACATGCTTTGATGGTGCCGGTGAAATGGATCCTCTGCATTGAACCATCCTGGCTTGTCCTTCCTCCGGGGGCACAGCCAGGAGCAGTGGGCAGCGTACGTGGACGCGCCCGGGGACCAGGTGATAAGTGTCCATCGCTGGTCACACCATGATGGGTGCATGTTTTTGAGGGGGGTCCTTACTGACGTGAGGTGGAGGAAACCCCATGTGAGCACGGGGAGAACATGCAAACTCCACACAGAAAGGCTCCTATTTGGGAGATAACCCACCAGAGCACGGTGCCAACAGCGCCCCAGGCGGGAATCAAACCCAGGACCTTCTTGCTGTGAGGCAGCAGTGCAATGCACTGCGCCACCGTGCCACCGACAAACAAAGCCTTATGGCTAATTAACATAATGCTGAATGGGCCAATCACAAACAGCGTCAACAACACACAAATAAAAAGCTTTTTTTTTAACAGTAACAATATACACGTTTTATAAAAGTGGAATTATTTTGGAGTTTAAAAGTACAGACAACACAACAAAATGTAGATTCTATCAGTAATATGAGTCTCGGACTTCATCACGTCATCAACTTCTTCCGTTGTAACAACAGCGGGCGTATGGTTGGTCTCCTCCAGTGGTTCTTGAAAATATTCAGTTTCATCCTCACATTATGGTTGAAATCCGCTGTTTGAAATGTTCTCCAAGTCTTTTGTAATATCAGATTCACTAGCGCTTCGATCATTGTCGCTGTCGGAGAACTGACTCTCATCGCGGAAAATGTAGTCCAGAACTAGCTCCTTACACTGACTTGGATCTGTCGCACTGGTCAGATTATGGTCCGAAATATGATTCAGAGCTTCCACAACCCGCTTTGTGTAATCCATAACCATACGGAGAAGAAGCTGATCCTTCTCCACGTGAGAGAGAGCTCGATGTAGCAGGAAGATGACGGCGTCGTCCGCCCCAATGCCAGGTTGGTAGGCAAACTGGAGTGGGTCCATTGATGATCTCACCAGGGGGTGGATATGGACAAGGACCAGCCTCTCCAGGGTCTTCATGAGATGAGACGTCAGTGCCACCAGCCTGTAGCTGCTGATGTCCTTGGGGTGCGGGATTTTCTGCACCAGCACCACGCAGGAGGTCTTCCACAGCTGTGGTAAGTGTGCTCCACTATCCCACAGAGCTGGTCTGCACGTGTCTTCAGGATCCTGACACTGATGCTGTCCAGACCTGCAGCCTTTCTCTCCTTCATCTTCCTGAGCTCGTACCTCACCTGGATGGTAATGAGGGACATATTGTAGCGGGGGGGCTGAGAGGAGGGTGTGAATGGGGGGGTTGTGTCCTTGACACCATACCTACCCATCACCTTCTCGTCACCTATGTCTCTGATTGCCAACATGCCCATTGGGATCTGCTCCAACGACCACTCTCTCCCTTAGGGACGCTCTCCACCACTACATCCAACTTACTAAATAATTCTTCTTTCTCTTCCATCTCACACCCAACTTGGAGAGCATATGCACTGACCACATTCATTATAACCCCATCGGTTTCCAGTTTTATGCTCATCACTCTGTCTGACACTCTTGTCACCTCCAAAACACTCTTGACATATTCTTCCTTCAAGACCATCCCTACCCCGTTTCTCCTGCCATCCACTCCATGGTAGAACAGTTTGTACCTGGCTGTGATACTCCTGGCCTTACTCCCCTTCCACCTGGTCTCTTGTACACATAGTACATCTACCTTCCTTCGTTCCATCATGTCAGCCAGCTCTCTCTCTTTACCCTTCATAGTGCCAACGTTCAAAGTTCCTACTCTCAACTCTACTCTCCTTCCCTTCTTCCTCTCCTGCTGTCTCCGGACACGCCTTCCCTCTCTTCTTCTTCTTCTTCGGCTGACAGTAGCACAATTTCCGCTGGCACCGTGTTGGCTAACGGCACCGGTGGTGATCGTTGTTAATCCGGGCCTCCACCCATCCGGTATGGAAATTAGATTTGTTGCCCGCATGTTTGATTTGGCATGGTTTTTACACCGGATGTCCTTCCTGACACAACCCTCTCTATTCATCTGGGCTTGGGACCAGCACTAATGATGCACTGGCTTGTGAAGACCCAGTGGCTAGATTAAACAGTGTATATATATATATATATATATATATATATATATATATATATACACATACACACACACAGTGGGGCAAAAAAGTATTTAGTCAGCCACCAATTGTGCAAGTTCTCCCACTTAAAAATAAAAGGTTGAGGTATACCTCAACTATGAGAGACAAAATGAGAAAAGAAAATCCAGAAAATCACATTGTCTTATTTTTAAAGAATTGATTTGCAAATGATGGTGGAAAATAAGTATTTGGTCAATAACAAAAGTTAATCTCAATACTTTGTTATATACCCTTTGTTTGCAATGACAGAGGTCAAACGTTTTCTGTAAGTCTTCACAAGGTTTTCACACACTGTTGCTGGTATTTTGGCCCATTCCTCCATGCAGATCTCCTCTAGAGCAGTGATGTTTCAGGGCTGTCGCTGGGCAACACGGACTTTCAACTCCCTCCAAAGATTTTCTATGGGGTTGAGATCTGGAGACTGGCTAGGCCACTCCAGGACCTTGAAATGCTTCTTACCAAGCCACTCCTTCGTTGCCCGGGCCGTGTGTTTGGGATCATTGTCATGCTGAAAGACCCATCTTTCATCTTCAATGCCCTTGCTGATGGAAGGAGGTTTTCACTCAAAATCTCACGATACATGGCCCCATTCATTGTTTCCTTTACACGGATCAGTCGTCCTGGTCCCTTTGCAGAAAAACAGCCCCAAAGCATGATGTTTCCACCCCCATGCTTCACAGTAGGTATGGTGTTCTTTGGATGCAACTCAGCTTTCTTTCTCCTCCAAACACGACAAGTTGAGTTTTTACCAAAAAGTTCTATTTTGGTTTCATCTGACCACATGACATTCTCCCAATCCTCTTCTGGATCATCCAAATGCTCTCTAGCAAACTTCAGACGGGCCTGGACATGTACTGGCTTAAGCAGGGGGACACGTCTGGCACTGCAGGATTTGAGTCCCTGGCGGCGTAGTGTGTTACTGATGGTAGCCTTTGTTACTTTGGTCCCAGCTCTCTGCAGGTCATTCACTAGGTTCCCCCGTGTGGTTTTGGGATGTTTGCTCACCGTTCTTGTGATCATTTTGACCCCAGGGGGTGAGATCTTGCGTCCCAGATCGAGGGAGATTATCAGTGGTCTTGTATGTCTTCCATTTTCTCATAATTGCTCCCACAGTTGATTTCTTCACAACAAGCTGCTTACCTTTTGCAGATTCAGTCTTCCCAGCCTGGTGCAGGTCTACAATTTTGTTTCTGGTGTCCTTTGACAGCTCTTTGGTCTTGGCCATAGTGGAGTTTGGAGTGTGACTGTTTGAGGTTGTGGACAGGTGTCTTTTATACTGATAACCAGTTCAAACAGGTGCCATTAATACAGGTAACGAGTGGAGGACAGAGGAGCCTCTTAAAGAAAAAGTTACAGGTCTGTGAAAGCCAGAAATCTTTCTTGTTTGTAGGTGACCAAATACTTATTTTACAGAGGAATTTACCAATTCATTCATTAAAAATCCTACAATGTGATTTCCTGGATTCTTTCCCCCCATTCTGTCTCTCATAGTCGAAGTGAACCTATGATGAAAATGACAGGCCTCTCATCTTTTTAAGTGGGAGAACTTGCACAATTGGTGGTTGACTAAATACTTTTTTGCCCCACTGTGTGTGTGTGTGTGTGTGTGTGTGTGTGTGTGTGTGTGTGTGTGTGTGTGTGTGTGTATATATATAAAAAATAATGTATAACAGTATATATAGAGTAGATGCGTGCAACACTGTTGGAGCGGTGGCAGAAAACAAACCTTTGACTTCTCTCCCTCCACTCTCTCTTGGCTGAAATGTTGTCAAGAAAATTGGATTTATGGGAAAGTCGGAAAACAATGTGCAGTTTTTCCCACACATACTTTACTTTGGAGATTCAAGAGATTCAAGATTTTTATTTGTCACATACATATACATACTTCCATACATATATGCAGTGAAATGTAATGCAACGCACCCGGTGATGGCACACAATATGTCCTAGGAAAAAAATAAAAAATAAAATAAAATAAAAGGTAGAAAATTCCTTTCTAAATTCCTTTCTAATAATATTATAACTGACTCCTAAAACGTAATACAGTAAGTGGAATACTTATAGAATAAGATAAAAATATATAGAATAAAATACAATAAAAATAAATTGAAATAAAATGGAATAGCTAGAAGGAATATGCCCATGTATATACAGATATGTGCATTTAAAGTGGCATGTGAATTAAAGTGGCGTGTGAATGTGAATAGTGTGAGGTAGTGTTTGCGATAATACAGCACAGTATACAACAGTACGCCGCAGCAATACGGCATCACGAACAACCCTGAACAGTGATACAGTATGCGGTACAGTATGCTACATACAGTACAGTAGGTAGTGGAGCCTAGTGCATGGCTCAGTTAGGACCCCTGGTGAGGTCAGCATTGACAGTTCTGATGGCTTGAGGGAAGAAACTCCGTCTCAGTCTCTCTGTTCTCGCTGCGTGACTGCGGAGGCGCTTGCCTGACCGCAGCAGCTGAAACAGTCCGTTGTTGGGGTGATGAGGATCCTTCATGATCCTACGGGCTCTGCTACTACACCTCCTGGTGTATAACTCCTGCAAGGGGGGGAGGGTAGTTCCAGTGGTACGTTCAGCTGAACGCACCACCCTCTGCAGGGCCCGCCTGTCCTGGGCAGTACAGTTCCCAAACCAGGCAGTGATGTTGCCTGTCAGGATGCTCTCCACTGCTCCAGAGTAGAAGGACTTGAGGATCCTCACCGAGACCCGGAATTTCCTCAGCTGCCTGAGGTGGTAGAGACGCTGCCTCGCCTTTCTCACCAGAGTGTCTGTGTGAACAGTCCATGTTAAGTCCTCTGTGATGTGGACTCCCAGATATCTGAAGCTGCTCACCCTATCGACAGAAGTCCCATTAATCCACAAGGGCGCGTGCGTCCTCGATTGTGATCCACGCCTAAAGTCCACAATCAGCTCCTTGGTTTTGCTGACGTTCAGGTGGAGGCTGTTGTCCTGGCACCAGAGTGACAGGTCAGCCACCTCCTCGCGGTAGGCCTTCTCATCGCAGTCGGTGATCAGGCCCACGACCACGGTGTCGTCAGCAAACTTGATGATGGTGTTGGAGCTGGACCTGGCCACACAGTCATGTGTGTACAGGGAGTACAGTAGGGGGCTGAGGATGCAGCCCTGGGGGGATCCTGTGTTCAGAGTGAGGGAGCTTGACATGTACTTCCCCACCTTGACCACCTGGGGGCGGCCTGTGAGGAAGTCCAGGATCCAGGTGCACAGCGGACCATTCAATCCTAGCTCCATCAGCTTGACAGCCAGTCTGGTGGGAACTATGGTGTTGAAAGCTGAACTATAATCAATGAACAGCATTCTCACATAGGCCCCCTTCTGGCCATCCAGGTGCGTGAGCAGGTGTGCAGTACCTGGGAGACCGCGTCATCCGTGGATCTGTTCTGCCGGTACGCGAACTGCAACGGGTCCAAGGTGCGGGGGAGGGAGGCGCCGATATAATCCTTAATCAGCATCTCGAAACACTTCATGACCACCGAGGTGAGGGCCACCGGACGGTAGTCATTCAGGCAGGTTGGAGAGGCGATCTTCGGGACAGGAACGACGGTGGACCTCTTGAAGCAGGACGGGACCACTGATTCAGCCAGGGAGATGTTGAATATTGTGGTGAACACCGGAGCTAGCTGGTTAGCACAGGTCTTCAGTACTCGCCCAGATATGCCATCTGGGCCTGAAGCTTTCCTGGTTGTCACCCGCATCAAAGCCCTCCTGACCTCGTGCACGGACACTGAGAGTGCGCGCTCATCCCCAGCGGTGTAACTCCAATTAGCCGGCGAGCTAGCGGTGCTGCTGCCAGACTCGAACCGCGCATAAAAGGAGTTCAGTTGGTTGGCCAGGGAGGCGTCCACACTCGTGGCTGGGGAGGAGCTGCTCTTGTAGTTTGTTATTGTTCGCAGCCCCTCCCACAAGCGTCTTGTGTCCCCCCGCTCCATCTGCAGCTCCACGGTGTCTCTGTACGTCCGTTTGGCGTCCCTCACCGCCCTCCGCAGATTGTACGACGCCGCTTTGTAATTGTCCATGTTGCCAGATACAAGTCCGTCTTCGTAAGCGGCCGTGCGCGCATTCAGAGCGCAGCGGATGGATTTATCAACCCATGGTTTCTGGTTTGGAAATATCCGAACTTTCACCGTGGGAACGATTTCATCCGCGAGCGTAGCCACAAAACTCACTACAGCCTCCGTAAACTCGCTGACGTCACTTGAACTTGCTTGGAACATGTCCCAGTCTACGTCAGCCAGAGCGTCCTGAAGCGCAGCCTCTGATTGGTCCGTCCACCGCTTCACTACCTCGTCATCACCAGATCCCGCGCGATCAGAGGCCTGTAAACAGGAAGCAGCGAGATCGCGGCGTGATCTGATTTCCCGAAAGCAGGGAGCGACACGGGCTTGTATCCGTTCTTGTAAGGAGTGTAACAATGGTCCAGAGTTCTGTCTCCCCTGGTGGCACACGTGATGTGTTGGTGGAAATTCGGCAGAACTTTTTTAAGGTTGGCCCTGTTAAAGTCCCCAGTCACCACCACAGCCGCGTCGGGATGTTTGTTTTGAAATCCGCACAACACATCGTACAGAACCGACAGAGCTGCGTCGGTGTCCGCTTGCTGTGGGATATAAACGGCTGTAATGATGACCGTGCTGAATTCCCTGGGGAGATAAAATGGACGGCATAGTATGGTCAGCTGTTCCAGGTTCGGCGAGCAGGAGTGGGAGAGGAATTTGGTGTTGTTGGCGTTACACCAGCGGTTGTTTACCATTAGGCAGACGCCTCCACCTTTGGATTTCCCCGACTCTCCCGTTCTGTCGCCGCGGAACACGGAGAAGGCCTCGGCTGGACGTATGGCTTCATCCGGCACCAGTGGGTTCAGCCATGTTTCCGTCAGGCAGAGGACGCAACAGTTCCTCGTGTCTCGCTGCAATTGAATCCTCGCTCGAAGTTCATCCATCTTGTTCTCCAGGGACTGGACGTTAGCAAGAAGGATGCTTGGCAGAGGTGGACGGTAAGGTTCTGTCCTCATTCTGACCCGAATGCCGCCTCGTTTACCTCGGTGCTTCCTCCGTGGGCCGGCTCGTGGAACAGCGACTCCATTTTTGTTGTAGTTGTTGTTGCGAGTGTTCCCGCGTAGGATTTCCGCCGGCCACTCTGCTCCCACGGATAAAAAGTCCCAAAGTTGTTCGTTTAGGGAAATTTTTATATCCATGAGTGCATCGCGGTCGTATGAGTTAATTGTTGATGTTTTTCTGGCGAACATTGTGATAAAAAAGGAAAAAAAATACTAAAGAGTGAGAAAGTAACCGGAGCGCCGGCGCAGGCGACCGCTAGGGGCGGCGCCACTATCACTAAGAACGCGGATAAACTAGTGAACTCCTTCTCTGGTGTTAAGATGTAGACACGACTTTCTGATTCAGGTGAATTGGAAAGCGCTCCGAGTCTGTGCCGGGTCGAGAGAGCAGGGAGTGGTGCTGCGTTCACGGTAACTTGAAAAACTGTCATTTTTGTGGCTGGCTACTACCACATGTATATTTCAGACCTGTGGAAAACACTGATGTTTTTCTGTGTCTCTGACAGGAATTTGGATCTGAGGCGGGACACAACGTGAAGCCAGATCCTCTGAACCGTAAGAAACAACACAAGCTGTTCTGATTATTTGCTTTATTGGGAGTTAAAATTCTCAGTTAAAATTAATGAATATTTTCCAGTATCTGGCAGTGTCTCAGTGTGGGACAGTGAAGAGGAGGAGGCCCACCAGGTGAGCTCTTCTCCTTCCTCCTGCTCTGCTTTTCCGTCCTCCGTCAACGTGCTGCTTCACTTTCACACTTCACTTCCTTTAACCTGATATAATAACCTGTTATATATATATTTTTTTTACCCTGTGCTATCAGCATGCTGCACATACAACACAAGAGTATTTATTCCATTGCATCTAGGACAGAGTTAGTCTGCAAGTGGAGTTGAAATTCTCAACCTGCAATGAAACTCTTTATTCTGTCTTTAATCATCAACAACTGCTGCAATAACTCTGTCCTGTGGACGACCTGTGGGACGAGCAGAGCACAGCTTTTTATTATAGAGATGCACCAACAATCCCCCTCTTTGGAGAACTATTTACCATGTTTGGGTCTATAAACAACTGATCACTACTCCAAGAGAGGAGAATCACCATGGGTGAGACAATTAAACATAGAAAAACAGAAACAAACAACACCATGTACATGGAAAAACACAACAATAGAAACAAACAACAACATCTACATAGAAAAACATAAACATAGAACCAAACAACATGTACATGGAAAAACATAACAATAGAAACAAACATGTACATGGAAAATCATTAACATAGAAACAAACATAAATTTGTACTCTCTCTCTCTCTCTCTCTCTCTCTCTCTCTCTCTCTCTCCAGGTGACTCAGGGGTCTCATTCTAACAGAAGCCTTCCCCCCCAAGGTATTGTTCTGTGTTCCGTCCATCTTTCTCTCTCTCTCTCTCTCTCTCTCCCTCTTTCTACCCCCCGCTCTCCCTATTTTGCTCTCCCTCTCTCTCAGCTACTGGTCTGCTGGGTCTGGAGAGAGGGAGAAACCATATTCATATACTGTATGTATCCCATGGATAATGTCTTTCATAGCACTGTGTATGTATTCACCAGACGATAGGCGCAATACCGCAGTTACATGATGTCACCGAGATATTGAGCTCATTACGGTCAACACCGGCAAATTATATTATTTATTTATTCATTATTTATTTATAATTATAATATTTATTTATTATTAGAATTTCTTTTGTATTTATTTGTTTTGCTGGTGAAAGTCACATGGTGATATGAAATATATAAACATAATAATCATTGCTTAGTAATCATCACTGAACGACTTCTGGTGAAAGGTTTCAGTTGCTCTGCTCGTCACTGAGAGGGACAATCCATTAAACACACGGGCGTTTCTTTTGTCCATCCATCCATTTTCCACCGCGGTGGCAGCATGAGCTCCAGGCCCCCTTCTCCCTGGCAACGTTTTCCAGTTCCTCCTGAGGGACCCTGAGGCGTTCCCAGACCAGCTGGGATATATAATCCCTCCAGCGCATTCTGAGTCTTCCCCGTGGTCTCCTACCAGTTGGACGTCCCTGGAAAACCTCCAAGGGAAGGCGCCCAGGAGGCATCCTGATCAGATGCCCGAACCACCTCAACTGGCTCTTTTCGACGCGAAGGAGCAGCGGCTCTACTCCGAGCTCCCTCCTGATGTCCGAGCTCCTCACCCTATCTCTAAGGCTGAGCCCAGCTACCCTACGGAGGAAACTCATTTTGGCCGCTTGTATTCGCAATCTCGTTCTTTCGGTCACTACCCAGAGCTCATGACCATAGGTGAGGGTTGGGACATAGATGGACTGGTAAATTGAGAGCTTTGCCTTCCGGCTCAGCTCCCTCTTTACCACAACGGTCCGGTACAACGCCCCCATCACTGCTGATGCCGCACCGATCCGCCTGTCCATCACATGTTCCATTTTCCTCTAATTCGTGAACAAGATCCCGAGATACTTGAACTCCCTCACTTGGGGCAGCAACCCGCTCCCGACCCGGAGGGAGTAATCCACCGTTTTCCGGCAGAGAACCATGGCCTCAGACTTGGAGGTGCTGACTCTCATCCTGACCGCTTCACACTCGGCTGCAAACCGCCCCAGTGCGTGCTGGAGGTCACGGCCTGATGAAGCCACCAAAACCACATCATCTGCAAAAAGCAGGGATGCAATTCTGAGGTTCCCAAACCGGACACTCTCCTCACCTCAGCTGCGCCCTTAGATCCTGGCCATGAATATCACAAACAGAATCGGGGACAAGGGGCAACCTTGGCGGAGTCCAACACCCACTGAGAACGTGTTTGACTTTGTGCTGAGAATGCGAACACGGCTTTCACTTTGGTTGTACAAGGCCCGGATGGCTCTTACCACAACGTACGAACGGCCCCGGTACCCCATACTCCCTCAGTACCACCCACAGGATCCCCTGAGAGACACGGTCAAAAGCCTTCCCCAGATCCACAAAACACATGTAGACTGGATGGGCAAACTCCCACAACCCCCACAGCAACCCTGCAAGGGTAAAGAGCTCCAAGAGGTCCACTGTTCCACGTCCAGGATGGAATCCGCATTGCTCCTCCTGAATCGGAGGTTCAACAATCGGCCGGAGCCTCCTTTCCAGCACCCTGGAGTAAACTTTCCCGGGGAGGCTGAGCAGTGTGATAGCCCTATAATTGGAGCACACCTTCCGGTCCCCCTTTTTAAAAATTGGAACCACCACCCTGGTCTGCCACTCCACAGGTACTGTAACCGAAATCCACGCAACACTGAAGAGGCGTGTGAGCCAAGACACCCCAACAATGTCCAGAGCCTTCAGCATCAGGGAAAATCTAGTCCACCCCCGGCGCCTTGCCACCGAGGAGATTTTTGACTGCCTCAATGACCTCTGCCAGGCATATGGACGAGACTTCCCCTGAGTCTTCAGACTCTGCCTCTTCCCCTGAGGACGTATTGATCGGGTTCAGGAGTCCCTCAATGTGCTCTTTTCACCGCCCTACAATATCCCCAGTCAGGGTCAGCAGTTCTCCTCCCCGGCTGAACACAGCTTGGGCCAAGCCCTGCTTCCCCTTTCTGAGTCGCCGAACAGTTTGCCAAAGCTTCCTTGAGACCAACTGAAAGTCCTTCTCCATAGCCTACCTAAACTCCTCCCACACCCGGGTTTTTGCTTCAGTGACCGCCGAAGCTGCAGCCCTTCTAGCCTGCCGGTACCTGTCTGCTGCCTCGGGAGACCCCTGGGCCAGCCAAGCCCGAAAGGCCTCCTTCTTCAGCTTGGCGGCTTCCTTCACCGCTGGTGTCCACCAACAGGTTCTTGGGTTACCGCCACGACAGGCACCGACTGCCTTTCAACCACAGCTCCTAGCAGCCGCCTCTGCAATGGAGGTTTTGAACATGACCCACTCGGATTCTATGTCCCCAACCTCCCCCGAGATGCACAAAAAATTCTTCCGGAGGTGGGAGTTGAAGACCTCGCAGAGAGGGGCATCCACCAGGCGGTCCCAGTTCACCCTCACTACACATTTGGGTTTACCAGGTCTGTCTGGCAGCCTCCCCCGCCATCTGATCCAACTCACCACTAGGTGGTGATCAGTTGACAGCTCTGCTCCTCTCTTCACCCGAGTGTCCATAGGTCCATAAGACATACGGCCGCAGATCTGATGACAGAACCACAAAGTCGATCATCGATCTTTGACCTAAGGTGGTCTGGTACCACGTACACTTATGAGCCACCCTATGCTCCAACATGATGTTATGGCGTTATGGCCACTCCAAGACTAGCACAGAAGTCCAATAACAAAGCACCACTCAGATTCAGATCAGGCAGGCCGTTCCTCCCAATCATCGCCTTCCAGGCTTCTCCATCGTTGCCCACGTGAGCGTTGAAGTCTCCCAGTAGAACTATAAAGTCCCTAGGCGGAGCGACCGAATACTCTGAACTGGTGTTCGGTACATAAGCACACACAACAGTCAGAGCTTTCCCCTTAGCAACTTGTAGTCGCATAGAGGCGAACCTCTCTTTCACTGAGGAGAACTCCAACACAGCGGTACTCAGCCCGGGGCTTGTGCGTATCCCCACACCTGCCCGGTGCCTCTCACCACGGGCAACTCTGGAAAAGGAGAGAGTCCAGCCGCTCTCCAGGAGTTTGGTCCCTGAGCCAGTGCTGTGCGTAGAGGTGAGCCCAACTATATCTAGTTGCTACCGCTCCACCTCCCGCATCAGCTCCGGCTCCTTCCCCGCCAGAGAGGTGACGTTCCACGTCCCTAGAACTAGTCAACAATGCCGAGGATCAGCAGGCCCAGGCCCCCGCCCTTGCCTGCCGCCCGGTTTCTTTTGTGTGTATCCCATTATTATTATTATACATTTTTTCTCGGGCTGTACCCGACTCAGAATTTGGTCAGTCCAATCGGATTCGGCTGTTCAATGCCAACATGAACAGGGTATGGCCGAATAGAGTTGTCCTCCTCAATATGTCATTGTAAACATAACTCTAAGATTTTAAATAATGGTGGTTCTGTGGTCCGATGGCTCCCTCTCTAATGGTGCCAGTGGTGCCCACGGTGCCAGCGATGGGGCACCCGTGATCAGTGCCAAAACAGCGTGTTTTTATTTTCAAAGTAGGTTATTTGATTTTACTCCGTTTCCTTATGTAAAAAAACAAGCACCGTGTGTGATTGGGACACGTTCTCCATCACTCTGTCACGTAATACCACTGTACTAACATAGTACAGTTTTATTTTTACGTTCTGTCTTTGTCACTCTTTCTCTTGTATAATTGATATTTGCATATACACTACTCACAAAAAGTTTGGGATATTTGGCTTTCGGGTGAAATTTATGGAAAATGTAAAAAGTTCATTCTACAGTGATATTATATCATGAAAGTAGAGCATTTAAGTAGAAGCATGCAATGGTGATTTCCTCATCTCAAACAATTTATTGAAACAAAAGCCAACAACAGTGGTGGGTTTACTACAACAACAAATGTCAATGTCTCAATAACTTGTCATGTGCCCTTGAGGATCAATTACAGCTTGACAAGGACGTCTCATGCTGTTCACAAGTCGACTTATTGTCTGCTGAGGCCTGGCCCCCCACTCTTCTTGAAGGGCGGCCCTCAGGTCATTGAGGTTCTGGGGTACAGAGTTACGAGCCTCTACACGGCCACTCAGCTCATCCCATAGGTTTTCTCTGGGATTCAGGTCTGGAGAAAGTGCAGGCCACTCCATTTGAGGTGCCCCAGTCTCCAGCAGCCGTTTCCTAATGATGCCACCTCCATGAGCTGGAGCATTGTCCTCCATGAAGATGAAATGAGGCCTGTGTTGTTCATGCAGGGGCACAATGACTGGCTGAATGATGTCATTCAGGTAGTATGGGCTTGTCACTGTACCATTCACAAAGTGTAGGGCAGTTCTGTATTGACTAGACACCTGCCCACACTGTAACACCACCACCACCAAAGGCTCGTCTGGTGACAACAGTGGCTGATGCGTAGCGCTCTCCTTGACGTCTCCATCATTTCTGCTCAACGTCAATTGACTTTCATCAGAGAACAGCACTGAGGCCCCTGGTCCCTCGTCCAGCGTCAATGCTCCCTGGCCCGTGCAAGACGATGATGCCTGTGCCTGGTGGTGTGGTCAGGTAGCCCTGCAGGTCGTCTAGCATGCAGACCACGCTGATGTAAACGGTTTCGAATGGTCTGACGTGACACTTGGGTGCCCCTCACCTCCCTTAAATGTGCCTGGAGTTGAGTGGCATCATCATGTGGTTCTGCAGGGGACTGTTCACAATGAAGCGCTCATCAGTGTGGGGTGTGACCAAAGGACGTCAACTTCTATGCCTTCTGTGACTCTTCCAGTCTGTATCTCTGTTGCAACCTGCTGATGACACTCTGTGACACTCTAAGCTCAGTGGCCACTTCCCTCTGAGAACATCCTGTTTGAAGCCTCGCAAGGCGAGGTGCTGTTGATCAGTTGTTAGGTGTCGTCTTGGTCTCATGATGTCAACATGTGAACAGCATGATGAAGAGGACTGTTTAAATACCAATTCTAATTGAAACAGGAAATGTATTGGTGGATTCATGGATCAAACACCTGTTGTAAATTTTGCTGTTCAGCTCCTTGTTAGAGAACAGCAAGTTGTGCAAAAAGTACTGAAACATTGAACAGTTGGACATGTTCATTCAAAAGTTTAGAGAACGTCAAATTAAGTTCACCTGTAAAGGTTATAGTGCATTTTAGGTTCATCCTGAAATTTCACCCGAAAGCCCAATATCCCTAACTTTTTGTGAGTAGTGTATACTGTGTGTATATATAAAGATTAAACCGCTCTGGCCTGCGCCCCGGAGGGAGGACAAGCTTCGATGGGATAAATGCGGAAAAGACATTTCACGGCCTCCATCTGCGTGTGTGCGTGTGTGTGTGTGTGTGTGTGTGTGTGTGTGTGTGTGTGTGTGACAATAAAGACAAGCTAAGACGAGTTAAAAAAAAATATATAATAATAATATATATATATATATATATATATATGTGTGTGTGTGTGTGTGTGTGTGTGTGTGTGTGTGTGTGTGTGTGACAATAAAGACAAGCTAAGACGAGTTAAAAAAAAAATATAATAATAATATATATATATATATATATATATATGTGTGTGTGTGTGTGTGTGTGTGTGTGTGTCAAGATTCAAGAGGTTTATTCATCACATACATATACATACTTTCATACATAGACATACTTTCATACATATACATACTTTCATACATATATGCAGTGAAATGTCAATGCAACGCACCCGGTGAGTCCCAAAGTTGTTCTTTTAGGGAAGTTTTTATATCCACGAGTGCATCGCAGCCGTAAGAGGTAACTGCTGACGCTTTTTTGGCGGAAAGTTGCAAAGTTGACCGGAGCGCCGGCGCAGGCGACTGCAAGGGGCGGTGCCACTGTCGCCTGAGAGAGAGAGAGAGAGAGAGAGAGAGAGAGAGAGAGAGAGAGAGAGAGAGAGAGAGAGAGAGAGAGAGAGAGAGAGAGAGAGAGAGAGAGAGAGAGAGAGAGAGAGAGAGAGAGAGAGAGAGAGAGAGAGAGAGAGAGAGAGAGAGAGAGAGAGAGAGAGAGAGAGAGAGATATATATATATATATGTGTGTGTGTGTGTGTGTGTGTGTGTGTATATATATGTATAATTTCATATAAAATAAATGCGGTTGCTGTGTTGTGTGTTTTGTTCCAGAGGCCAGCAGGGAGCTGGCGGAGTTGCAGCAGCAGATGATAAAATCTCTGACGGAGCAGAAGGAGGCTTTGGCTGCAGAGCGCCACCTGCTGGAGGAGAAATGTACGCAACACGAGCTGCAGCTTCTTGGCAACCAGGAGACTATCCAGCAACTGCAGCAGCAGCTCAGCAAGGCACCCCCTACAGGTGGAGAGGAGTAGTGCAGGAGGGAGGGAGGGAGTGTATCCTCTTATCAGCTGTTAAACAGACGCAGGTTACCAAGCAGGAGTGATGTTTTGAAATAATAATGATTTTGTTGTAAATCAATGAAAGAAGTGATATAATGACATCATAGAAGATAACAAAATGCTGCTGGAGTTGAATTCCCTGCATCTCACTGTGTGTAGCGGCCCCTGCAGGCAGGGCGTGGCATTCAGAGTCAGAGGGGACTTGTTGCCTTCTAACGCGGTGACAGGCGTGGTGTTTGTGTTTGGAGGCCTGTTCTCTGGAACTCACTCTGATTGGTTCAATCCGCTGCGATGCAGGGGTCCAGTGTGACCGGCTGTTTCCACAGCAACAGGAGCTGCTGGATGAGAACCAGAACCTGAAGTCCACGGTGCATCGGCTTAGTGTGGAGCTGAGCCACTTCCAGGCCCGGTCCAGACCGCTGCTCCAACTCCAGGTGAGCTTTCCTGACCTGAGGGTGTGGTCCTTCCAATGAAAGGACAAGTACAGAGGGGGGGGGGGGGTGTGTGTGTGTGTGTGTGTGTGTGTGTGTGTGTGTGTGTGTGTGTGTGATCTGAGCAATGAGTCTATTTGAGGGATGGAGAGATCTAGATAAATGAGTGCAGGCTGCCCGTGTGAACGCACACACACACACACACACACACACACACACACACACACAATTTATCAGGTTTAAACCTGATCAACCTACAAACTGCTAAACAACATAATGTAATTTTGTAACTTCATAGTTTTACTCTGAAACATTGTCAATTGTGAAGATGTCTGGATATAATATTTTGTCAAATCAAATCAGTCAAATCAATAAACTATTAATATTTGTCCTTCAATTAAAATCAGAGCTCAACATGATGAACCCAGAAAGGATCTTTTCTAAAATGGTACAATATCTCAGAAAAACATACTATTGATCAGAGTGTAGAGTTGTAACAGTAATAATGAAAATATGTCTGTCCACACATTTTGATGCATATTGATCCTATTCACCCCTACCCCTTGCTAACAGTGCCCCCTGTGTTCACGCCTGGTAACTGCACATGTACGATCTTCTACTTCTCTTCACTTCTCTACTCTTCCTCTCCTCCATCTCCCCTTCTCCCTCTCTCTCTCTCCCTCTCCTCCTCTCCTTCCAGGCGGACACCCAGTATTTACCTCCTCTGCTGCTGGCCTATGAAGACAGGATGAGGGAGAAGGACTCTGAGGTTCACACTGTGCAGGTGTGTGTGTGTCATCACATTTAATCAGATTCAGTCTCTCGATCCAATCTGATCAGATCTTTATTGATTGAGTGATTAGATCTGATTTCATCCTCTGGGAACCCCACATTGAGGACCCCTGCTCTAACACAGCTTGCTCTTGCAGGAGGAGGTGCAGCAGCTGCGGCGTCGCAAGGAGGAGGTGATGGAGGAGAACCAGAGGTTGCAGCAGGAGCTGGAGAGGAGGCCAGGAGTTAGCAGGAGCGAGTGGTGTGTGTGTGTGTGTGTGTGTGTGTGTGTGTGTGTGTGTGTGTGTGTGTGTGTGTGTGTGTGTGTGTGTGTGTGTGTGTGTGTGTGTGTGTGTGTGTGTGTGTGTGTGTGTGTGTGTGTGTGTGTTCTAACACAGTGTGTGTCCTCAGGGTTGCTCTGCAGCACCAGGCTTCTCTGGTTCTGAAGGAGAACCAGGTTCTGTCGGAGCAGCTGGAGCAGAGCAGAACCAGCCAGGAGGAAGGTACCTTGAGATAAGACAGAGGACTCATCTTGAGATAAGACAGAGGACTCATCTTGAGATAAGAAAGCAAACTCATCTTGAGATAAGAAAGAGGACTCATCTTGAGATAAGAAAGCAAACTCATCTTGAGATAAGACAGAGGACTCATCTTGAGATAAGAAAGCAAACTCATCTTGAGATAAGAAAGAGGACTCAGCTTGAGATAAGAGAGAGGACTCATCTCGAGATCAGAGAGAGGACTCATCTCGAGATGAGAGAGAGCCGAGCTTGAGATAAGAGAGAGGACTCATCTTGAGATAAGAGAGAGGATTTGGCTTGAGATAATAGAGAGAACTCAATTTGAGATAAGAGAGGATTCGTCTTGAGATAAGAATAGGACTCATCTTGAGATAAGAAAGAGGACTCATCTTGAGATAAGAGAGAGGACTCATCTTGAGATGAGAGAGAGCTGAGCTTGAGATAAGAAAGGACTCATCTTGAGATACGAGAGAGGACTCATCTTGAGATGAGAGAGAGCTGAGCTTGAGATAAGAAAGGACTCATCTTGAGATACGAGAGAGGACAAATCTTGAGATAAGAGAAAGGACTCATTTTGAGATGAGAGGGAGGACTCATCTTGAGATAAGCGAGGATTCACTTTGAGATAGGAGAGATGACTCATCTGGAGATAAGAGAGAGGACTCAGCTTGAGATAAGACAGAGGACTCTTCTTGAAATATCCGAGAGGACTCATCTTGAGATAAGAGAGATCTCATCTTGGGATTAGAGAGGACTGAGCTTGAGATAAGAGAGATGACTCATCTAGAGATAAGAGAGATGACTCATCTGGAGATAAGAGAGAGGACTCAGCTTGAGATAAGACAGAGGACTCTTCTTGAAATATCCGAGAGGACTCATCTTGAGATAAGAGAGATCTCATCTTGGGATTAGAGAGGACTGAGCTTGAGATAAGAGAGATGACTCGTCTAGAGATAAGAGAGATGACTCATCTAGAGATAAGACAGAGGACTCATCTTGAGATAAGACAGAGGACTTATCTTGAGATAAGACAGAGGACTTATCTTGAGATAAGAAAGCGGACTCAGCTTGAGATAAGAAAGCAGACTCAGCTTGAGATGAGAGAGAGCCGAGCTTGAGATAAGAGAGAGGACTCATCTTGAGATAAGAGAGAGGATTTAGCTTGAGATAATAGAGAGGACTCACCTTGGGATGAGAGACAGAACTCACCTTGAGATAAGAAAGCGGACTCATCTTGAGATAAGAAAGCGGACTCATCTTGAGATAAGAAAAGGACTCATCTTGAGATAAGAAAGAGGACTCATCTTGAAATAAGAGAGAGGACTCATCTTGAGATGAGAGAGAGCTGAGCTTGAGATAAGAAAGGACTCATCTTGAGATGAGAGAGAGGACTCATCTTGAGATAAGCGAGGATTCACTTTGAGATAAGAGAGAGATCTCATCTTGGGATAAGAGAGGACTCACCTTGAGATAGGAGAGATGACTCATCTGGAGATAAGAGAGAGGACTCAGCTTGAGATAAGAGAGAGGACTCAGCTTTAGATAAGAGAGAAGATTCAGCTTGAGATAAGACAGAGGACTCATCTTGAAATATCCGAGAGAACTCATCTTGAAATAACCGAGAGGACTCATCTTGAGATAAGAGAGAGGACTCATCTTGAGATAAGACAGAGGACTCATCTTGAGATAAGACAAAGGACTTATCTTGAGATAAGACAGAGGACTTATCTTGAGATAAGAAAGCGGACTCAGCTTGAGATAAGAAAGCGGACTCAGCTTGAGATGAGAGAGAGCTGAGCTTGAGATAAGAGAGAGGACTCATCTTGAGATAAGAGAGAGGATTTAGCTTGAGATAATAGAGAGGACTCACCTTGGGATGAGAGAGAGAACTCATCTTGAGATAAGAAAGCGGACTCATCTTGAGATAAGAAAGCGGACTCATCTTGAGATAAGAAAGAGGACTCATCTTGAGATAAGAAAGAGGACTCATCTTGAAATAAGAGAGAGGACTCATCTTGAGATGAGAGAGAGCTGAGCTTGAGATAAGAAAGGACTCATCTTGAGATACGAGAGAGGACAAATCTTGAGATAAGCGAGGATTCACTTTGAGATAAGAGAGAGATCTCATCTTGGGATAAAAAAGGACTCACCTTGAGATAAGAGAGAGGACTCAGCTTGAGATAAAAGAGAGGACTCAGCTTGAGATAAGACAGAGGACTCATCTTGAAATATCCGAGAGGACTCATCTTGAGATAAGAGAGAGGACTCATCTTGAGATAAGCGAGGATTCACTTTGGGATAAGAGAGATCTCATCTTTGGATAAGAGAGGACTGAGCTTGAGATAGGAGAGATGACTCATCTGGAGATAAGAGAGAGGATTGAGCTTGAGATAAGAGAGAGAACTCAATTTGAGATAAGAGAGGATTCGTCTTGAGATAAGAGAGACGACTCACCTTGAGATAAGAGAGGATTCCTCTTGAGATAAGAGAGATGACTCCTCTTGAGATAAGAGAGAAGACTGAGCTTGAGATAAGAGAGAGGACTCACCTTGAGATAAGAGAGAAGACTCACCTTGAGATGAGAGAGAGAACTCACCTTGAGATAAGAGAGATGACTCAGCTTGAGATAAGAAAGAGGACTCATCTTGAGATGAAAGAGGGATCTCATCTTAAAATAAGAGAGAGGACTTGGCTTGAGATAAGAGAAGATTCAGCTTGAGATAAGACAGAGGACTCATCTTGAAATATCAGAGATGACTCATCTGGAGATAAGAGAGGACTCAGCTTGAGATAAGAAAGAGGACTCATCTTGAGATGAGAGAGCACTCAGCTTCAGATAAGAGAGGACTCATCTTGAGATGAGAGGACTCAGCTTGAGATAAGAAAGAGGACTCATCTTGAGATGAGAGAGGGATCTCATCTTAAGATAAGAGAGAGGACTCGGCTTGAGATAAGTGAGAGGACTCAGCTTGAGATAAGAGAGAGGACTCATCTTGAAATATCGGAGAGGATTCATCTGGAGATAAGAGAGAGGACTCACCTTCAGATAAGAGAGGACTCACCTTGAGATCAGAAAGAGGACTCATCTTGAGATGAGAGAGGACTCGGCTTGAGATAAGAGACAGGACTCAGTTTGAGATAAGACAGAGGACTCATCTTGAAATATCCGAGGGGACTCATCTTGGAATATCCGAGAGGACTCATCTTGAGATAAGAGAGAGGACTCATCGTGAGATAAGAGAGGACTCAGCTTGAGATAAGAAAGAGGACTCATCTTGAGATGAGAGGACTCAGCTTGAGATAAGAAAGAGGACTCATCTTGAGATGAGAGGACTCAGCTTGAGATAAGAAAGAGGACTCATCTTGAGATGAGAGAGGGATCTCATCTTAAGATAAGAGAGAGGACTCAGCTTGAGATAAGTGAGAGGACTCGGCTTGGGATAAGAGAAGATTCAGCTTGAGATAAGACAGAGGACTCATCTTGAAATATCAGAGATGACTCATCTGGAGATAAGAGAGGACTCAGCTTGAGATAAGAAAGAGGACTCATCTTGAGATGAGAGAGCACTCAGCTTCAGATAAGAGAGGACTCATCTTGAGATGAGAGGACTCAGCTTGAGATAAGAAAGAGGACTAATCTTGAGATGAGAGAGGACTCGGCTTGAGATAAGAGACAGGACTCAGTTTGAGATAAGACAGAGGACTCATCTTGAAATATCCGAGGGGACTCATCTTGGAATATCCGAGAGGACTCATCTTGAGATAAGAGAGAGGACTCATCGTGAGATAAGAGAGGACTCAGCTTGAGATAAGAAAGAGGACTCATCTTGAGATGAGAGGACTCAGCTTGAGATAAGAAAGAGGACTCATCTTGAGATGAGAGGACTCAGCTTGAGATAAGAAAGAGGACTCATCTTGAGATGAGAGAGGGATCTCATCTTAAGATAAGAGAGAGGACTCAGCTTGAGATAAGTGAGAGGACTCGGCTTGGGATAAGAGAAGATTCAGCTTGAGATAAGACAGAGGACTCATCTTGAAATATCAGAGATGACTCATCTGGAGATAAGAGAGGACTCAGCTTGAGATAAGAAAGAGGACTCATCTTGAGATGAGAGAGCACTCAGCTTCAGATAAGAGAGGACTCATCTTGAGATGAGAGGACTCAGCTTGAGATAAGAAAGAGGACTCATCTTGAGATGAGAGAGGGATCTCATCTTAAGATAAGAGAGAGGACTGGGCTTGAGATAAGTGAGAGGACTCAGCTTGAGATAAGAGAGAGGACTCATCTTGAAATATCGGAGAGGATTCATCTGGAGACAAGAGAGAGGACTCACCTTCAGATAAGAGAGGACTCATCTTGAGATAAGAGAGAGGACTCATCGTGAGATAAGAGAGGACTCAGCTTGAGATAAGATAGAGGACTCAGCTTGAGATAAGAAAGAGATCTCATTCTGAGATAAGAGAGGACTCAGCTTGAGATAAGAAAGAGGACTCATCTTGAGATGAGAGAGGACTCATCTTGAGAAAAGAGAGAGGACTCATCTTGAGATAAGAGAGAGGACTCAGCTTGAGATAAGAGAGAGGACTCGTCTTGAGATAAGAGAGAGGACTCATCTTGAGAGAAGGGAAGACTCACTTTGAGATAAGAGAGGATTCCTCTTGAGATAAGAGAGGATTCCTCTTGAGATAAGAGAGAGGACTGAGATTGAGATAAGAGAGAGGACACACAAAGAAAGACGACGAGCCCACAGTCCAAAAAATGCAGTATCACCTTGCTTATGTTTTAGGGGCAGCGGCTCAGGAGGTAGGCAGCTGAACTGTCATGGCAAGACACTGAACCTCTACCTGCTCCCTGGGCTGGCTACGTAGCAGCCACTACTCCTAGATCAGATACTCGGGTGGTCAATGCAGAGGACTAGTTTCCCCCAGAGGGATTCCTAAACTCTACCTAAAAAGAATGGACTTTCCTTTCTCACCTCCCCTTCTCTCCCCCTCTCTGTAGTGACCCGTCTGACCAAGCAGCTGATGTTGATGGAGGAGGAGTTGGAGCTGAGACGGGTGGAGTTCAGGACTCTGCGGAGCAGCGTGGAGGAGGCAGTCACCTGGGATGAGCATTGCGCTGTCACTGGCAAACTCCGGCGGTACGAAGCCAACTGTAACCAAGAAAACAACATCCCAATACACCGTTACCACAGCAGCAACACTGTCAACACGGCAACAATAACAATAACCACACTGTTGCCAAGGAAACAACAATAGCATCATGTTAACCCTCACATCACCCTGTGGGTTCTGCAGCCGCCTGGAGCAGCAGGAGAACAGGGATCTGCAGGAGTTTGAGGTGCTGCGCCACCGAGGGACCCGCCTGGAGGAGCAGAAGAAGAGTTTGGAGGAGCAGAAGAAGATTCTGGAGGAGCAGAAGAAGAGTCTGGAGGAGCAGAACGCCTCACTGAGCCAAAACGTTAGGAGTCTGGACTCTAAGCTGCAGGTTTCCAATCACAACTTCAGGTCAGACTCCAACACTACAGCCCTGGTCATCATCAGATCAATATAATTTCTTATTTCTGATACATTTTTGGGGAAATCCCATTTTTAAATTTGAACAAAACAATTGTCTATTTACTGAGCTCCATGAAGTTAAAGTTCCTAAAGATGTGATCCACAAAGTACAATCCTCAAAATAAGCATCTCTGAACCAGAGGTCGCATTACCGGCTTTAGGCCGGTAATTAAGAAAAAAGTGCTGAAGATAAGACAGAGAGATGGAGCCGAGCTGATGTTGACATTTTGGTTTCATACAAGTAGGAAACTGGAAAATAAATCTAAATGTAGAATAAAAACACTGGGTTAGGGTCACACCGTCCGCATTGGGGCTTCTGTGCACCTGGCGTTTGCGGGCTTGTCAGCTCAAAATGGACTGGCTGCCGTGGGTGCACCAAACATTTCAAAGCTCTCTGCCTTTCCATATTAAATATTTGTTATTTTTGCAGTTTTTCCTACCACGTCACCCAAGTGGCCTTTTCAGGGCCCTCCGGCACAGAGACAGATGACGATGTTGTAGACATCAGTTCATAGTCGAGAGGAGGCTAGGTGGAACAAGCCAGGAGCAGATTGAACAGGTCATGACAGGGCTGCTATCCTGACTGTGTGTGAGGATGGGGGTTTTAACCTGCTGCTTGTTAGACCAACCAATGAGCAAGGTATGGCGCCACTCTGACCCAAACACCTAGATCCATGTCAGGTGTGGCTGATCAAACTACACCATATACCCCCGACACACCTAAATGGTGTAGCTGTCTACTTCGCCAAATAAATTACCTCTTGAAAAAATTACATAAATAATCTTGCCATTCATCTCTTAAAATAAAGATTTGTCCTTATTGAAGAAACATGAAATGAGGTGTCCCTTATTTTATCGATAATTCAAGTGGCGTTTTTCATTTAATGATTGCTAAATAATGAACATAACGCAGGTGTGACCGTACCATGAGCGTCTCTCTGCAGCGCTCTCTCTGTCCTGTCTCCCCCATGTGATGTCATGTTCCAGTTTGCGGGCAATGTCAGATTTGTATGTCGGCGTAGCTTACTGCATTACAAAATGAGTCCAGCTGTAATTATAAGTAAAAAAAAAATAGTAATTCTTAAATCGAATTGCTGCATAATTTCCCCACATTAATTATGTTAGAAATGACTGATCTGTCGCAAGATCACACTCTACTATCGATGATTGATAGGAGCAGCAGCAAAATTAGCTTTAGGATGTATTTTATCTTCATATAGTTTTGTTTTCAAATAGTTTTTTCAAGATGGACACTCAACAAATCCAGTCGGAATTGCAGTTCCTGGTTTGTTTTGATCATGTTATGATTGACTAGAGCGCCCTCTAGTGGTGGAAAACACTTCAGTCATAATTATCTGTGTATTGGTTTTGTTTTTTAACTTCACAAGTATTTATTTTCTTTATCAATTTTTACTTAAACGAATAAAAGGTCGTAATGATATCAGTTTCACCATTGCAGCATTGTTGTTGAAATGCATTCTGGGATATTCAGTATAGATGTCTCCCCCCCGCCCTTTTCAGAAAGTACGAAAGAATGGTGGAGGAGTTGAGGCGGCAGGTGGAGGTGTTTGTGGAGAAGGAGGCGCAGACGGAGCTTCTCCTGTCCAAGCTGGTGGCTGTAGCTGAGAGGAGCGTGGTGGAGAGAGACCAGCTGGCCCACTGGGTATTATAATATTATATTATTATATTATTATATTACACACTTATTACATATGGTTCACACTCATCAACTAGATTACACTTATTAAAGATCATAAACTCAATACATATTTTGGCAGTCATTATATACAGTATACAGTATATTAATTCCATTAAGTACAGTGTTTCTCATACATTGATTTTTTTGTCGCACCAGCCACAATATTAACATTTACATTTTAATTTTCTTTTATATTTAAAATTGGTGAAATCATATTTCATTATAGAGCTGCGCACAGCACATTGATTCGGTCAGTGCCTCCTAGCCCCATCCATCTGTGAATAGCCTCTTCTCTCCATGCACACTTTGAATCAAACCATCATCATTTGTGGGAAGTTTTATGAATAGCCAGGATCAAATGTATTTATTTATTTATTTTTTTACAAAAATAAGAATAATGAAAAAATAGCCTTGAATCGATTCACCTGGCATGATGATCATGCATTAAAGCCCTCGATAATAATATGATATCATTGATCAAAAATGCGAATACGTTTTGGGTCCTCTGTATATCCTCTGAGGGAGCGATCTGTCTCCCTGTCCATGCGTCATGGTAACATTAGAGAGGGAGCTGTTCGTCTAAACAGAGAAAATGAAAACATTGTGTTTTTATTTGAGGTGTATTTTATTTTACTCTACCTCTCCTCCTCCCTCAATTTGCAAAGTTGCTGAATCTTTACAATATGAAAATTGCAAATCAACAGATTAGAGCCTACTGTACATACATATAGTAGTATACAGTATATATAGTATTACACATACATATAGTACTACACATACATGTATGTATGTGTGTGTATGTATGTATGTATATATATATATATATATATTTATATATATATATATATATATATATATATATATATACACTACTATACATACATATATATAGTACTACACATACACTACTACACATACAGTAGGAGCCACTTGGAGAGGGCAGCTAGGACATGACAGTGCCCAGGCAGATCCGTGATTGGGGCGCGGCTGACCCATGCAGGGTCTCTGCTGGGTCCGTGCTTGGATCTTGCCTGTAATGATATCCCCCTCAATAACGTAATTTAGTGCCGCCGCCTGGGAATTCCCCCAGGCTGCGTTTGTGGAAAAGCAGCTGCAATGCTTTTTCTGTCCACTGGGGGGGAGCAGTGGTTCAAAACGTAAAGCAACTAGCGCATACGGGATAATATTGCGTTTCTTTAATGAAAAATATACATGTTTATTTATATACATATACATTTGGATGGAACATATGTTCTTTACATCTAAAAGAATCAATACATGAATCTCTGATTTTTAATTTGAAATCATATTAATCTGAAATAATGAATGAATCAGTGTTTTTTTTTTTATGTAGATGTATTTTATTGAATGAAACTAATGAAAACACTGTGTAACCCTGTGTAACAGTTTTTTAAATATACAGAAAAATAAATGTGAAATATTGCAACATATATACTCACAAAACTTAATGTATTGCAAAACTCCCCATATCGTGCGTTTTCGCACCGCAGGAACTTTTTTATGTGGCACGGTGGCGCAGTGCATTGCACTGCTGCCTCACAGCAAGAAGGTCCTGGGTTCGATTCCCGCCTGGGGCGCTGTTGGCACCGTGCTCCGGCGGGTTATCTCCCAAATAGGAGCCTTTCTGTGTGGAGTTTGCATGTTCTCCCCGTGCTCACATGGGGTTTCCTCCACCTCACGTCAGTAAGGACCCATCATGGTCTGACCAGCGATGGACACTTATCACCTGGTCCCCGGGCGCGTCCACGTACGCTGCCCACTGCTCCTGGCTGTGCCCCCAGAGGAAGCACAAGCCAGGATGGGTCAAAAGCAGAGAATCCATTTCACCGGCACCATCAAAGCATGTGCATGTGTGTGTGTGTGCAAGCATGTGTTGTAGTGTGGTGTGTTGCGTGATAAATAAAGTCTGTTTCTTCTTTCTTCTTCTTATCATTCTAAGGACTTTTTGGAGGAACCTTCCCTTGTATTGTGTCTGCAGGAACTGTAGGAACGATTGTTGTTCTTAGAACTCTCTTTAGAGCAACAAATTAATAGTAGTAATAGACACTTGGTGGCAACCAAGAACTGTTTGGCGACGGCTGGAAAAACAGCACCAGGGTAAGGAAGGCTAGCAACCCCAACCTGTCTTACGTGAGGGAGAAACCCAAATTGCTACGAAGAAGCCTTCTGAAGTATACCCCCAAGGGAGCCCGAGAGGGAGGGAGAATGAGAAACCTACCAGGACGGACTCAATGGTATCAACCCATGCAAACGGAATATCGACAATGAGCGCAAGTTGCATCTGCGGAAAAGTATGCAAGAACCCGTGTGGCCTAAAAATACATCAGGCCAGGATGAAGTGCAGAGAGCAAGAGAGCGAGCTGCAGTGCATAGGATCTGATCCTGGTGAAACGCAGGAGGAGCCCAGCCAGGAATCACCCCACAGAGCCCAGTCCCTCCAAGCAGTAGAGCGTCTGGGCACAGTTTTCTGCTGATGTGAGCCAGATTGTAGGGAGGCAGATCGGCGAATTGGAACTATGTTGGCTATCATAGTCAGCTAGGCTGCCGAGAGGTTTGGCCACATCGAGAGAGGAAACACCAAGCCAGCCTATACGATGAACCATAGAGCCACCAAGATACACCAGCTGAATCAAGAGCTCCAGAGTCTACAACAACAGTACAAGAAAGCTGGTGAAGAGGAAAAACAACCACTTGCTGAGCTACGCAACATCTTGAGGAAGCAGCTCATGACCCTGCGCAGGGCAGAGTGGCACCGGAGACGGGTGAAAAAAAGGGCAAGGAAGCGTGCTGCTTTTTATTTCCAATTCTTTCTCTTTCACCAAGAAGCTCCTAGGGAGCGCAGTGGTAGCGCAGTGGTAGCCTCACGTGTTCAGCAGACAATGTGAACTCATTTCTGCACAATACCTTGAGTGACCCAGAGAGAGACCAGGAGCTGGAACCACACATCTCCCTCATAAGCCCACAACCTCCAACAGTTGAGTTTGTTATGAGAGAGCCCCGCCAGATAGAGGTTCAGCAGGTGGTGAAAGGAGCCAGATCAGCCTCTGCCCCAGGACCCAGTGGAATCCCATACATTGTTTACAAGCGCTGCTTGCAGCTCCTTCGGCATCTCTGGAAAATCCTAAGGGTGATCTGGTGCCGGGGAGGAATTGCTAACCAGTGGAGGTGCACTGAGGGCGTATGGATTCCCAAGGAAGAGAACCCCAAGACCGTCAGTCAGTTTAGAACCATCTCACTTCTAAGCGTTGAAAGCAAGATGTTCTTCACTGTCTTGTCACAACGACTGACAGATGTCCTCCTAAAGAACAACTACATTGACACCTCGGTTCAAAAGGGAGGGATACCTGGAGTGCCTGGCTGTTTGGAACACACGGGAGTGGTTACACAGCTCATGAGGGAGGCTCGAGAAGGAAAGGGAGACCTCACTCTGTTGTGGCTCGACCTTGCTAATGCCTATGGATCCATACCACACAAACTTGTAAAGCTTGCCCTTCGTTGACATCATGTTCCCGGGAAGATCATGGACCTTATCCTAGACTTCTACAACAACTTCAGGTTCAGAATCACAGCCGGGTCTAGTACATCAGACTGGCATGAGCTAGAGAGAGGCATAATAACAGGCTGTACCATCTCAGTCATCCTTTTCGCCCTCGCCATGTACATGATAGTCAAGTCAGCCGAGGTTGAATGCAGGGGTCCCTTGACCAACTCTGGTGTGCAACAACCCCCAATAAGGGCATTTATGGATGACCTGACAGTCACCACCACATCTGTCCCGGGCTGAAGAGGGGGAAAGTAGTGGACAAGTTCTTTTAACTCTCCGGAGCCACCATCCCGTCCATTACAGAGCAGCCAGTCAAGAGCTTGGGGAAGATCTTTGACTGCAGCCTTAAAGACACCACTTCCATCCAGAAAACCAGCAGGCTGGTGAGCTCGCTGTGAGCCTGTGGAGGTGGGCTGCAGAGGATTCGCAGGGGGCCCACTCTGTAAAGTGTTCAGGCTGCTGGGCATCAGCAGGAAGGCAAAGAGGAAGGCCATCACATCTGTAACTGAAGCCGCGGAGAAAGCCACCAGGTGGCTTTGGATGAGGAAGGCAGAACCTTGAGCAACCGCTGCTGGGACACAGGCTGTGGTCTGATCAACCCTGGTCAGGTTGCCTGGGCGAGGGTGTCTGATGCTTGAAAGACCCGAAACACCCAGTGACCCCGGGTTACATCACTGATGATGTGTCCCAGCGCATCCGCAGTATCTCGCAACAGCTCCTGCTCCAGGACAGGGACTGAACTTTCAGCAATGTAAGTGCCGGTGATAGGTCCAGACCTAAGACCACGAGCTGCCCGGTCGAGTTGCATCTCTGTAGGTGGGGACCAGCCCACAAACACTGAGCGATAATAAAAAACAGGCCAAATACAAAAGACAAAAATAGTATTTTTATTGTCGATGTTTTCATTTAACAACATTAATTGAATGAAGCAGAAAATCCCTGAGCGAGCGATCCCGTGCTTTATGAAAGTGGGAACAGACTTTTAAATGATATCTTGTAGATCTAATATGAGTGAAGATTCAGCAACTGGATTTATTATTTCTTGCCTCAAATTTGTTCAGAAGCAGATTTTAGTGGACTAATAAGTCAAAATCAGTGAAAGTTAAAGAGTGAATACAACACAGAACTTGTGCTTAAACCCTGTTGGATGACGTCGCATCTGCGTGCCCAGTGCCAGTGTCTGGTTCTCGGGGAGCTCCGCCAGGTCGTAGTTCCCCTCAGGGAGTCCCCACAACTGTTTGTATTGTGAGGTCCCAGGTGATTCAAGATTCAAGAGGTTTATTCTTCACATACATATACTGAACATACTTTCATACATATATGCAGTGAAATGTCAGTGCAATGTACCCGGTGATTACACACAATATGTTCTAGACTGGACACAATAGTTACCTAATTTGTACTTGACTAACTAACTGAAACTAACTGATTCCTAAAACGTAATGCACTAAGTAATAGAGAAAAAAATAAAATAAAATAAAATAACTCAAAAGTAATACAGAGTGGGGGTACAAAATAGAAATAGGGAATAGACGTTTGTTTATAGGATAGGCTATTACTGTATGTATATGCAGATATGTGCGTTCAAGTGGCATGTGAATAAAGTGAGGTAGTGTGTGTGGAGATATACAGCAATCATCTTCCTCTCCATTGCTGGCTGTGGCCGGGATGGCCTCTGAGCTCGGAACTGTTGGCGGATCTGAGCTTGGTTGAGCTTCGTCTGGGATTGTGATACCCTGTTAACTGTGGTGCTTGTCCTGCCACTGGGCTTCACTCGACTCATTTGCCCTACCTCGAAGGAAGTAGTGGTCAATGTGAGGCCCCTCGCTAAGCTCTCTCGGGCACTTTTTTCTGCCCTGGTGGATCTCTGAGACCCTTCTCTGATGTTATCTTTTTCCAGCCACAGATGCAGCTTTGTAGTCTGTGTCCTGCCAGAGCTGTTGCTCCATCAACTGCCATCCTGATTGTTTGATTTGTTGTCGTTTCCGATGAGTCATCTTGCGTCCCCCCCTCTCGCAGACTCAAGGGGTTTTCCTCTTCTTTAAGTTTTTGGAGCCATAGTTGCTTGGATCTGATAAGACTGTGTAGTGGTGGATCCTGCCAACATGGGTAGCTAACTCATGCCAGCCCCGATGGGGTCTGTTCCCTCCTGTCAGCAGTCTCTCCAGGCCGTCACTAGGTCTTTCCCTGGTTGTCAACTGCCCTTTCGCAGAAGTCACTGGTTTGATCCAGATATTCAGAATGCTTACTAGGACTAGATGTTACAATCCCTATTCAGCACAACAGTCTTGAGTGGGGTTGGGGAAGTCCTCTTGGGTGGGGCTGAGTTTGGGGGTGACCACTTAAAGATGTTTCCACCTATACGACACATCTTCAGTTGTAGACCCCAGCTTCATCAGATGTTTCGGCCTCTTATCACACAGTATACTGTAAATATATATATATAAAACGCAAAGCTTAAAAAAAACATTCCTCTGTGTTCTCTGTGACGATTGAATGACCTTTAGACAATGAGTGACATAAAAACAACAACAAATAGCAGGGTTAGCATTCAGGTGATAATGTACATAAGAGCAGTGTAAGGTTTAGAAGATAAAGTCATTCATATATTTGAGTTACCATATTTTCTCAAATATAAACAGTTACTCAAATTAGAACCAGGCATCTAATAAATGCGGGGGTGTGGTCAACACAAACAATACAGGCCTAAGCCCTACCTGAGATTAAGGTAGGGCTTAGGGTAGGGGAAAATTCAAGGATGGACTACTGATGCCTGTTACACAGCATGTGTACAGAATGCCGGTTAAGCAAAATGTTCATTTTCGCTGCTTTACTATAAATTGACAAATTCATGAATACAATCATGCTATCTTTAACACTTTTTTGTCTTCAACTCATTGTGTGAGGGGCAAACCAATCTCTGACAATTTGAGCAGGAGTTTTCTTTTTGTCCTATGGTGGGCCTTGTGCGCATTGTGGAGGTGTGTTCTGGCGCAGGGCGAGGAAATGAGGAGGAGGAGGCAGGTGGAGGCAAAACAGTTCCGGTTGGCGTGTATTTATTCTCAGTCTTTTAAAACAAAAGGTGGCCAAAATGTGACTTGCGGGCCAAAATGTTAAATAATGGGCTCGCAGGCCAGTATGCAAATAGTCCGTGAGCTCCCGTCGTGTCGTGTCCAGCGCCTTGCTTATCGGGAATACTCACCCGGTCCAACATGTCCTGCAAGCACGCTGATCCTCATTGTGGCGACAACAAAAGATACATTATTGCCTGGGTTTGGGATCCGCAGCAGCTGAGCGATGCCAGGATGGGAGCCTGCACCACCTATCTGCAGCAGCGGCTTGACCACGCCCCCTTGATCCGCCACACGCACCTTATAAGTTATTTTTACATATTACTTCTACTCTATATAAATGGTCATTTTAAGTATATTATTAGTATATATCGGTCCCCCTTGCTTTTCAGAATATAAACGAATGCAGACGCACACACGCAAGTGTAATTGACCATCTGTGCATTATGACTGTGGAAGCCCCCACAACTCACTCATACATATGCAAATACAGAACCATTGATATAAAATCTCCACATTCCAATGGAGGAATTCACCCCTTTTTCACACAGTAAAAATTCCTCTCTGTAGAGGGGGAATCAGATATCCAGTTTACTATCATAGAGGTCTTCTTAATAATTCTTTGTTAATAGGTGTCGATTTATTTAATAGTTGACAACTAATCCATGAAGTGAACCACAGAGTTTAAACTATATCAACAGTAAAACAATCTTGAGTGTTGTTGGATGTAGTATGGCGCTTAAAATGGCGCCTGTTAGAAATAATATGGTGCTTGCTTAAAATGGCGCCTCTGGTTGGAAAACAGTTCTTTGTGACCAGTCGCACACATATTGCTCCTGTACTTTTCCTATTGCGTGCATGTTGCTCATGCTTTATTGCACGTACACAGTTCTTTGTGATCCATATATCTTTTTGTGATGACTTGCTTATGAGAAACTTTATAATGGTTGTCGTCTTTGTCGTCATTGTCTTTTCGTCTGTTTCGTTGGTCTTGTCATCGTCGAGACTTTACGAACTGACCCTACTGCAGTAGCACCAATAAAGAGGCTTATTTTGCATTGCACCCGTCTCCGTCTAATTGAGAAAGCTCCACACGTCAACCAACCTGGGAGGGATCCATTTTCTAGATCCCAACAGTGTTCAAAAGGATCCATATACTGTTTAGTCTCTTTAACATTTGTACAGATTATTATTATATCTATTATATCCCTGATTTTATTCAATTTACTTTTATTCATTGATTTTTCACATTTTATTGTATTGTTGCTTTTTGGAATTTGGAAAATCAATCTATTAAATGGGGGGGGGGGTGATGGGGGACCATTTCTCTGACAGAGAGGCTCAAATGCAGAGATTTGTTGTGATATTTTACAATTATTTTAACTAAAATAAAAATTAGATAGTTCAAAAACCCTCATTTTGAAATCAAAAGGCCAAAGACTAGAACCTATAAAGCCACACACTTGGCCACAAAGAAGGAAAACTGGCGTTTACATCATCTACCACTAGTCACTTAAATGTATCAAGTATTGCGTTGCATAGCTGTTTTGTCTTACCTCTTAGAAGTACATTGCAGTGTTTGTCTTAAAACACTGTCTATCTTGCATTCAGTATGACACTGCATTGTTGTGGCCCACAACTATTTAAGATGTCCACTATCAAGTTCACTCACTGTCATTATTGTCTGCATTTCCGTTTGTCTCTCTTTTAGGTAAATACTTGTATGTATTTTAAATGTAGCTTTAAAAACTGTTTAAATACTCTTTAAATTCTGTTTTTAAATACTGTTTTATTTTAATAACTACTATGCCCTTATTTAATTTATTATGTAAAGTTGAGTTGGCTCTGAGACAAAGAATCCCATTACTGGTAATGATGCTTGCATTGTTATCAAGTATTTGACAATAAACTTGAAACTATAATTTACATTTACATTTAGTCATTTAGCAGACGCTTTTATCCAAAGCGACTTACAAGGGAGAATAACATTCAAGCTACATTGCGACAGAGATTAGTGTAACAACAACATTAGTGTAACAATAAATACTGCTAGGTAATAATAATAATAATAATAATAATTACATAGACCTAGTTTAAATACTCTCATGACAAAGCTATCGAACTTTGTAATTTAAAAAATGTAAATAAAAAAACAGCTTCCATTTTGAAATAAACAGCTGTGCAACATGTAGATTAAATGGATCATTAAGACCTGTTCCCATTCATATGACAAAAAAACAATTGAACTTTGAAAGATGACCTCTGGTCAGAGTTCAAAGGACAATATCTCAGGTAATGGGTCAGAGTTAGGGGTGAAAATCAGAAATCTCTCTTCAAAATGTGATTGTGATTTTGTAAAGTTATCGCCATCTCATGGTGACACACTGCAATTGAATGAATGGGTGTGTTTGCAGTTGAAATTAAACATGCCCTGTCAGGACACATGAGAGGGATTGGAGACCTACAGTACATCCTGGTCCGGATTGGAGATCGACATCCTGGTCCGGATTGGAGAGCTACATCGTAATCCGGATTGTAGGCTTACATCATGGTTCGGATTGGAGTCCTACATCCTGGTCCAGATTGGAGCCTTACATTTCGGTCAGGATCGGAAACCTACATCCTGGTCTGGATTGTAGACCTACATCCTGGTCTGGATTGGATACCTACATCCTGGTGGATTGGAGACCTACATCCTGGTCCTGATTGAAGATCTACATCCTGATCCGGATTGGAGCCCTACATCATGGTCCGGATTGGAGACCTACATCCTGGTCCGGATTGGAGACTTACCTCCTGGTCTGGATTGTAGACCTACGTCCTGGTCCAGATTGGAGACCTACATCCTGGTCCGGATTGGAGACCTATATTTCGGTCCGGATTGGAGACCTACATCCTGGTTAATTGGAGACCTACAGCCTGGTCCGGATTGGAGACCTACATCCTGGTCCGAATTGGAGACCTACATTCTGGTCTGGATTGGAGAATTACACCATGGTCCGGATTGGAGACCTATATCCTGGTCCGGAACGGAGAACCACATCCTGGTCCGGATTGGAGACTTACATCCTGGTCCGGATTGGAGACCTACAGTACATCCTGGTCCAAGATTTTAAGGATATGAAACAGAGACTTTTAGTTCTACATGCCACTCTTTTACTCTACTCTTCTACTCTAGTCTACTATACTCTACTCTATTCTACATGCCACTATTCTATGTTTCCATAGTTTGACGGCTAGAGCCCTGATGTGAGAAACCTGATTCCCTGACGGGTTTAAAGCAGAGGTTGTGTCGATTTGGATAATGATTAATTTCCTTGTGATCGCGGTGATAAGAGGTTGTTTACATCTGCAGTCTGATCTATCAGCTGCTGAAAGCCTGTGTGTAGAGTTAGGGTGTTATTATGGGCTGGATGGCTTGGCTGTGGTAGGTCCTGTTGCTAGGAGATAGGCTGTTATTGTAGATCAGGTGTCAAACTCATTTTCACCGAGGGCCACATCAGCATAATGGTTGCCCTCAAAGGGCCAGATGTAACTTTGAGGCAGTAGGAAGAAGAAACAGTCTTTATTAGTCACGCAACAACACATGCTTGCACACACACACACACATGCTTGATGGTGGCCGGTGAAATGGATTCTCTGCTTTTGACCCATCCTGGCTTGTCCTTCCTCCGGGGGCACAGCCAGGAGCAGTGGGCAGCGTACGTGGACGCGCCCGGAGACCAGGTGATAATTGTCCATTGCTGGTCAGACAATGATGGGTGCATGTTTTTGGTGGCGGTCCTTACTGACGTGAGGTGGAGGAAACCCCATGTGAGCACGGGGAGAACATGCAAACTCCACACAGAAAGGCTCCTATTTGGGAGATAACCCGCCGGAGCACGGTGCCAACAGCGCCCCAGGCGGGAATCGAACCCAGGACCTTCTTGCTGTGAGGCAGCAGTGCAATGCACTGCGCCACCGTGCCACGGTATGAATGTAGCTTAATGTAAAATAAATGCAACTACTTAATGTGAAATAACTCTGGATTTGTATTACTCAACTTACAAATATTACATATATTTGCATAAATGTAAAAATAAATGTTTGCTTGTTGCTCTGTTATAACATAAATCCTTTTAATTTGTCAGCTTATGAATCCCACATTACTCCATCAATCAACGATCAAACTATCCAAGTGAATAAGGATAAATAACAAGTTATGACATTAACTTTGTTCAAAACCTTTTTGTCATAGTTGATAGGGGCAGAATAACGGTCCAACCAACAATTATCAGCTGCTAAGAACATGTGTGACAAGTGTAGCATTGTACATAAACAAATGGCTGCACACAGCTTTGCAAGGGGATACATCCAACTAATGAGAGATGGTTTGATTACAGTGAACATTTGTCTGCTTAAACACATAAACCTGCAAACACTAAATACATTGCTACACATATAACGTAGTATATTTAATGAACTCAAAATAACAACACAAGGGTTGTCTCAATTCACAACTATATTGGTTGTTTTAAGGTGAAGTTGATGAGGAGATGCTGCCTGTCCTTTAACACACAACATGAATCCCCTCTCCACTATCGTCGTCCATTGATCATGTCCTGAAAATAACAAACACAAAGCAAAATGCAAGCACAATCATTAAATTGCACACAGTTTAACTATTCTTGTTCTTGATTGAAATACATTTTATTACATTTTAATTAGGTTTTTAAAAATGCTTACCTATGTGTTTTCTGATCAGATGTCTGAAACCTTTTTTCCATGACCAGTGTGTCAATGTCTGGTTTTAGGTCTTGTGCTGAGGCAATCCGTAGAACAGCATGGAGGTTGTCATCAGCGATGCGTGATCTGTGCTTGGTCTTGTTTAGATTCATGATTGAAAACATCTGCTCGCACAGATAGGTGCTCCCAAACATAGTCAGAACACGGGCAGCATGAAGTCGAAGCTGTGGCAGCAAACCAGGGGGCAGTTGACGGTAAAAGTCCTGGATTGCAGCATCCTGGAACTTTACTCTCAGGCCACTATCGCTTTGAAGCTCTATTAACTCCATCTGAAGATGTTAGGGTGCAGTGCAGATGTCGGTGGTGAAAGGATTGGCAAAGATGGTTAAGCTTGAGTGCTGTGCTCTAAAGTCAGAGAAGCGTCGATCAAACTCATTCAATAACCGGCTCAGTTTGGTAGCTAGCTGAGTACATGAAAAAGTACCAGGAAATGTGGCTGAGATGCTCTGACAAACAGGAAAGTGGGCAAGTTTCCCTGTTTCACTTGGTACATCCATAGATCAAGTTTACGCTGGAAAGCCGTGATCATGTCGGACATCTGCATGATGACTTGTTTGCGTCCCTGCAGCTTCTGATTCAGTTGGGCGAGATGCTCAGTTGTGTCACAAAACATAGCAAAGTCACACAGCCAGTTTGGATCTGACAGTTCAGACAAGGGTTTTCCTTTACTCTGCATGAAAAGAGCAATATCTTCCCTGAGCTCAAAAAATTGTTGAGGACTTTGCTCCTACTCAGCCCCCGTACTTCTGTATGGTACGGCTTATCGCCGTGCTCCGAGCCCATCTCCTGCAAGAACAGCTGGAACTGACGATGATTTAGGCCATGCACCCGAATGAAGTTCACTGTCACGTTATGAGAGGCATGTGACAGTTACATTTTTGCATTTTCTCCTTCATTCATCCAACAAAGCCCGCTTTTCCTCCACACATTGCAGGTGCACCGTCTGTAGTTAATCCCACCAACTTTTCCCAGGGCAATGCATTTTTACATATGGACTTCTCCACAGCATCAAAAATGTCCTGTCCTGTTGTGGTCCCATGCATGGCAGCTACATCCAACAGCTCCTCAGTGACAGAAAGGTCCGAATTGACGCCTCTAATAAAAATAGATAGCTTGTTGTCTGTGCTTTCATCAAGAGCTTATGAAAAAGCAATGTAGCTGCGTGTCTCTTTGACCAGCTGTGTTGCCAGGTTTCCTGCTAGTTCCTTAACTCAGTCCATGATGGTGTTTCTTGATAAACTGACATTTTTAAAAGTCTGTATCTGGTCGGGACACACCTGCTCACAGACCTTCACTGCTTCAAAAATGCACCCTCTGAAAAAGACTTTGCAGCGCGGGCAATTTCTTCAGCCACAATAAAGCTAGCTTTCACTGCCGCATTGTTTTTGGTTGTGGCTCTCTTGAACACATCCTGCTGTGATCACAATTTGCCTTTTAATTCTTGCACCATTTGTTGTTATTCTTTAAGGCTCACTTTGGCATACTTAGCTCCGTGTTCGGTGTCAAAATGCCGACGTAGATTGTACTCTTTGACAACCGCCACTGCCTCATAACACAAAAGACATACCGGTTTCTCTCCGGTATGTCTTTAGCACAAACATCTTTCTTGAAACACCCTCCATTTGCATAAATTGTTCTCTTCCTGGACATTTTGGGATCATTGTTTGTATTTCTTAATTCGGAAAATGCCACTGATGTGGAAACACGGCAATCTAGTGGTGGGATGCCGTCACTTCACGGGTAACATGATCGGCATGATCGGTATTATAAGATAATCGGACCTTTTAAGCTCTCAACTCAAGGCCTGCGGGCCACATTTGGCCCGCGGGCCTTAAGTTTGACACATATGTTGTAGATCAATGGAGCGGCTTGTGTCCTCAGACGCTGCACTTCTGAGAATAACATTTAAAGTCAACTGAAGGCTAGGATCCAGTAAGAGTCACATCTTCCTGGAGGGCACTAGGGGACGCTGGGGGTGCAGGGCAGTTTCCTGGAGGAGGTTTCTCATTTTAAGATTCAATATTAAATTATATTGAAGCTCAGGGTCCTATTGAAGTCATTGACAGAACCATGCATGGTCTCACAATGCTTCCTGAAGAGGAAGCTACAAATTCTTCACTACTGCTGTCGGCCATCTTGCCCCTGCCGCTGTCCATCCATCTGCAGTACTGTGCAGTTCTGGGAAATCTGCTCAGTGACAGAAATACAATGCAAATACAGTTTGCAACCTGTGTTAAAACTGAGTAATACTGAAGCATGTACTCAGCGTAACTCCTTCTCCCTCCTCCTCAAGGCCTCCTCTGTGGAGCAGGACAAGCAGGGGAGGCTCTGCAGCCTCCTGGAGGGAACGCTACGCCTTGCCAGACTTTTGGACAAGATCAAGGTATGCTCCTCCTCTTCTCATCAACACCTACTTAAAGAAAGACCTCCTTACATCTGCACTTCCTTAAAGAAACGCCTCCTCACATCAACACCTCCTGTGAGAAACACATCCTTAAAGAAACACCTTCTTAAAGTAACATCTCCTAAAAGAAAAACCTCCTTAGAGTAACACCTCCTGAAAGAAACACCTCCTTAAAGTAACACCTTCTTAAAGTAACACGTCCTTCAAGTAACACCTCCTTGAAGTAACACCTCCTGAAAGAAGCACTTCTTTAAAGAAAAGTCTCCTTAAAGAAACACCTCCTTAAGGAAACACGTCCTTATACAGTAAGAGCCACTTGGAGAGGGCAGCTGGAGCATGACAGAGCGCAGGCAGATCCGTGATTGTGGTGTGGCTGACCCATGCAAGAACCGTGACAGTATCGCGCCCGGACCCTGGCTGTAATTATATCCCCCCCCCCCCGATGACGTAATTTTGCGCCGGTGTCCGGGAACGCTCAGAGCCTGCATTTGTGGAAAAGCAGTTGTAATGTTTTATCTGTCCACTTGGGGGAGCATTGGTTCAAAACGTAAAGCAACTTGCATATACAGGATATTCCTGCATCTATTTAATGAAAAATATACATGTTTTGGAACAGAACATATGTTCTGTACATCTAATACAATCAATATATATAAAGCTGATTTCAAAGAACAAATTGTTTAAAAGAATGAATGAATCCGTGTTTTTTTTATTTGTAGATGTATTAAATTGAATTAAACTAATGAAAACACTGTGTATAACCATGTGTAACAGGTGTTATAATTTACCTAGAATAAATGTGAAATATTGCAACAAATTTAATCGCAATACTTAATGCATCATAAGACTACCCATATTGTTTGTTTTTTTCGCACCGCAGGAACTCTTTCATTGTTCTAAGGACTTTTTGGAAGAAACTTCCCTTTTAAAAGATAAGAAGATAAACCTTTATTAGTCCCACACTGGGGAAATTTACATTGTTTCTGCAGCAAAAAGGGAACAGCAGAAAAGAGAGAACATATCAAATTAAGCACTATAAACAATATAAAATATATTGAAAAGAACACAATAAATAGGAACTGAGTGTATTGCACATATGTGACCCACCGCGTACTTTAGGGTCATTTGGCGACTCTCGAGATTTTTTTTTTTTCGCATCATTTGAAAGTGGAGAATCAGAGCTTCTGAACAAGTGACAAGTGTCACTTGTGCAAATCAAGCAAATATTTTTAAAGCTATGACTTGTTATTGACAAGGATGTGGCAAACCGTGTTTCTGAGATAATCACCTCCAAAGTTTTACCCACACCAGGTTCATTCAGCTCCCAGAATGCAAATGAGGTTGGCGGACAAATAAAGCCATAGGGCTAATTAACATAATGCTGAATGGGCCACTCATGAACATCTCAACAACACAACTAATTTTGTCTTTAAAAAAGCTTTTATTTAACAATAAGAATATACATGTTTTATAAAAGTGGAATTATTTTGGAGTTTAAAAGTACGGACAACACAACAAAATGTAAAGTATCAATATTAAGAGTCTCAGAAAATCTGACACCAACCTCAACGGACTTCATCACGTCATCAACTTCTTCCGTTGTAACAACAGCGCGCGTATCGTCGGTCTCCTCTGGTGGTTCTTAAAAATATTCCGTTTCATTGTCACATTCAGTTGGTGTGTGACGCAAAGGGTTTTTCTTTGCTGTTTCACAACAGTGGCTCTGTGTGTGTAAAAGTAGTACAATTTAAAGGTTGAACTCTATCAAAACGGTTTCACATTGCGACTTCACATCACGTGGAATATGGAGGAATGATCTTCACCTGGACACTCGCTTTAAAAGCTTTAGGAAATGATCGATTGGCGTTATTCAGCGCGTTCCGTGTCTCGGTAAGTCAACTGCGTTTCCTTATGTAATCTAACTGGAATATGTAACTCGACAGTTGAACATTTTCCTACTATTTACAAATCGAACTCAATTTTGAAAATACGTTGAGAGATAAAAAAAAACACAAAGGAACACGAATCGGAAAAAAATGACTTTTCTTTGAAGAAAGATTTTTTTCAACTTATTTGGCTGGCCATGGCAATTTTAGAAACGCGCGAGATGGCGGCTTTTGCTGTGGTGGGACACATTATTTCACACATTGCACATCAAGGATTGTACTTTTTCATTTTATTTATTTATTTATTATTTTTTTAAATTATTGTGTCCCCGATGCAGGCACTACTGTAGGACGATTGTAGTTCTTAGAGAAACTCATTCAGCTTCCACTCCAGGACAGTGACTGAACCTTCAGTGATGGATGTGCCGGTGATGGGACAAATAATAAAATAAAAATAGTATTTTTATTGTCGATGTATATATTTAATTTTACAAAGTGAATTGAATGAAAAACAAGGAAATCTCAGAACACATGTGCTTTATGACAGTAGGAACAAAGTTTTAAATGATATTGTGCAAATCTAATATGAGTGAAGATTCAGCGACTGGGTGGATTATTTCTTGCCTCAAATTTGTTCAGAAATGAATTTTAGTGGATTAATAAGGTGAAATAAGTGAAAGTTACGGAGCAAACGCAACACAGATCAGTGCTGAAACCTAGCTGGATGACATCTCATTCATGTCACCAGTGCCAGGTTCTCGGGAAGCTCCACCAGGTCCGAGTGCACCTCGGGGAGTCCCCTCATGTTTGAAAACACGTCACGTCGTATTGATAAGGTCCCAGATTAAATATATTCCCACTCCTATATATATATATAAAGTATATACTGTTTATATATATGTGTATATATATATATATATACACACACATCCATACATATACATATACAGTACATATGTATATATATACACATGTATTGACATACATACATAAATACATACACACACATATACAGTATATATATATATATATATATATATATATTTGATAAAGTAGTGTGCCATTCTCATCTGGTTCCATACTGTGCTTGTATAAAATAAACACAAAACTTTCAGAAAAACGTTCCTCTGTGTTCTCTGTGACAATTGAATGAGTTTGAGACAATGAATGACATGAAAACAACAACAAATAGCAGGGCTAGCATTCAGGTGATAATGTACATAATAGCAGTGTAAGCTTTAGAAGATAAGGTAATTCATGTATTTGAGTTACCATATTTCCTCAAATATAAACAGTTACTCAAATTAGAACCAGGCCTCTAATAAATGCCGGGTGTGGTCAAAACAAACAAACAAAGGCCTAAACCCTACCTCAGATTAAGACCAGGGTTAGGGGACATTAACATTATGTACATTAACGCTGCTTTACTGTAAATCGCTACATTTATAAATACAGTCATGCTATCTTCAACACTTTGTTGTCTTCAACTCATTTTGTGGGAGGTGAACCTGACTCTGGGAATTGGAGCGGGTTTATTTTGTCCTACAGTGTGCTGTGTGCGCACCTTGCGTTATTATTACTTATTCCTACTTCTGTATGGAAATACTTATTTGAAGTATATTTTTTGTATCTATCGATGCCTGTTGATTTTCATAATGACAACAAACGCACACACACAAGTGTAATTGACCATCTGTGGCTTATGACTAGTGATTGTATGAGATCATTTTTATCTGTATTGCTACATCATTCTTTATTGATCACATGTTTTACCTATTGCTTCCTACTTTCTGGGTTTTTTTTTTTGTATCATGGTCTTCCAGTCTCCAACTTTTACACAAGGATACTGTACTTGTCTCTAATTGCCACGGTACACATTTTCTGAGTGACTACGAAGCAGACCGCAGGTAAAGCCTTGGGCCATCTCTTTGTTTACACTTAATGTGCGACCATTGTGTGACCCAACAGATCTGTAAGCCCTCACACCTAACCCATACATATGCAAACGCAGACACATTGACCAAAATCTCCACACTCGAATGGAGCAATCCACCCCTTTCTTACTGAGAGCTGAAAATTCCTCTCTGTAGAGGGGGTATCAAATATCCAGTTTACTATCGCGATTTATTTAATAGTTGGCAACTAATCCGTGAAGTAAACCATGGAGTTGAAACTGTATCAACAGCAAAACAATCTTGAGTGTTTAGAAGGATCCATATACTGTTTAGTCTCTTTAAAGTTTGTACAAATTATTATTATATCCCTGGTGTTGATTTTATTCAATCGACTTCTATTCATTGATTTTTAACATTTTATTGTGCCATTGCTGTTTTTTGGAATTCGGAAAATCAATCTATTAGATGGGGGGTGGGCCGTTTCTCCAACAGAGAGGCTCAAATGCAGAAATTTGTTGTCATATTTCACAATTATTTTAAGTATCATAACAATTAGATACTTCAAAACCCTTATTTTGAAATCAAAAGGCTGAAGACTAAATCCTATATATCCACACACTTGGTCACTTCAAAAACAGGCTAGTAAAACTTTAAATCTAGTCACTTTAATTGATCAAGTATTGCATACCTGTTTTGTCTTGCCTCTTAGTAGTATAGTGCAGTGTTTGTCTTACAACACTATGTCTATCTTACCATTCAGTATGACACTGCATTGTTGTGTCCCACAGATATTTAAGATGTCTACTATCAAGTTGACTCACTGTCATTATTATCTGCATTTTATTTTGTCTTTCTTTTAGATAAATACTTTTATATTATTTATACTTCACAACTTCTTTCCATTTTAGATTAAAAAACAATTAAAAAAATGATAAATAAAATTAATAAATAAAATTAATAAAATTAAATAATCTTTATTCAAGAGTCAAGATTCAAGAGGTTTATTCATCACATACATAAACATACTTCCATACATATATGCAGTGAAATGTCAAAATAAAATAAAACAACATAGAATAACTCAGAGGTAATGCAGAGTGGGGGTACAAAATAAAAATAAAGGGAACAGATTTAGATTCTTTAAATTATATTTTTAATACTGTTTTATTTTAATCAATACTATGCCCGTATTTTAAGTATTTTGTAAAGTTGAGTTGGCTCTGAGACTAAAAATCTCATTACTGGTAATGATGCTTGCATTGTTTTAGTATTGTCAAATCAGTATTTGACAATAAACTTGAAACTATTATTACATAGACCTAGTTTGAGTTCTCTCGTTTCCAAGCTATTGAACTTTGTAATTTAAAAAAAGTCAAACAGCTCCCATTTTGAAATTAAACAGCTGTGCAACATGTACATTAAAATAAATCATTAAGACCGTTTCCCATTCATATGACAAAAAAAACAATTGAAATTTGAAAGATGACCTCTGTTCAGGGTTCAAACGATAATATCTCAGGTAATGAGTCAGAGTTAGTCGTGAAAATCTGAGATCTCTCTCTGGAATGTGATTGTGTTTGTTTTAAGTTAGCGCCATCTCATGGTGACACACTGCAATTGAATGAATGGCAGTCTAAATTAAACACGCCCTGTCAGGACACATGGGAAGGAGGGGGATTCCAGGCGAATGGCAACCGGCTGGGAAGCGCATGGTGGTTGGCTGGAAACTGGCTGGAACTTGGCTGAAATTCAGCTGTCAGTCACCTGAAAGAGGCCTCCTCACATAAACACCTCCTGAAAGAAACACCGCCTTAAACTTATACCTCCTTAAACAAACACCTCCTCACATCAACACCTCCTTATAGAAACACCTCCTTAAAGGAACACCTATTTAAAGTGACACCCCTTAAAGAAAAGCCTCCTCAAAGTAACACCTCCTGAAAGAAACAGCTCCTTATATCAATACCTCCTTAAAGTAACACTTCCTGAAAGAAACACTACCTTAAAGTAATGCCTCCTTAAACAGACACCTCACAGCAACACCTCCTTAAAGAAAAACCTCCTCACATCAACAGCTCCTTAAACAAACACCTCCTCAAAGTAACACCTCCTGAAAGAAACACCTCCTCTTATCAACACCTCCTGAAAGAAAGAACTACTGACAGAAAAATATCTCCTCACACTAACACCTCATTAAAGAAACACCTCAAAGTAACAATGACGTTGAGAAACATCTCCTCACATGAACACCTCCTGAAATAAACACCTCCTCTTATCAACACCTCTTAAAGAAACACCTCCTCACATCAACACCTCCTTAAATTAACACCTCCTTGAAGAAGCACCTTCTTAAAGTAACACTTCCTCCTTTAAGAAGAACCTCCTTAAAGAACACCTCCTTCAAGAAACACCTCCTGAAAGTAGCACCTCCTCACATCAACACCTCCTTAAAGAACGCTTCCTTTAAAAAAACACCTCCTTAAAGTAACACCTCCTTTAAGGGGCAATAGACAGCTTTTCACCTCCCTCTAGTTGTCAAGTGGTCTTTATGTTTCCTCAGAGCCAAGTTCTGTGTAGAAATGCGTAGTTGTCAAACTTCCCATTTTTGCTTTTTTCTGCTGTCCTCTGGGTTTTTACATTTCCCAGAATTTGAACATTTCAAAGATCAAAAGACCTTGGTTTCACGGCTGATCTGCGATGTTTTGTCTCGACTGGTGAGGGAAGAAAAACACACACTACAGACACGTTTTCCCTGCCTGGCACAGTGCAGCCTGACCACCGCTGCACTCTGCCCTCCGCTGGTCATCAGAGTACTGCACGAGTGCAATACCATACCTGCCCGCCACCCGCACATATGGCCAATTCAACCCCACCGACCCATCCACACAAGATCCGCGTCCCGACACTAACTGCATATCCTCGTGCTGTTTACATAATTTGATATGGCTTAATCGTGTACATTTACATTTACATTTACATTTAGTCATTTAGCAGACGCTTTTATCCAAAACAACTTACAAGGGAGAATAACATTCAAGCTACATTGCGACAGAGATTAGTGTAACAACAACATTAGTGTAACAATAAATACTCCTAGTTAGTGCTAAGTAATTGTAGGTTAGGACAGGAGGTACTCGCTGAAGAGCTGGGTCTTCAAGTGCTTCTTAAAGACAGAGAGGGAGGTTCCCTACGTTTAAATTGATCATTTTGGGCCATTTAATACATGTGGAATTATGATAATATATTTTAAAACTAAGGTAATTCAGGAAATACAATTTAAATGAATATTTTTTTGCTTATTCACATTATATTGAGCTGCACATCTCCACAAGTTAATGGGCGTGTTAGTAAAGCACCCGATTGAAGAGGCTGTCATATTACAGAGCCGACACACAAAGCAGAGCTTATTGTTTTGTTGTTGACTAGGCTACATCCGCATACCTTCTTCATAATGAGAAGTAAAAGCAACACAGTTCTCTATTACCCCTTTTAAAAAACACCACCATGTGTATTTTTGTGTACGTCTGTAGCGTGTTCAGATTGTGACTTCATTATTCATATGTTATTAAAATTCACAACCACCTCAGCTTGAAACTGATGTTATATTTGATGAAAGGGTATGAATATAGAAGGCGTCAGATTAACCAAGCTGCCTTTCACAGTCAGATGATTATTATTGGCAGTTTCTCAGTGCTCTCAACAATAAAGTAGAATCTAATCATATCGTCAGTGAAGGGATCATTCAATTGGTTTATCAGTCTGATAAGGATTGGTCAGTCGACTGAGTGTGGAACAGACTCTTCGGGTGTGTCTTACTTCCAAGGACACTTCCTAGCTATGGAACAATTTAAGGAAATATGGCAATATAGGATTGTCTCATTCAAGAAGGAAATATAGCACACATCTTAGTGAGGATCACTGACCTTCAAGGAAACATCAGGTGGTTCCTTTAGCAGCTTTGGGCTGGTCACGTGACGATACCTTGCGAGATTCATGTAACTCACTTCATGTAATTTTTGAAAGAATAGGAAAATAATAGGGAACATTTTCAACCAGGTACCAAGGAGACAAGATTAGGAGGGCAGACTGCTCAAGAGACAGACAGTGAAGGAGAGACAAACTGGTAGACTGATAGACCGGTAGACAGACAGATGGTGAAAAAAAGACTACCAACACAGTTCCACAGTAAGCGCCATGGTTCCTCCAGGTCAAGGGGAGCTCAGATGTAGTCACCCTGACCCCGCTCATTTCCTTTGATTGGACCAACCACAGGCTGGTTGTGCTGTGGTGGGTTTTTAATGGTTGGCTTGTTAGTGGCGAGAATAAAACTAGTTGGTGTAAACAACATATTACATGAGACAAGTTGGGCTCTAGGGAAAAACAAGCATGAACTAAACATTTTGACTTGATTTTATTTAAATATTTCAACATACATAGGCAATAACAATTTAAAATGAACTAAACCAACTGCTACAACTGCTGTGACATGAACAAGAAGTCCTTAGTTTCATTCATCAGAGTGCAAAATCCTGTTCTAATGTAAAACAAATAGTCAACACCCATCCTATTGGAGTAGTCGAGTTTGGCACAGAATCCTTCCCTTCAGCTCCTGGGTGGGCAGTCACAGATACCTTGACACAGACACTGACAGAAGCCGTAGACGAGGCAGACGGTGAGGCTGGATGGCACCAGGCTGACGCACACAATGCCCAGCGACACTCTCTGGATTACTAACAGGTAGATTCCCAGTGGCAGGGAGCCAAAGTAGAAGAACCCCAGCAGCCAGACCAGGACACAGGGGACAGTTCTACACATCTTGGACAGGACGTCCTGCTCCGCGTAACCCTCAGACATCACCGACAGCGAGTCCAGACTCTGCTCTGTGTAAAGGTCCAAAACAGCAGCATCCTGACCCCTGGGGAGCCCGGGGGAACCTGGCACCTCCATGATGGTAATGACTAGGCAGTTGGAGGAGTCCTGAGAGGGGCTGGTGGAGGAGGAAGAGGAGGTTGGGGAGGAAGCCAGGCTCCGGGGGGTCAAAAGCAGCTCCCCGCTGGCGTCAGAGCTCCAGGACTTGTCCCGAGTCTCCAGACGGGCCATGATGTTGGCGTCGTCGGGAAGCCCAGACACATGGCAGCGACTGACCGAGGTAGGATGGCGGCAGAACGGACAGGAAATGGAGCTGGCACTGTCGGCACAGTCCAGGATCCGCCGTAGACAGCGGGCACAGACTCGGTGCAAACACACCAGAACCTTTGGCCGGCGGTTCTGGATGTTGTAGCGCTGAAAGCAGATCTTACAGTCCACCTCCACTGGAGGAGGGGGAGCACCAGACTGCTCCTCATCACAATCTGCATCAGGAGCAATCATCCTGTGCTCATCTTCTGAGAAAGAGAGAGAGAGAGAGAGAGAGGTGGAGAGAGTGAATCAGAGACAAAGTAAGTTAGGTTAAGATTTATTGTGCAAAATCCCGTCTCAACCGAGTATCACAAAAATATTTGAAATACATTCAAAATTAATCAAACATGTGTCAACAAGCGTCTGTTAAATGACAGAATGTAATGATGCAGTGGGTGGCAGGGTTGTAGACCCATCATGGTTTAGTCATTCAAATGGAAAACCACGACCGATATAAACAATCCAGGATGAGTAAAAATGGAAAATATAGCTGCAGGCAGCAATTCACGAGGTCTAGGTTAGTCGCATTAGTCACGAATAACAGTTTTACGGGTTTCCATGAAACGCAGCATCACTTCCTATCGAGCTGAATTACAATTTTCTGAGTTCCCATGGAACAGAGCATCAGTTCAAACAAATGTTCCCAGTTTCCCTGGAAGGCAGCATTGGCTCCTGTTGTCTCCCATCTTGACCTGGTGCAGATCCTGCGTGAAGCAACCACTACACACCAGTGGAGTTTAGATGGCAGTGCACCATGCACCTCTCCCCATGTGAAACCCCCCCTAGAGCCACACCCTGCACATACGTATATGGCAAATTGGATGATGTCACAAAGTGCCCCACTCATCCACCCCAACCGGCTCCACCACCGCAGCCCACACCCTTCCGCCAACGTTACGGCAACGGTTTTTAACAAATTCTTGCTCCAAATATCGATCAATGTGGATCAAACTTGGACCACAAAATGTCTGAATTGCCCCAAATACAACAACACTTCTTTCATGTCCGTGGGTTCGGTGGTTGCTGTGTGCCAGACACTTTCAGCCAGAAAAAATTCCAAGTCGAAAAATAATCTGAAAATCCTAACAAAAAGAATTGCAGGCTGGACCCATAAATATAGCCCTAAGCGGCCATTGACGAAATTCAAGCCCATGAAGGAGTCCCAAAGTACCAAGATATGAGATGACTGGTCAAAAGATCAGAGTGATCACTACAATACTGCCATCTACCAGATAAATATTAAGTGTCCACAGCATTGTAATATTTACACCAACAGAAGGACCTTCCATTTGATAACCTTTGGATGGATTTAGGGCTGCCCCAAAATAATTGACCAAACATTAGTCGACGAGAAGACTCTTAGTCGACCAAGTTTTTCATTGGTCAGTTGGTCGCATGAAAAAAAACCTCTTTTCCCTGAAGTTTCATATTAGACTAGTCAACTCATCTAAAATTCTGAAAAAATATTGCATTTATTGTAAAAAATATAATGTACATTATTAAGCGCCATTTGAAACCATTTAATCTCCCACCTTTAATCACATCCTTCAATAACCAAATTGTATTTTAATTGCCGCTGCCCAGGCATTGTTCACCATTTTTCAGGGTATATATCACACGCTCAAGCTCCACCTCCCCTAAGGACCGGGCGGAGGCGAGCTGGTGGTGTGCCTAAGCCCCCGGGGACTGGGGAAGCGAGTAACCGAGTCCGCAGCCCTGGGAAATGCGCCCAACAAGTAGTCCCCAACGAGGGGACGCCGTCACCGGGAAAACGATCTTCCGTACGCCACATTTCGGTGCAAATTGTGTCAATATGTAATTGAAATGTGTACATTATTATAATAATAATAGGGCCAAATAAGCTTAACCGACTAGTATTTCTGGTGCTGACTAGCTAGGGTAGCAAGTTTAATCGACTAGTCGACTAATCGCGCACATCCCTATGTCGGGAGCTGCACCTTGTCAAAATGAACCTAAAAATCTATATGGCTGGTTGAAATCAATTTTGAGAAAAATAAATGTTCAGTCTGCTTTTTTGATTGTTCCGACACATTCAGAAGAATAATTACAGTTTTTGATGAGTGGCTTTTTCCAGTAATTTACAGGCGGCTTGCTTCATGCGTGCGCACCTCTCAGCACTTGTAAATAAAATGTATATTTTAAAGGCTGGTTATTAGGTTTTGTATTTATCTGTAATGAAGCGCAGTGTTATCAATGTTAGTTATAACATTGTTTTTCAGCCCCTGAAAACTCAAACCATTATCTGATGTCCCCAAATTATTATTATTATTATAATTATTTTTTTTAAATTAAATTAAAATAAATTAAATTTATCATAAAATTCAACTGTTTGCTGTTTCCAAGTCAGAGTTTTGTTGATGAATAACTACATTTACTACTACTACTACACTACTGCCACAAAAGTAAAGTACTTTTGCCTCCTACTTGAGCGCTGCTATCTGACTTTGCGGTTCTCCCTCCACAGCTGATTCTACAGGTAGTCTAGCGACAGTTGGACTTGTCTGCCATGAGGGGGCGCGCCTTAGGAGGAGACACTTTCCAATCATCAGTTTCACATGTGGAATGTCTTGTACCAACGTCGATGGGAATTTGGGAGTCCATGATAAAGAGAATCATCTATTCAATTGATATTTTGCAAAGGAGAGATTCATGTGTATATAAGGTGTCACAGACAGACAGAAAGACAGCTGTCTTCATCCTCATGTGGACATGGAATCATTTCCCCCTTGGTGAAGCCCTCTTTCCCTCAGGGAGAATCTATATAAAGGTAAGCAAAGCGGTAATTCATTCATGACGATAAAAAATAGATTGTGAGCGTGCTCTCCCCGCCATGCTGACTGATTAATATTTCAGCCGTCAGAGTGTTGTTAAGAGCGTTTAAAAGCCGTCTGGAGCTCCCTGGCTGGGACCAGATGGGACTGGAGGGAGAATGCAGCAGTTTCCCCTGAATAAGGAGCTGCCGTCCCTGCCGAGAATAGCAGCTGGATGTGGAGTCACATGGAATAGGAACGAAACGGAGCAGGACTTCCATCCCACCGACTGTCAGTGCTTGAATATTCATCTCATGAAGCTTGTTTTACCGCTAGTGAAAACTATTGTCTGCCAGTAATACAAAGTTATAACATTGCTGTGGGACGGTTGGAAAAAGATGTCTGGATTATCTGTCAGCATGGACTTTGCACTTTCTCCCAGCGTCTGTTGGGTTCCTCCCTGGTTATCCAGCTTCTCCCTCCTCCATCAGGGTGACAGCTGGAAGAGACCGAGCAGGCCCTGTAGTGTCTGTTTGGACCATAGTATAATATAGTAGTGTCACATACTGCAGTGTAGTATAACATAGTATAGTGTCATACTGCAGTGTAGTATAGTATAGTGTCATATACCGCAGTGCAGTATAATATAGCATAGTGTCATACTTCAGGGTAGTATAACTTAGTATAGTATCATACTGCAGTGTAGTATTATATACTATAGGGTCACATACTGTAGTGTAGTATAATATAGTATAGTGTCATAAACTGCAGTATAGTATAATATAGTATAGTGTCACATACTGCAGTATAGTATTGTACACCTCCTGGGTAAACGTGTTGGTTTATTCTCGCTGCTCTAGGATTTGTAAAGGTCATTTAGCTGCATTTCAAACTCCACACGGATCTGAAACATGTTGCTAGGATACGCTGGTGCAAGGCTGCTAGCCTAGAGCGTCCTCGACTGTAAACACACTGATGGAGGGTGATGGAGGAGAGCGACAGGGGTGACACCAGACTGATGGAGGGTGATGGAGCAGAGCGACAGGGGTGACACCAGACTGATGGAGGGTGATGGAGGAGAGAGACAGGGGTGACACCAGACTGATAGAGGGTGATGGAGGAGAGAGACAGGGGCGACACCAGACTGATGGAGGGTGATGGAGGAGAGAGACAGGGGCGACACCAGACTGATGGAGGGTGATGGCGGAGAGAGACAGGGGCGACACCAGACTGATGGAGGGTGATGGCGGAGAGAGACAGGGGCGACACCAGACTGATGGAGGGATGATAAAGCAGATAAGATGGAGAGTGATAGAGGATAGAGGAGATACTGAGGACAGACAGGAGAGATAAAGGTGAAAGAGGAGGGATGTAGGTGGGATGGAGGTGCCTCATTATTCCCCTCCTCTTCATCCACGTCATCATCCTACTCTTCATCTTCCCCTTCCTCTTCATCCTCCTCATCCTCCCCCTTTTCATCCTCTTCATTCTCTCCATCTTCAACTTCACCCTCCACTTAATCCTTTTCATCATTTTCATCCTCCTCCTCTTCAACCTCTTCATCATCATTATCCTCCTCTTCATCCACCTCTTCATGCTCCTCATCTTCATCATCCTCTTCATCCACCTCTTCATGCTCCTCATCGTCATCATCATCATCCTCCTCTTCATCCCCCTGATCATCCCCATCATCCTCCTCATCATCCTCTTTTTCATGCTCCTCATCATCCTCCTCTTCATCATCCTCATCCCACTCTTCATCCTCATCTACATCATCATCATCACCCTACTCTTCATCCTCATTCTCCCCTTC
>NC_137190.1:693380-700880 GCF_960531495.2 Zeus faber | reverse complement strand
AGAGTTCCTCCTGAAGAATGAGTACATCAATACCTCTGTACAGAAGGGTGGAATCCCAAAGGTTCCAGGATGCCTCGAGCATACAGGTGTGGTCACGCAGTTCAGCAGAGAGGCAAGAGAAGGGAAAGGAGACCGGGCAGTGCTGTGGCTCGACCTCACCATTGCTTATGGATCCATTCCACATAAGCTGGTGGAAACGCACTGGATCGGCACCATGTCCCAGGTAAAATCAGGGATCTCATCTTGGACTACTAGAACAAGAACAAGAAGAATCTTTAATCGTCACACAGCACACCACACTACAACACATGCACGCACACACATGCTTTGGATGGTGGCCGGTGAAATGAGGCCTCCGCGTTTAACCCATCCTGGCTTGTCCTTCCTCCGGGGGCACAGCCAGGAGCAGTGGGCAGCATTCCTGGATGCGCCAGGGGACCTGGTGATGAGTGTCCATTGCTGGTCAGACCATGATGTGTGCATGTTTTTTGGGGGGGGGTCCTTACTGACGTAAGGACGTTAGGTGGAGGAAACCCCATGTGAGCACGGGGAGAACATGCAAACTCCACACAGAAAGGCTCCTTTTTGAGAGATAACCTGCCGGAGCACGGTGCCAACAGCGCCCCAGGCGGGAATGGAACCCAGGACCTTCTTGCTGTGAGGCAGCAGTGCAATGCTGACCCAGGGTGTGGGGTGACCAAGAGCATGGAGTGACCCAGAGCGTGGAGTAACCCAGAGCGTGGAGTGACCCAGAGCGTGGAGTGACCCAGAACCAGGAAGAGCCAAGAGTTTGGACTGACACAGAGCGTGGAGTGACCCAGAGTTTGGAGTGACCCAGAACGTTGAGTGACCCAAAGTATGGAGTGACCCAGGACAGCTCCATCTTCTAACCCTCTTCAACATTTATATCAATGAAGTGGAAGAATTAGCTCCACCTGGTGTCCTTTCATCAAGTTCAAGTTTACGCAGACAACATGGTTCTGCTGTCGCCACCTGAATAACCTGGTTCTGTTAGAACAGTTCTGCCAGAACACGGTCCTGGCCGTTAAACACATGTGGCAGTTTCTGCTACAACATGCCACAGGGAACTCCGGCACAGACACAGACGACGGGGTTGTGGGAACACCAGTTTATTGTAGAGAGTGGGCTAGTTGGAACAAGCCCGGAGCAGATGGACATGTGTCATGACAAGGGCTCCTCTCCTGAGTGTGTGTGGGGATGGGACTTTTTCCTGTTGCTCGTGAAACAAACCAACGAGCAACAGGTATGCAGCCACTCTGATCCTGGGCCCCAAATTACCTGGACCCAGGTCAGGTGTGGCTGCTCAAACCACACCATCCCCACAACACAGCCCCAAATAACAGATAGCCAGAAGGGCCTTCTACACCTCAAATAGTCATACTGACATCCCAATTTGGACCTGGTTCAAAACATTCCTATCAGTTATTCACCCTATTGCACTGTATGGCGGTGAAGTGTGGGCTCCTTTATGAAATCAAGATTTTGGAGAATTAAATGGGACAAACATCCAGTAGAACTCCTACAGGCTAATTTCTGCGAGAGCATCTTCCATGTTCAGAGACAAAGCCCCAACAGCACATGTAACATCCCATAATAATATCATATAGAAAAGGAGGGCTGCCACCGTCAGACCTGGCAACCCAGAGAGGCTGGGCTGCTGCAGCACACCACCGTCAGACCTGTCTACTGAGAGAGATGGGCTGCTGCCCTCGCCACCGTCAGACCTGGCAACCTAGAGAGACGGTCTGCTGCAGCCTGCCACTGTCAGACCTGGCAACCCATAAAGACCGGTCTGCTGCAGCCTGCCAGTGTCAGACCTGGCAACCCTGAGAGGCGGGGCTGCTGCAGCACACCACCGTCAGACCTGGCAACCCAGAGAGATGGGCTGCTGCCCCCGCCACCGTCAGACCTGCCAACCCAGAGAGCTGGGCTGCTGCACCCCGCCACCGTCAGATCTGGCAACCTAGAGAGACGGTCTGCTGCAGCCTGCCACTATCAGACCTGGCAACCAACAGAGGCGGGGCTGCTGCAGCCCAACACCAGTGCCAGAGAGACAGAGCTGCACTTCCTCTCCAGCTGCCACAAATACCAGGACATCAGAAACGACTACAACACTACATGTAATACAATTCTAAAAAATACATCAATATAAATTGGTCGCCGAGTGATGTCCTACATTTTAGGTGATAAAGCAGAAATACATGGAGCCTGTTAGAGAAGGAGAGACCTGTTATTTACCTTTATTTGTGACCCACCGCAGACTTAAGGTACATTTGGTGGCTTTTGACTTTTTTCGCATAATTTAAAAGTGAAGAATGAGAGCTGCCACACCCTTGTTAATGACAAGGGTGTGGCAAACTGTGATTCTGAGATAATCACCTTCAAAGGTTAACCCACACCAAGTTCATTCAGCCAGCTCCCAGATTGCAAGATGAGTTTGCGGACAAACAAAGCCTCATGGCTAATGAACATACTGCTGAATGGGGACTTTACACCCTGCTGAATGGGGAATCTCTGCATTGTTCTTGTGCTTTGAGGGAATGTTGAACAACGTCATGGACACACATCTTTGTTTAAAAAAAAAAAAGCTTTTATTTAACAGTAAGAATATACATGTTTTATAAAAGTGGAATTATTTAGGAGTTTAAAAGTGTGGACAACACAACAAAATGTAGAGTCTATCAATAATGTGAGTCTGTATATCAGCCGCAGTGTGTCATTCAATATATAAATGTGCGTATGCCAAATATCTTCAAAGTTCGTGGAGTTATTATGTGGGCTAACCCCAACCAACCCCAGCTACACTCTAAGAGCCTGTTTGGGGCCTCTTTTAATTTTCTTTTGGCCCCTGGCTGCATTTGCAGGTAAACTTGAGAATCTTGTCCATTGCTACTTGTTCATAATCTGCATCACCAACCTCAACAGACTTCATCACGTCATCAACTTCTTCCATTGTAACAACGGGCGTGTCGTCTCCTCTGGTGGTTCTTGAAAATATTCAGTTTCATCGTCACATTCAGGTTCAAATCCGCTGTTTGAAATGTTCTCCAAGTCCATGATAATATCAGATTCAGCGTCACTGTCGTTCGCAGCATCGCTGTCAGAGAACTATCATTGTGGGAAATGAAGTCCAGTACGCACTGCTTACACTGACTTGGATCTATCGCACTGGTCGGATTAAGTTCCACGATATGATTAAGATCTTCCTCCCCCCGCTTCTCGTAATCCATAACAACACAGAGATTAAAGTTTTGACAGACCAGTGAAACCGAATCGTGAAACTTGTTTACGGAAGTAACGTCAGCATGACTTATTTTTTGGTATACGTTGGTATACCCTCTACACAATAATGTCTCTGTGTTAGTGTAAAAGTAGTACGATTTAAAGGTTACATTTTATCAAAACGGTTTCACATTGTGACTTCACATCACATGGAATATGGAGGAATGATCTTCACCTGGACGGTTGCTTTAAACGAAACCATCGATCTGCGTTATTCAGCATTGTTCACAGCTCGGTAAGTGAACCATGTTTCCCCATGTTATCTAATGGGAATATTTAACTCCACGGTTTAACATTTTTCTACTATTTATAAATTATACTCGGCTTTGAAAATACGTTGAGAGATTAAAAAACCCCACAAAAGAACACGAATCTGGAAAATCAAGTTTTCCTTCTAGAAATCTTTTTTCAACTTTTTTGGCTGCTCTTGGCCATTTTAGAAATGCCCGACAATGTGGGTTTTACTGCACATTGCTGTCATATTTACTTTATTTTTTTGTCTTGTCCATTTTCTTTTTACATAATTATAGTTTTAACTGTTGTCTTGTTATGGTTTGGCAACGTAAGAATGCTTGTCATGCCAATAAAGTAAAGTATTTGATTGAACAGATCTTTCCTATTTTGCTGAAACAACAAAAAAAGATATGAATAAGAAATAAGTATTTCCATCATCTCTTTTCCTTAAGATAATTCAAATGAAAATATAAATGGATAAATAAATGAAAACAATGCAAAATGCAGCAGCGTCGGTCAGAATGAGGCCGCTGGACCTTCTGCTTCCTGCTCCTGCAGAGGGACATCTTGTATCATGATGACAACGTATGGGCTGATTCTGAGTCTTTTGCCTCATTGCTTCGTCTTAAGGTCTTTATGAGAGTAGTGACGTGTTTTTTTAATCCGAACCTTTTTGTTTCGTCCAGCTGATCTGACCCTCCACAGTGAGACAGAGTTTTGATACATTTACTTGTGTCCTCTCCCTTCACAGAGGAGTTGATCTCCTCTCGGTGCAGATCATTCTGTGTCAGCAACGGGCAAACAGTCAGAATCCATTTCATATTCTAGGTAATTTTCCTGGCTCTTAGAGACCAGCGGTTCAGTCTCCACCACCTCCTTGTCTCCCTGCTCCACCCAGATGGACTGGGCTCCATCCCTCCCTCCCCGGACGCACCGCCGGGACAGAGCCCCGCACCCCGCCGGGCTCCGAGCCACACCAGCACCTCACACAACTCCGAGCCGGAGAAGTGTCTCTGCTCCCCGCCTCAAAAGGACTGGGCCCAGTGCGCAGCAGCACTCTGCCAGTGCAGACACCCGGACTTGTTGTTCCCCACGTCCTCACATTCAAAGTGTTTTAAGGTCCAAGAGATAGTGTAAACCATCTTGTGTCATTTGCCATGTTTGACCCTGAACTTGCCATCCAGGTCCTGCTCCAGGAGCTGAGCAGCATGAGCCTCGGTAGCGACTCCACATGCTGCACCTCCACTTTCCTGCACCCGAGCGGGTCGGTCCTAAACGGGCTGACATTTTTAAAATGTTGTAATTCTACTTAAAATAAGAATGGAAATTTGCTCTTGTGTTGCAAGATCAAATTTGCAAGGCTGCAAAAATTCATCTAATTGATCAGTTCCAGTTGGGGGAGCAGCTCTGTCTCAATCAGAACAAGTTTCACTCTGAAAGTGGCAACTATTAGAAGTGGAAGGTTTGACTCTTTTTCCAGAGTTGTTCCTTATGAGTCACTTAAAAGAGTCAAGTATGGAGAGCAAGAAGAGAGGGAGGACTTTGTGAATGATAAAGGACAAGAAGAGAGGGAGGGCATCCTTAAGGACGAATGACAAGAAGAGAGGGACGACTTCCTGAAGGACAGAGGACCAGAAAAGATGGAAGATTTCCTGAATGAAGGCGGACAAGAGGAGAGGGAGGACTTCCTGAAGGACGGAGGACAAGAGAGGGAGGACTTCCTGGAGGATGGAGGACAAGAAAAGAGGGAGGACTTCCTGAAGGATGGAGGACAACACGAGAGGGAGGACTTCCTGAAGAATGGAGGACAAGAAGAGAGGGAGGAATTCCTGAAGATGGAGGACAAGAAGAGAGGGAGGATTTCCTGAAGATGGAGGACAAGAAGAGAGGGAGGATTTCCTGATTGATAAAGAACAAGAAGAGAGGGAGGACTTCCTGAAGGATGGACAACAAGAAGAGAGGGAGGACTTCCTGAAGATGGCGGACAAGAAGAAAGGGAGGACTTCCTCAAGTATGGAGGACAAGAAGAGATGGAGGACTTCCTGAATGATGGAGAACAAGAAGAGAGGGAGGACTTCCTGAAGGAGGGAGGACAACACAAGAGGGAGGACTTCCTGAAGGATGGAGGACAAGAAGAGAGGGAGGACTTCCTGTAGGATGGAGAACAAGAAATGAGGGAGGACTTCCTAAATGATGGAGGACAACACGAGAGTGAGGACTTCCTAAAGAATGCAGGACAAGAAGAGAGGGAGGACTTCCTGGATGATGGAGGACAAGAAGAGAGGGAGGATTTCCTGAAGGATGGACAACAAGAAGAGAGGGAGGACTTCCTGAAGGATGGACAACAAGAAGAGAGGGAGGACTTCCTCAAGTATGGAGGACAAGAAGAGATGGAGGACTTCCTGAATGATGGAGGACAAGAAGAGAGGGAGGACTTCCTCAAGTATGGAGAACAAGAAGAGAGGGAGGACTTCCTGAAGGAGGGAGGACAAGACAAGAGGGAGGACTTCCTGCAGGATGGAGGACAACAAATGAGGGAGGACTTCCTGAAGGATGGAGAACAAGAAGAGAGGGAGAACTTCCTGAAGGCTGGAGGACAACACGAGAGGGAGGACTTCCTGAAGGCTGGAGGACAACACGAGAGGGAGTACTTCCTGAAGGATGGAGGACAAGAAGAGAGGGAGGACTTCCTGAAGATCGAGGACAAGAAGAGAGGGAGGACTTCCTGAAGGATGGAAGACAAGAAGAGAGGAAGGACTTCCTGAATGATAAAGGACAAGAAAAGAGGGAGGACTTCCCGAAGGATGGAGGACAACAAGAGAGGGAGGACTTCCTGAAGGATGGAGGACAACACGAGAGGGAGTACTTCCTGAAGGATGGAGGACAAGAAGAGAGGGAGGACTTCCTGAAGATCGAGGACAAGAAGAGAGGGAGGACTTCCTGAAGGATGGAAGACAAGAAGAGAGGAAGGACTTCCTGAATGATAAACGACAAGAAAAGAGGGAGGACTTCCTGAAGGATGAAGGACAAGAAAAGAGGGAGGACTTCCCGAAGGATGGAGGAAAACAAGAGAGGGAGGACTTCCTGAAGGATGGAGGACAAGAAGAGAGGGAGGACTTCCTGAAGATCGAGGACAAGAAGAGAGGGAGGACTTCCTGAAGGATGGAAGACAAGAAGAGAGGAAGGACTTCCTGAATGATAAACGACAAGAAGAGAGGGAGGACTTCCTGAAGGATGAAGGACAAGAAGAGAGGGAGGACTTCCTGAAGATGGAGGACAAGAAGAGAGGGACGACTTCCTGAAGGACAGAGGACCAGAAAAGATGGAAGATTTCCTGAATGAAGGCGGACAAGAGGAGAGGGAGGACTTCCTGAAGGACGGAGGACAAGAGAGGGAGGACTTCCTGGAGGATGGAGGACAAGAAAAGAGGGAGGACTTCCTGAAGGATGGAGGACAACACGAGAGGGAGGACTTCCTGAAGAATGGAGGACAAGAAGAGAGGGAGGAATTCCTGAAGATGGAGGACAAGAAGAGAGGGAGGATTTCCTGAAGATGGAGGACAAGAAGAGAGGGAGGATTTCCTGATTGATAAAGAACAAGAAGAGAGGGAGGACTTCCTGAAGGATGGACAACAAGAAGAGAGGGAGGACTTCCTGAAGATGGCGGACAAGAAGAAAGGGAGGACTTCCTCAAGTATGGAGGACAAGAAGAGATGGAGGACTTCCTGAATGATGGAGAACAAGAAGAGAGGGAGGACTTCCTGAAGGAGGGAGGACAACACAAGAGGGAGGACTTCCTGAAGGATGGAGGACAAGAAGAGAGGGAGGACTTCCTGTAGGATGGAGAACAAGAAATGAGGGAGGACTTCCTAAATGATGGAGGACAACACGAGAGTGAGGACTTCCTAAAGAATGCAGGACAAGAAGAGAGGGAGGACTTCCTGGATGATGGAGGACAAGAAGA
>NC_137190.1:665880-685880 GCF_960531495.2 Zeus faber | reverse complement strand
ACCTCCAGCAGCCAGGCTCCCCCTGTAGGCTCTCAGAGGAGGAGCAGGAGGAGGAGGACCGAGGAGGGAGACACGGGATGGATTTCTACTCCTGAGTGTTTTCAATTCAATGATAAGAAATGTGAAGAATGAATGTGTTTGATTTTGTTTTGATATTAAATATCAAAACATAATCAAACACATTCATTCTCAAACACATACCTTTGTTGAACTATATGAATAAGTTTGATATCAGATCAAATTTTGATCTGATATCAAACTGATATCTGCCGCTCCCTGGTGGCCACAGACCTCCTGTGCAGCACTTGAATTATTCACATTTTTGTTTGTACTTTGAAATCACATCATGAAGATTACGTGTTCGCACATTTTAAAATTGAGTTTTACAGTCATCTTCACACTTTAAGTACTGTCATCAAACGGCCTCTCACCTCTCACCGTCATTCTATTCCTGATGTTGATCAGTTGAATGAGTCGCCCGCTGTTTTCTTCATTGAATAAAATCACTGATGCTATAAAACATCAAAAAATTGATAAACCTCCTGGAACAGATGGCTTTACTGACGTTTATAAAATAAGTATTTACAGAAAGTAGTGACAGAGGTTCACCCCCCCCCCCCCATATGTCACTTTGATCTCCTTGATTTGTAAACCTGAAAAAGATCCCCTCATTTTAGATAACTGACACCCAATCTCCTTATTATATAATGATTTCCAAGTCTGTGATTAAATACTGGCTAATAGATAGAAACCTGTACTAGATACCATCATTGATTAAAGTCAAGTCAGGATTTATGCAAAATATGCGTATTTCTAACAATGTAGGACTAGTTTTACATTACTCAGATTGTGTTCTAGATGGTTTTTATTTTCATAAAGCTTTCGAGTATTTGGAACATAACTTTATGTTGATTGTGCTAAAAAAGATTTGGGTTTGGTCATTTTGTTTACAAATCAATAAAAGTAGTATAGTAAAAGCTCTTCCTTCTAGCTGCACAACTTCTTCATTTACAGATGAAATCCAGCTCTTTAAAAGGCTTTGTTATTGCCAACAGGGAAATAATTATCTGTCAGCTGACAGATGATACGGCCTTGTTTTTTAAGGATGCTTCCAAAGTATCAGTGGCAGTCTGTACTATCCAGTCTGTGGCAGACTCGCCAGCAACCGGCCACCCCGGGAAAAAAAAACCCCAGTGCTCAATGTGGGCTGTTGGTAATTGCAGTTAAAATTGCGGGGTTGGGGGTGCGGGCGCTCTGCGTCCATTACGCACATTTGAGTATTTTATTTAGTTTCACATCACTATGTCCGTCAAAAACTCATCAGCAGTGATCTCCTATGAACACAATGCAGTTGTGGATTTATAAAAATCCCTGAAAGAACAACTTTGGGACATAATATCCACGGATCCAGAGTGGCCCACTGAAATTTTACGTGCCAACACTCTCAACAAGAGAAATGGCAACAATAACAATGGAGCCGCTGTTCCACGGGTGTGCCCATGGAGGAAGCACCGCAGTAAACGAGGCAGCATTCAGGTAAGAATGAGGAACCTTACGTCCATCTCTGCACAGCATCCTTCTTGCCAATATCCAGTCCCTGGAGAACAAGATGAATGACCCTCGAGTGAGGATTGCATTCCAACGGGATACTATTGCGTCCTCTGCCTGACGGAGACATGGCTGAACCCGCTGGTTCCAGATCAAGCCATACATCCCAGCCGAGTCCTTCGCCATGTTCTATGCCAACAGGTCAGAAGAGTTGGGGAAATCCAAGGGTGGAGGCGTCTACCTCAAGATAAACAGCGGCTGGTGTTACCCAAGCCACGTCAAGACTCTCTCCCGCTCCTGCTCGCCGAACCTGGAACAGCTGACGTTCTCATGCCGTAAATTCTACCTCCCCTGGGAATTCAGCATGGTCATCACTCCCTGCCTTCGGGAAATCAGATCACGCCACGATTTCGCTGGTTCCTGTTTACAGGCCTCTGATCGCCCGAGAATTGGTGGTGACGAGGGAAGTGAAGCGGTGGACAGACCAATCAGAGGCTGCGCTTCAGGACGCCCTGACTGACGTAGACTGGGACATACTCCAATCAAGTTCAAGTGACATCACCGAGTTTACGGACGTAGCGGTGAGCTTTGTGGCCACGTTAGCGGACAGCATTGTTCCCACGGTGAAAGTTTGGATATTTCGAAACCACAAGCCTTGGGTCGATAAATCCATCCGCTGCGCTCTGAATGCTCGCACGGCCGCTTACGACGACGGTCTTGTATCGGCAAATATGGACAATTACAAAGCAGCGTCGTACAATCTGAGGAGGGCGGTGAAGGACGCTAAATGGATGTACAGAGAGACTGTGAAGCTACAGATGGAGCAACGGGACACCAGACACTTGTGGCAGGGGCTGCGGACTATAACAAACTACAAGAGCAGCTCCCCCCCAGCCACAAGTGTGGACGCCTCCCTAGCCAACGAACTGAACTCCTTTTATGCGCGGTTTGAGTCTGGCAACAGCACCGCAAGCTCGCCGGCTAATTGGAGTTACACCGCTGGGGATGAGCGCGCACTATGTCTGAGCATGACGTCAGAAACGCTCTGATGCGGGTGAACACCAGGAAAGCTGCGGGCCCAGATGTCATATCTGGGCGAGTACTGAAGACCCAAGCTAACCAGCTAGCCCCGGTGCTCACTACAATATTCAACATCTCCCTGGCTGAATCAGTGGTCCCATCCTGCTTCAAGAGGTCCACAGTCGTTCCTGTCCCGAAGATCGCCTCTCCTGCCTGCCTGAATGACTACCGTCCGGTGGCCCTCCCTTCGCTGGTCATGAAGTGTTTCGAGAGGCTGATTAAGGATTATATCTGCGCCCCCCCCCCCGCACCTTGGACCTGTTGCAGTTCATGTACCAGCAGAACAGATCCACGGATGACGCGGTTTCCCAGGTACTGCACACCACGCTCACGCACCTGGATGGCCGGTAGGGGGCCTATGTGAGAATGCTGTTCATTGATTATAGTTCAGCTTTCAACACCATAGTCCCACCAGACTGGCTGTCAAGCTGAAGGAGCTCAGACTGAACACTCCGCTGTGTGCTTGGATCCTGGACTTCCTCTCAGCCTGGCCCCAGATGGTCAGGGTGGGGAAGCGCATGTCCAGCTCCCTCACCCTGAACACAGGATCCCTCCAGGGCTGCATCCTTAGCCCCCTACTGTGCTCCCTGTATACACATGACTGTGTGGCCAGGTCCAGCTCCAACACCTTCATCAAGTTTGCTGACGACACCGTGGTCGTGGGCCTGATCACCGACGGAGATGAGAAGGCCTACCGCGAGGAGGTGGCTGACCTGTCACTCTGGTGCCAAGACAACAGCCTCCACCTGAACGTCAGCGAAACTAAGGAGCTGATTGTGGACTTTAGGCGTGGATCACAATCGAGGACGCACGCGCCCTTGTGGATTAATGGGACTTCTGTCGATAGGGTGAGCAGCTTAAAGTACCTGGGAGTCCACATCACAGAGAATTTAACATGGACTTTACAAACAGACACTCTGGTGAGAAAGGCGAGGCAGCGTCTTTACCACCTCAGACGGCTGAGGAAGTCCTTCTACTCTAATTTATGCTACTGTACTGGACTGTTCTCTGCTCCACCTCTACTCTACACTTCTATATTCATCTCTATTCTACTCTATACTACTTTACTGTACTGTACTCCATTCATCCCTACTCTACTCTTCTCTGTTGTACTCTACTGAACTCTATTAATCTCTACTCTACTCTACACTACTTTACTGTACTGTACTCCATTCATCCCTACTCTACTCTACTCGTTTAATTTCTATTCTATTCATCTATACTCTTTTCTATTCATCACTTCTCTACTGAACTCTATTAATCTCTACTCTACTCTTCTCTACACTACTTTAATGTACTGTACTCCATTCATCCCTACTCTACTCTACTCTATTGTACTCTACTCTATTCATCTCTACTCTACTCTACTGAACTCTATTAATCTCTACTCTATTCATCTCTATTCTATTCATCTATACTCTTCTCTATTCATCACTACTCTACTCTACTCTACCCCTACTCTACACTACTGTACTATACTGTACTCCGCTCTACACTACTCTATTCATCTCTACTCTACTTTGTTCTATTTTACTCTGCTCTACTCTCCTCATCTCTACTGTACTCTATTCATCTCTAGTCTAATCTACTCCGTCTCATCTCCACTCTACTATACTCTATTGTACTCTACTCTATTCATCTCTACTCTACTTTGTTCTATTCTACTCTGCTCTACTCTCCTCATCTCTACTGTACTCTACGCTTCTGTACTCTACTCTACACTCCTTTACTCTATTTATCTCTAGTCTACTCCACTCTACTATACTATATTCATCGCTAGTCTCTTCTACTTGACTCTACTCTCCCCCTACTCTACTCTACGCTACTGTACTGTACCCTACTCTAAGCTCCTCTACTCTACTCTCTTCATCTCTAGTCTACTCTACTCTACTCTTCTATACTATATTCATCTCTACTCTATTCTACTCTACTCTACTATATTCATCTCTACTCTACTATACTATATTATCGCTACTCTACACTACTCTACTCGACTCTATTAATCTCTCGTCTACTCTCTGTTCACCTTTACTCTTCTCCATTTATCTCTACTCCACTGTACTCTATTAATCTGTACTCTACATTGCTCTACTCTACCCCCCCACTCAACTCTATGCTACTGTACTCTATTCTACTCCACCTCTACTCTCCCCCTACTCTACCCTAAGCTACTGTACTGTACTTCACCTCTACTCTACTCGACTCTACTCTACTCTATTCATCACTTGACTTTTTAACTATTCATCTCTAGTCTACTCCACTATATTCATCTCTACTCTACACTACTCTACACTTCTCCACTATACTATTCATTTATACTCTATTCATCTCTTCTCTACTCTACGCTACTGTACTGTACTGTAATCTACACCACCTCAACTCTACTCTATGCTACTGTGCTGTACTCTACTTCACCTCTTTAAATCTCTACTTTACTCTACACTGCCGTGCTGTACTCTACTCCATCTCTACTCTACTCTATTCATCTATACTCTACTAAACTATACTATACTATACTCTATGCTACTGTACTGTACTGTTCTACTCTATGTCACCTCTACTCTACTGCATTAATCACGACTCTACTCTACTCTATTAATCTCTAGTCTACTCTATTAATCTCTACTCTTCTTTATTTATCTCTACTGTACTCTACACTACACTACGCTACTGTACTCTACTCTAATCTACCCCCCTCTACTCTACCTCTTCTCTGTACACCGATCAGTCACAACATTAAACCAGTGACAGGTGAAGTGAATACCATTGATTGGTATTTGGTTTGGTTCCAAGGGGTAGGATATATTATTTTATATATACCGTTATATATTATTATTATTATATTGTATAAATACTGTTCTATATTATTATTATATATATACTGTTCTATATTATATATATATATATATATATATATATATATATATATATATATATATATATATATATACTGTTCTATATTATTATTATCTATATACTGTTATATTTTATTATCATATATATACTGTTATATATTATTATTATATATACTGTTATATATTATATATATATATATACTGTTATATTTTATTATTATATATATACTGTTATATATTATTACTATATATATCCTTTTATATTTTATTATTATATATACACTTCTATATTATTATTGTGTATATATATATATACTGTTATATATTATTATATATATACTGTTATATTTGATTATGATATATTCACTGTTCTATATTATTATTGTATATATATATATAAACTGTAATTATATATATATATACACTGTATACATATATACATACATATACATACATATATACTCTATATCTCTAGTCTCCTTTACTCTATCGCTACTCTACTGTAGTCATCTCTACTCTAAGCTGCTGTACTCTACTCCACCTCCACTCTACACTGCTGCACTGTACTTGGGGAGCGTATGCACCGACCACATTCATTATCACCCCATCAATGTCCAGCTTCATGCTCATCACTCTGTCCGACACTCTGGTCACCTCACAAAACACTCTTGACATATTCTTCCTTCAAGACCATTCCTACCCCGTTTCTCCTGCCATCCACTCCATGGTAGAACAGTTTGTACCCGGCTGTGATACTCCTGGCCTTACTCCCCTTCCACCTGGTCTCTTGTACACATAGTACATCTACCTTCCTTCTCTCCATCATGTCAGCCAGCTCCTACTCTCAACTCTACTCCCCTTCCCAAGGTGTCTGGGAATGAGTAGTGTCCCAAGACAGTGCCCATTGTATAAAATTATAATTATTAATAGACAATGCCAGGGGTCTCAAGAAAGAGACAGAGCCCATTGTCAGGGGTCCCGGTGATAAGGGAGGTGAAAACGTGAACGGTGACCTATGTAGGGTAATCAGATGGTCAACATTGTCTCTTGACAACATTGACAACATTGAAGAAAAAGAGAATTAAGTTGAAATAGAGAATAGAGACGAGAGAAATAAAAGATGAAGTTAAAAGTAAAAGATAAAGGCTTAAAAGATGTGGAAAAAGTAGAAGTAAAAAGTAATTGTAGAATGGCAGAACTAGTAGCCAAAAGTTATTTAAATAACCATGCAAGATTAATGGAGACAGGGCCCATACCTCCTTAAAAAGTAAGACATGTGTACATTAAATGCTGCGTGAAAGTTGGCCGAATGAAAATATAATATTGTCAAATCTAGGTAGGAAAAACAAAGAGGAAATAACCCTGGCCAGGGGAATTGACTCATAATAAAATTATATGAATGAAGATGAAAAAGATGAAAAGTGAAAAAGAGATAAAAGTTAAAAGCCTAAAGTAAGATGAAAAAGGATGAAAAGTGAAAAAATAAAGTTTGAGAAAAAATGGGGAAAAGCAGGACTAATATCAGCCTAAGAGAATGAGTGCATGCTGAAAGAATCTGATTAAAAGGACAATTTGTTAAAAGTTTGGCCAAAGTGAAAATCTTGATGAAATTAGAAAAGTATACATGACTCGACGTTCAAGTATAAAGTCAAGCGCTGTTGAAGTTTTTGGAGAATCTGATGTACTGCTGGACAGATATGTCTTTTTCCTTTTGGTGTGTGAGTGTGCCTGTGTGTGTGTGAGTGTGCCGGCTAAAGAGGTGTGAAGAGATTTGTGTATTGTTCGTGTATATGTATAAATTATATATAGAATACATGGGTTATTTAATAGGTATACATATGGGGTGAGCAGTTAAATAATACATAAAATAAACATTTCTTGCCCCTTTAGTGATAAATGTGTATGAGCCTGTTTATGGACTTTGTAAAGCTGATAATAAAGATTATGAGCTTTTCTTTAAGGACGTTTTATAAATATATATGAGCCTTTTTCTTTAAGGACGTTTGATAAATATATATGAGCCTTTTTGTTTAAGGACGTTTTATAAATATATATGAGCCTTTTTCTTCAAAGGGCATTTGATAAATATATATGAGCCTTTTTCTTTAAAGGACGTTTAATACATTTGATAAAGGATATGAACCTTCACAGGACTTTATATATTTGATAACAAAATGAGCCTTCTTGAGAGAAGGACTAGAATCACCAGAAACAGTTTGCCTACACATGCATATACACATTCAGAAAAGAAAAGAGAATCTCCTGCTCTGAGTTATGGGTAGGATTTGTGGAATGTTTGGTTGGTGTGTGAGTTTTTTCTCTTTGTACTTGGAGTGTGTGACAGTGCTTGCTGTGAGTTCTGTTGGTTAAAGGAGCAGATAGTCTTGGTAAAATAGAAGGAAAAGTTGACTTTTTGATGCAAGAGAAGAGGTTTTGTGTTTCGGCTGCTGAGTGAAAGGAATCAGCTTTGATTTATGACTGTGCGTAACTGCATTGGGCTGGGCTGTTCCGACAGGGAGCTGAAACAGGATGTTCGTTCGCTGACGACCAGTGCAAACTGGAAGGTGTGACTAAATTTAAGAGGTGGAGCAAGGGGTGGTGGTCGACTCCCCCTGACAAGAGGGGCGGAGAAGAAGAATGATAGAAGAAAATAAATAAATAAATGAATATTAAAATAAAATAAATACAAATAAAATTTAATTAAATAAAAATAATGAATTAGAGGTGATATTAGATTGACTTATATACTCTTTAGACTTAAATGAGTCGTATGAATAAAAGTAAATATTGCTTTTTTTCAAATGTGCGAGAAATAAAATAGCTGATAATGTATGTCTCATTGAATTGTATTATAGTATGTATAAGAATTTAGAGTGGTCTTAAGACACTGAACTTTTGTGTTGTTCTTTTCGTTTTATCTTTCATCCTTTCTTTTACTTTGCTGAGTGAGAGCTGGGGGAAAGACAGAGAAGATGGAATGTGTCTGAATTGGATCATCCAAGGGGCAGATGACAAGACATCTGGCAGTTCTTCACAGACACCAGGAGCTTGCGGATGACAGTGCATAAGAAATTCTGAATTCCTTGAATAAGGCCAGTATGGATTATCCACAAACTCTTTTCAATAGACACCTGCATTTACCTATATGTGTGTACATCTAGTTAAAACCTACATGATTGCTTGATCTCACATATAGGATTACAGTAGTTCTTTTTCTTATATTGCGTTTGCAATTAGTAAGAGACTTGGCAACGGACTGACTAATCAAGGCATTCGCCTAATTAATGGAGCATTATTGATTTGATTGATCACATGCGGAAAAACGTATTTGATTTAAATACAGTTCAGTGCTGTGAATATTCGTTTCATTTTCTGAGTATGATTTACCTTGATTGAGGCTGTTTTGAGAGTGAACATTGATGGACATTTTGATGATTGAAGATAAATGAGTATGATCAGATGTATCAGATCATGAACAAGTGAAGTTGCTTTCATAAGTGGGAAGCTATTGGCCTCCTTTGGGGTTGGTAAATTCAGTTGTTTTAGGTTGAGTGTGATTACACGGTGCTTTATAAATAATTTTTAAACAAATCAATTCGAGTTACAATAAAAGAAATGGAAACAAGAATTACAAAAGTAATCACTCCTATTGATGTAGTGCGAAAGAATAATCCTCTTATTAAAGATATTGCAAAAAGATCAGGAAAATGGAGCAAGCGGTGGCCTGATATTGAACAACCATGGCCAGCTGAAGGAACTCTTAACCCGGATGTGATTAAAACAATGCAGGTGCTTGTGTCCACATATAAAGCAAATCAAAAGAAAGGAAAAAGAGGGAAGAGACGCACAGAGAAAAGACAAACAGAACTTGGCATTCTGCAGCTGTTCGTAAAGGAGGGACAGACATGGTTTGAAGCTGCAAAAGAAAAAAGAGAACAAAGTAGACAAGAAATAAAGAAAAATTAAAAGGAAGCAGAAAAATTGATGGAGAAGATTACCGCACCCTTCACACATACAGCATCTGTAAAGAAGCCCCCGTCTTATGAGAAGGAGGTGAAGTTCACTGATGTTTATCCTCAGAGGGCAACTATCTCTTCGAAGATAAGGATGAGCAAATAATAGAGATGGGCAAGGCTACAACAACCATAAAGATGTATCAGAGCTCCAACAGTACCGAGAGAAGGAATCCTTTGGGAAAGAGACAAGTCAGAAGCCTGGAAATAGGAGAAGAGAGTGTGAGTGATTCGGACGAAGCTATTGGAGGATACGACCCAGCAGTCAGAGGGATGTGGAGAGCATTGAGAGATGCATTTCCAACAAACGTACACCCGGATAACATCTATGTTGAGTCATTGGGCCCACAAGAAAACCCAAGAGCTTATGTGTCAAGGGTTCATCAAGTGTGGAGAAATATCACAGGAAATGATCCAGATTTGATGAATCAAATGGAGAAATCAATTCTCCGAGCCAAAATACAGAAGGGGCTCCCTCTTCAAGTGAGGAGCAAATTGGCAGAAGTGGTTGGTCTTGGAAGCATGACCAAAGGTGTTTATACGGATCACATAGCACATCAAGTGGAGCTATATCGGAAAAAGGAGCATGACCAGAAAGAACAGGACCAGAGACTCTCAGAAAACCCAACCAAATACAGTTGGTGGATAAGAAGAATGAGGATAAGAAGGCCAAAGAGAAGGTTTATAGATGAGCAGAACAGAAAGAATTCTAGGTAGATAATGCACTGTGGCGCCCCTAAGGGGGGCAGCCGAAAGAAGAGGATTCTTGGTGGTGGAATGAGGAAGTAAAGGAGCAGTTATGAAGATAAACACTGATGATTATCTTGATAAAGAGCGTGACATTGAGAAAGGTGTGCCACATATGACTTTAATGGTGGCTGAAGGATTTGAGCAGAAGCATGTGGAGAAATCATGAAGGACTGATGGTAGCACCCCCAGACCTACTAGGTTTGATGATTCAGGAAGCACAGTTAGCCTATGTTGCAAGGGGGGAGGTAAGAAGAAAAATCACGAAAGAGTATGGGTTTTTGGGCACCGTACTTGCTTCAGGAAATTGGTTATGTCATAGGCAGATGTACATTCGGTCTGAAATGTTCGGACAATGTTCGTAGGGGTGTGATGAGTTTACCCGGTCACATTCCAACTCCGACAGGTCCCATGCGTGAGTTGGTTGTGGATTTTGTTGACATGATAAGACCAGTAGGAGGTAAAAGATACATGTTAGTCGTCGTGGATAGATTTTCACGATGGACTGAAGGATGTCCAACCAAGCGTAAAGATGCTCAGTCAGTTGCCAAGCGAAGTTTGTGTCGTGAGGTCATAAGCAGGTGGGGACTTCCAGATCGCATATCTTCAGATAATGGGAAAGAGTTTGTGGATAAAACAGTAAAATTAATTCAGAAAAAATTGGGAATCAAACAATGACTAGGAGCTGTTTATCATCCGCAAAGCCAAGGTGTTTGTGAAAAATGTAATGGTGTGCTGAAAAATCGCATTGTTAAAATCTGTCAGCATACAGGTCTGAATTGGGTAGAGGTGTGTAGTTAGTAGAGAAATATCCATTCTGAATATCTGATTCCGTCATATACTCAATACTATTTTTGACTAAGAAAATGCATGGACAAAGGGGGGAAAAGGAAAATGTTAATCATATATTGGAATAATGTTAAAGCGTAATGCAGCGGAAATTATTATACTGTATTTAATGTGTGTGCAAGATACTGGCCGGTGAATTTTTCTTTCAGGACCAGTCTGAGGTTGTCTGTGTCCGGAGATCCTAACAGCCCAAAAGACTTGAACAATCAAACATGGACATTCAAAAATGGAGGACGAAAATGGACGATGGACCCTGAATGAGGACATCATAATCAGGAGTGTCGAGTGATATAGCATTGAAGATTTATGGTGTTAAAAAGCAACAGTTCAATACATCCATGTGTGTTTTATAATATTGGAGGTTGTTTATTACAATGTAACCTGTATTATTGATGAAAAGTCTATAGTCTACAGTAGATATTTTTAGCAAGACATATTACTTTGATATGCTATTGTTTCAAGATTCAAGATTCAAGATTTTTTATTTTATATATATATGTTAGGATTTGAGCAGAACATATATATACATATACATATACATATACATACATATACATATGTATACATACATATATATATATACATATACATACATACATATACATACATATACATATATATGTTTTCTTTGACGTTTTCTGTAACAGGGTGAAATGGATATATTGGGACCTCAGCCTGACTTTGGACAAAATTTTTGATTTATTTCTGAGGTTCTGAATGTATGCATTTACATGTAACATCCTGTACATTTTTCTAAACCCTTCTTCTCTGCGGTTAATTGATTTGGAGTGCAATAGATGGTTGCCTGGGCAGAGGAATCGTGGGAGAATTTTCCTGTCTTGATTGTTTGTTGAAAAAACTAAGAATGGAAGCTGCCAGATGGGTTTTTCGCTCCCACTCTCCACAAATTTATTGTATTGCTACGACTAAGCATGTTCAGAAGGATATATTATAATCAGTTTGTTTGTTAGTAGGTGATTTCTATTAAGCCGATTAACGTTGTAAGTTCAATAACTCTTCTCTCTGTCGAGACTTTGTGTAGTCTCGAAGGGGGGAAATATGAGGTGTCTGGGAATGAGTAGCATCCCAAGACAGTGCCCATTGTATGAAATAATAATTATTAACAGACGATGCCAGGGGTCTCAAGAGAGAGACAGAGCCTATTGTCAGGGGTCCCGGTGATAAGGGAGGTGAAAACGTGAACGGTGACCTATATAGGGGAATCAGATGGTCAACATTGTCTCTGGCTTAGCATAAAAGCACCTGCCTGAGTTTCATTCGACAGAGAATACATTCGGCTCGGTTCTCTCCTGGACATCCCAGGCAAGTCCAGTCTGATGCTGTTCTTTTGTAATAAATCTATTATTTTACTCAAGTCAGCATCAGCGGTCTCTCCTTCTTCATCAACACATCAAATTCATCAAGAAACTCTCCTGCTGTCTCCGGACACGCCTTCCCTCTCTTCTTCTTCTTCTTCTTCTTCTTCTTCTTCTTCTTCTTCTTCTTCTTGGGCCGACAGTAGCACAATTTCCACTGGCACCCTGTTGGCTAACGACACCGGTGGCGGTGGTTGTTAACCCGGGCCTCCACCGATCCGGTATGGAAATCAGATTTGTTGTCATCATGTTTAATTTGCATGTTTTTTACACCGGATGTCCTTCCTGACGCAACCCTCTCTATTCATCTGGGCTTGGGACCGGCACTGATGATGGGCTTGTGCAGCCCCAGTAGCTAGATTAACATATATACAATATATATATATATAGTATGTATATATAATTGATATGTACATGTATATACACAGAAACTGTCTCTGTCAACCCTCTGCTTGGTCTCCAGTTACATCGTGTGACGTCTGATCCTTAAAGCTTCCTGATAACACACTAATAACATCAGCTCTGTCCACACTTCCATTAGCGCCATCAGCTCCATCTCCTCCATCACCTCCATCCCCTCTATCAGCTTCATCACCTCCATTACCCCCATCACCTCCACCAGTCACCAGATCAACTCCTATTTTTATGATTTAAACTCATCATTTAAGTTCTAGTGGCACCACTCCTAGTAGTTCTTGCTGTTGTTCCATCCATCCATCCATCCATCCATCCATCCATCATCATCCTTCCATCCTTCCATCCATCATCCTTACATCCTTACATTATCCATCCATCCATCCATCCTTACATCCATCATCCATACATCCATCATCCTTACATCCTTACATTATCCATCCATACATCCATCCATCCATCCATCCTTCCATCCATCATCCTTCCATCCATCATCCTTACATCCTTACATTATCCATCCATCCTTACATCCATCCTTCCATCCTTACATCCTTCCATCCTTACATCCTTACATCCATCATCCTTACATCCATCATCCTTACATCCTTACATTATCCATCCATCGTTTCTTCCATCCATCCATTAATCTGTCATCCTTCTATCTCCATCCTTCCATCAATAGTTATCCTGTACTTACACTGTAGTTACAATGTAGCTACTATGTCGTTACATTGTAGTTACTCTGTAGTTGCATTGTAGTTAGTCTGTCGTTGCATTGCACTTACAATGTATTTATATTGTAGTTACATCGTTGTTAGTCTGTAGTTGCATTGTACTTACTCTGTCGTTGCATTGTAGTTACTCTGTAGTTGCATTGTAGTTACTGCATTGTAGTTGAATTGTAGTTACAATGTAGTTATATTGTAGTTACATTGTTTTAAGTCTGTAGTTACTTTGTAGCTACAATGTTGTTTCACTCTAGTTACAATTACATTACATTACATTTAGTCATTTAGCAGACGCTTTTATCCAAAGCGACTTACAAGGGAGAATAACATTCAAGCTACATTGCGACAGAGATTAGTGTAACAACATTAGTGTAACAATAAATACTGCAAGGTGGTGCTAAGTAATTGTAGGTTAGGACAGGAGGTACTCACTGAAGAGCTGGGTCTTCAAGTGCTTCTTAAAGACAGAGAGGGAGGTCCCCGCTCTGGTCATTTTTGGCAGCATTTTTGGAACTACAAATGAGAATAGCCTGGATTGCCGTGGCTGTATGGCCGGCAGAGCCAGGCCACGCTCATTTGACGAGCGCAGCATCCGGGGGGCAACATGTGCTCTTACAAGAGCATTTAAGTAGGCGGGAGCATTCCCAGCAATCACTCTGTAGGCCAGCATAAGAGACTTGAACTTGATGCGGGCGGCTACAGGTAACCAGTGGAGATCGATGAGCAGCGGAGTGACATGTGCCCTCTTTGGCTGGTTGAACACCAGTCGCGCCGCCGCATTCTGTATCATCTGTAGTGGCTTCACCGCACAGGCCGGCAAGCCTGTTAAGAGGGCATTGCAGTAGTCGAGACGGGACATCACCAAGGTTTGTAACAGCAGTTGAGTGGCATATTGGGTCAGGTACGGCCTGACTTTTCGGATGTTGAGTAGTGCGAAGCGGCAGGACCGGGAGACGGCGGCAACATGGTCGGAGAATGTCAGTTGGTCATCAATAATGACACCAAGATTCCTTGCAGCCTTGGTAGGAACAAGAGATAGAGTCGATTTTAATGTCAATGTTGTTATAAATACCTTGTTTGGCCGGGAAGACCAGCAGTTCTGTTTTCACCAGATTTAGTTGAAGATGATAATCCTTCATCCATGTGGATATGTCAGCGAGACAATCCGAGATCCGCATCGAGACAGTAGGGTCGTTGGGCGGGAAGGACAGATAGAGTTGAGTATCATCCGCATAGCAGTGATATGAAAAGCCATGTGAGCGGATGATCGGGCCCAGTGAGGTGGTGTATATGGCAAAGAGGAGGGGGCCTAGCACCGAGCCTTGGGGCCCCCCTGTGGTGGTGTATATGGCAAAGAGGAGGGGTCCTAGCACCGAGCCTTGGGGGCCCCAAGGCTCGGTGAGGCACAGACAGCTGGCCTCGCCATGTCACACTGAACGAGCGCCCAGTGAGGTAAGATTCGAACCAGGAAAGTGCACTGCCCGTTATGCCCATACTTGAGAGTATGGACAGGAGTATGCTGTGATTGACAGTGTCAAAAGCAGCTGATAAGTCAAGCAGAATGAGAACCGAGGATTTGGCAGCAGCTCTAGCAGTTTAGTAGTTACATTGTAATAACTCTGTCGTTGCCGTGTAGTTACCATGTAGTTATATTGTAGCTACATTGTAGTTACCCTATAGTAACGTTGTAGTTACATTGTAGTTTGTGAGAAAAATGCAGATGATCAATTCTTTGAACAATGATTTACATGTTTCATAGAGGACAATAGCTTTTGAAGGTTACATAGCTTTTAAACCACAGTACCGTTTTTAATGAGTCTCTCAACAATGCCTCCTGTATTATAACGACCAGATCACATTCCATCTTCACTCAAGCTGGTGTGCAGATAAGTATAACCCCCAGGGGACTCGTTAGAGCATTGGAATTTGTTTTATGGCATAGTAAGATTGTATGTGTGACTGGATGTTGACTGTTAAATCACTGTATCTGGGTAACACCCGGAAATATGATTGAGGGGCCATAATGTTGTAAATGGCACCTGACCTATAAAGCCCTCCTCGTCAGAAGTAGAGGCAGACTGATCAAGACTACTGCCTTGAAGCAGCTCTGAATTTTTCTCTTTATTCTGCAGAATAAATATCTTTGATTCTCTAAGTTTGTTTCACTGAACACTCAGGGAGAATCTCTCCAACAAGTTACATTGTAATTACTCTGTAGTTACTATGTGGTTCAACTGTAGTTACACTGTCGTTACGATGTAGATAATTGTTGTTACATTGTAGTTACACTGTAGTTACGCTGTAGTTGCCATATAGTTACGTTGTCGTTACAATGTAGTTACATTGTGCTTACGCTGGAGTTATGCTGTAGTTACTCAGTAGTTACATTGTAGTTACATTGTAGTAACTCTGTAGTTATATCGTAGTTACATTATAGTTACTCTGTAGTTAGATTGTGGTTATATTGTATTTACTCTGTAGATGCAATGTACTCTGTAGATACATTGTAGTTACTTTGTAAGTACATTGTAGTTACAATGTAGTTACTCTGCAGATATATTGTAGTTACGATGGAGTTACTCTGTAGATATATTGTAGTTACAGTGTAGTTACTCTGTAGATACATTGTAGTTACAATGTAGTTAATGTAGTTACTTTGTAGATATATTGTACTTACGATGAAGTTACTCTGCTGATACATTGTAGTTACAATGTAGTTACTCTGTAGATGTATTGTAGTTACGATGTAGTTTTCCTGTAGATATATTGTAGTTACAATGTTACTCTGTAGATACATTGTAGTTACTCTGTAGATACATTGTAGTTACAATGTAGTTACTCTGTAGATATATTGTACTTAGGATGTGGTTACTCTGCAGATCTATTGTAGTTACAATGTAGTTACTCTGTAGATATACTGTAGTTAGGATTTGGTAACTCTGCAGATATATTGTAGTTACAATGTAGTTACTCTGTAGATATACTGTAGTTAGGATGTGGTTTCTCTGTAGATCTATTGTGGTTACAATGTAGTTACTTTATAGATATAACATAGTTAAGATATCATTACTCTGTATATATATTGTAGTTACAATGTAGTTACTCTGTAGATATATTGTAGTTACGATGGAGTTACTCTGTAGATATATTGTAGTTACAGTGTAGTTACTCTGTAGATACGTTGTAGTTACAATGTAGTAAATGTAGTTACTTTGTAGATATATTGTACTTACGATGAAGTTACTCTGCAGATACTTTGTAGTTACAATGTAGTTACTCTGTAGCTATATTGTACTTACAATGTAGTTACTCTGCAGATATATCATAGTTACAATGTAGTTACTCTGTATATATATTGAAGTTACGATGTAGATTTCCTGTAGATATATTGTAGTTACGATGTTACTCTGTAGATACATTGTAGTTACTCTGTAGATACATTGTAGTTACAATGTAGTTACTCTGTATATATATTGTAGTTACAATGTAGTTACTCTGATGCAGGTGATTTAGTATTGGGCATAGAGAAGAGAGATTTCCTGAGTTCTTCTACAATAAGTGAATGATCTTAGGTGGAAACCTGCTCCGTGGAAAGTTGAAGAAGGTCACTATCATCAAGGAATGAGTGAATGTTTGATATATTACATTCATTCTCTGAGTGATATATCTTATTATAAAAGTCTCTAAATATGTTATGGATGTCTTGCATGGTGTGTGTTACTCTACCCTGTGCTTGTGATTAGTTCTGGTTTGTAAACAGTCTGAACTTAGATCAATTACTGTGTTGAAGTCTCTTTCCAGTATAATAATTGAGTCATAGACGTTTAAGAGATTTGAAAATATATTGTGAAAGAAAGAAATATTAGCTATGGTTCATTTGACATTACCTACAATTTCGTTAATCATTATGTAACGCCCTTCTGTGTCTGCTTTGTGGTTTTATTCTGATATTCTGATACTGATTCTGATTTTATTGATCAATATAGAAACTCCTCTTTTTGTTGAGTTAAATGATTCTGGAAACATCTGATTCATCCATTGAGCTTTGAGTTTGAGCTGCTCGGATGCAGTGAGGTGAGTGAGACCTGACCATCTGTCCTGACCTGTCTGTCTCTCTTCACCTCTCCTCTCTCTGTCTCTACCTGTTCATCGCTCTCTCTCTGTTTCTACCTGTCTGTCTCTTCACCTCTCCTCTCTCTGTCTCTACCTGTCTGTCTCTTCACCTCTCCTCTCTCTGTATCTACCTGTCTGTCTCTTTACCTCTCTCTCTCTGTCTCTACCCGTCTGTCTCTTCACCTCTCCTCTCTCTGTCTCTACCTGTCTGTCTCTTCACCTCTCCTCTCTCTGTCTCTACCTGTTCATCTCTCTCTCTGTTTCTACCTGTCTGTCTCTTCACCTCTCCTCTCTCTGTCTCTACCTGTTCATCTCTCTCTCTGTTTCTACCTGTCTGTCTCTTCACCTCTCCTCTCTCTGTCTCTACCTGTCTGTCTCTTCACCTCTCCTCTCTCTGTCTCTACCTGTTCATCTCTCCATCGCTCTCTCTGTCTCTACCTGTCTGTCTCTTCACCTCTCCTCTCTCTGTTTCTACCTGTCCGTCTCTCCACCTCTTCTCTCCCTCTCTCTAGCTGTCTGTACTGGGTACTGGGTCAAGGTGGTTCTGAGTCTGTACCGGGTCAACAAACAAGTTTGAGTTGTGTTATAACTTGCTTGGCTCTGATTGGTTGAATGTCAGACCCGTCCTGAGGCAGAACCGGGTCAGAAGCGGCTCCTGAAGCCTCTGGACGGGCTGGGTGAGGGATTCTGCAGGGCCCGATAGCAATGGGAGCGGGCGTCGCTGTTTTTGGGATGGAGCCGATATTTAATTGATCTGTTTTTTCTATTTTGATGAGCCGTGGTAATGGTTCTGATCCAGCTCTATGGGCCTGGTTTGTAGCTTTTGTGTGTTTTGTAGAACTCTACGTGCAAGATTTCAATTGGGTGTTTGTCCTATTGGGTTAAGTTCTGGTGTCGACAGGACACCACACCTCCTTGCTCCAGAGGAGAATGGCTCCCATGACAATGAAATTAAATGAAATTAAATGAAATTAAATGAAATTAAATGAAATTAAATGAAATTAAATGAAATTAAATGAAATTAAATGAAATTAAATTAATTTCATTTCAATTCAATTCATTTCAATTCAATTCATTTCAATTCAATTTAATTCATTTAATTTCAATTCAATTCATTTCAATTCAATTCAAATTTGCTTTATTGGCGAGCAAGCATTCTTACAATTCTTACAAAGTCATAACAGTCAGAACTGTTATTATTATCATTACAGACTAGTGGCAGGTCTGTGTTTATCTGAACGGAATAAATGGATATATCTGACTGACGGCCGGCGGGGGGCAGCCATTCTCAGTGGCTGGTACTGTATTTACCTCAACTGCAGAGGGTACAGTACCAGGCCTTATATCTAATTCCCCCTGTTTAATAAGTGTATTTGATCATATTTTTGTATGAATCTTAAATCAAACTTCCGTCTGGGTGCCATGCAATGCAAACACATGTATGGTGGAAAAAGAGAAACTACCCTTCAGCTACCCTAAAAGTCACACTTGATGTGGTAGCTGACGGGGGAATTACAGTTTTCCGAGTTTGCCGGAAAGCACCACTTCCTGCTTGGATCATTAGAGAGCGAGAGCGCTCAGGGTATGGCATTTGCCCGAAGAGGAGATCTGCGATCTGCTATGTAGCAGCAGGAAACGGAATAAATTAAATACATCTACAATAAAGACAATGTTTATAGATGCTTTCGCTGGGGGCGGAGATACGCACTGGAACAGTGCTGAAGCTCCGATCAGTTTTTCCCTCGGTCTGTATTTGAGTCTTTTATTTGTTTTTGTAGACCACGCCCCCAGCATTTATTAGAGGTCAGGTTTTTGTTTGACTACAGGTTTATATTTGAGGAAATACGGTAAATATAGTTTTGTAGTGGTTTCTAATGTCTTGGTATTTGTGGCAGCTTAAGAGGAAGTGCAGCTCTGTCTTCAGTTGGAGCACAGCCCAGCCTCTCTGGGTTGCCAGGTCTGACGGTGGCGAGCTGCAGCAGCCCAGCCTCTCTGGGTTGCCAGGTCTGACGGTGGCAGCCCTCTTCCACGGACAGACTGAGTTCACCGAATCTGTACATCGTCAAGTTTTTTCTTAATGTTTTGTCCGTCACCATGGTCAGATATCCTGCAGTGGTGAACTGTCTGTTAAGGGCCAAATAGCATTGAAGCGTACTTTGGCTGTTCTGAGTTTCTTTCCAGTGGAAGTGATGTTCAGCCCCAGGTCTGTGCCGTCACATTGTTGGATGTGATTTGTTCCCACGGTGACGTTGGACTTGGTTCCCTGACATCTTGGCC
>NC_137190.1:620880-660880 GCF_960531495.2 Zeus faber | reverse complement strand
TTTAACATAATAATACCATATAAACATAGTTCTAACATAAGATTGTAACATAGTTATAACATAATTACATTTTTTACATTTACATTTAGTCATTGATCAGACGCTTTTATCCAAAGCGACTTACAATTGTTCAAACACCGACGGACGCAGCCATCAGGAGCAATGAGGGGTTAAGTGTCTTGCTCAAGGACACTACAGCATGCTAGCAGGAGGAGCCTGGGATCCAACCAGCAACCTTTAGATCACTAGACCACCAGCTCTACCGCCTAGTAGTAGTAGTACATAGTAACAATGTTATAACATACTAATACCATATTAACATAGTTATAACATATTTACATAGTAACATAGTTCTAACATAAGATATTAACATAGTTATAACATAATAACATAGTAACAATGTTATAACATACTAATACCATATTAACATAGTTATAACATAATAACATAGTAACACAGTTCTAACATAATAATACCATATATTGCTGGCATGCGCACAGCTGTCTAGCAGACATGTGAGTCCTGGTGTCACTGGGATCTTCTGGGGGCGTAAACTAGCTCTACCAAGAGGTAACCTAGGATCCAGGCTCACGGTCAGAGCTCACGTTGAAGAAGGGAACGATGGCAGCGTCGCTTTGAGGAGCGACGGAAAAAAAAATCAATCATCAATCATTATCGAGGTTGAAACGAACAGAATCTGCAGTAGAATAATCAAAGTGCCCAACATGTCCGTTGGCTCCAGACACGGTGACACAGTGACGCCATGAACTGGAGCCAGAGGCATGACCAGAAAGACACTTCAGGGTTTCTGCTCCGGGTGACGCTAGTTATGCTGCTTATTTTAATATTGATAGAAACTCTTTTAATCCGTCTCAAAGAACATTACGAACCATGCTTAGTAAGAAATACTATTGAAATATTTTTACCATTTTTTTACATTTTCCTATTTCTGTTACTTTCACCCACGTGGACTCAATACAATTTGAAACTCTTAAAAATCGAACATTTAATCTGGTTGAAACTCAAATCTTTCCATTAAAAGACTAGAACCAGGGAAAAGAAAGCAAAGAGATGATCAAGAGCCTGGAAAACAGGCCGTCAACTTTCTGATAGTGTTGTAGAATATTTCAGTCTTTTTTGTTCAGGTTTTCCTCTGCACCAGTGAGGGATTCATGTATCCTCCATGTTGTTTGAAGGGATGTTTGACCCCTCAGGTCAGCGTGCTGACCACCCTGGAGAGGAGGTTCAACCTACAGAGCGCTGATGTGGGCGTCATCGCCAGCAGCTTTGAGATCGGGAACCTGGCACTGATCCTGTTTGTCAGCTACTTCGGGGCCAAGGCGCATCGGCCCCGGCTGATAGGCTGCGGGGGCATCGTCATGGCGCTGGGGGCGCTGCTGTCGGCGCTGCCGGAGTTCCTCACCCACCAGTACGAGTACGAGGCAGGGGAGACGTGGCGCGGGGAGGAGGGCCGCGACGTCTGCTCCAACGTCTCCCGGACTGAGAGCCCCGAGGCCGGCTTCAACTGCGGGGACCGCGCCAACACCAACATGATGTACTTGCTGCTGATCGGGGCCCAGGTGCTGCTAGGCATCGGGGCCACGCCCGTCCAGCCGCTGGGGGTGGCTTACATCGACGACCACGTGCGCAGGAAGGACTCCTCCCTCTACATCGGTGAGTTACACCTTCTCTGTGACGACATCAGAGGTTGGAAGAAACAACAGGCGTAAAGTACACACAAAGTACACACGGGGTGTACAGGGTTGGTAGGCTGGGGGTACAGTGTAGGTTCAGTGTATTTACAGTGTCGGTTTAGAGTATTTACAATTCAGGTTTGGTGTATTTACAGTGTAGATTCAGTGCATTTACAGTGTAGATTAAGTGTATTTACAGTGTAGGTTTGGGGTATTTACAGTGTAGGTTCAGGGTACTTACAGTGTAGGTTCAGTGTATTAACTGTGTATTTATAGTGTAGGTTCAGTGTAAGTTCAGTGTATTTATAGTGTGGATTTGGTGTATTTACAGTGTAGATTCAATGTATTTACATTGAAAGTTCAGTGTATTTACAGTGTAGGTGCAGTGTAGATTTGGTGTATTTACAGTGTAGGTTCAGTGTATTTACAGTGTAGGTGCAGTGTAGATTCGGTGTATTTACAGTGTAGATTCAGTGCATTTACAGTGTGCGTTAAGTGTATTTAAAGTGTAGGTTCAGGGTATTTACAGTTTAGGTGCAGTGTATTTACAGTGTTCATTAAGTGTATTTACAGTGTGTGTTAAGTGTATTTACAGTGTAGATTTGGTGTATTAACAGTGTAGATTCAGTGTATTTACAGTGTAGATTCAGTGTATTTACAGTGTAGATTCAGTGTATTTACAGTGTGGGTTAAGTGTATTTACAGTGTAGATTCAGTGTATTTACAGTGTAGGTGCAGTGTATTTACAGTGCGTGTAAATGTATTTACTGTGTAGATTTGGTGTATTTACAGTCTTGATTCAGTGTATTTATGGTGTAGGTTAAGTGTATTTAGAGTGTAGAATCGGTGTATTTACAGTGTAGGTTTGGTGTTTTTACAGTGTATGTTCAGTGTATTTACAGTGTAGGTTTCAATGTATTTACAGTGTAAGTTCAGTGTATTTACAGTGTAGGTGCAGTGTTGATTCAGTGTATTTATAGTGTAGGTTCAGTGTATTAACAGTGTAGGTACAGTGTAGATTCAGTGTATTTACAGTGTAGGTTCAGTGTATTTAAGGTGTAGGTACAGTGTAGATTCAGTGTATTTATAGTGCAGGTTCAGGTTTTTTAAAGTTTCGATTCGGTGTATTTATAGTGCAGGTTCGGTGTATTTACAGTTTAGGTTCAGTGTATTTACAGTGTAGATTCAGTGCATTTACAGTGTGGGTTAAGTGTGTTTACAGTGTAGATTCAGTGTCTTTACAGTGTGGGTTAAGTGTATTAACAGTGTAGATTTGGTGTATTTACAGTGTAAATTCAGTGTATTTACAGTGTGGATTCAGTGTATTTACAGTGTAGGTTCAGTGTATTTACAGTGTAGGTTCAGTGTATTTATAGTGTAGGTTCGGTGTATTTACAGTCTAGGTTTGGTGTATTTACAGTGCATGTTCAGCGTATTTACAGTGTAGGTTTGGTGTATTTACAGTGTAGGTTCAGTGTATTTATGGTGTAGGTTAAGTGTATTTAGAGTGTAGAATCGGTGTATTTACAGTGTAGGTTTGGTGTTTTTACAGTGTATGTTCAGTGTATTTACAGTTTAGGTTCAGGGTATTTACAGTGTAGGTTCTGTGTATTTACAGTTTAGGTTTAGTGTATTTACAGTGTAGATTCAATGTATTTACAGTGTAAGTTCAGTGTATTTACAGTGTAGGTGCAGTGTTGATTCAGTGTATTTATAGTGTAGGTTCAGTGTATTAACAGTGTAGGTACAGTGTAGATTCAGTGTATTTACAGTGTAGGTTCAGTGTATTTAAGGTGTAGGTACAGTGTAGATTCAGTGTATTTATAGTGCAGGTTCAGGTTTTTTAAAGTTTCGATTCGGTGTATTTATAGTGCAGGTTCGGTGTATTTACAGTTTAGGTTCAGTATATTTATAGTGTAGGTTCAGTGTATTTACAGTTTAGGTTCAGTGTATTTACAGTGTAGATTCAGTGTATTTACAGTGTAGATTCAGTGTCTTTACAGTGTGGGTTAAGTGTATAAACAATGTAGATTTGGTGTATTTACAGTGTAGATTCAGTGTATTTACAGTGTGGATTCAGTGTATTTACAGTGTAGGTTTAGTGTATTTACAGTGTAGGTTCAGTGTATTTATAGTGTAGGTTCGGTGTATTTACAGTCTAGGTTCGGTGTATTTACAGTGTATGTTCAGCGTATTTACAGTGTAGGTTCGGTGTATTTACAGTGTAGGTTCAGTGTATTTACAGTGTAGGTTCAGTGTATTTATAGTGTAGGTTCGGTGTATTTACAGTCTAGGTTCGGTGTATTTACAGTGTATGTTCAGCGTATTTACAGTGTAGGTTCGGTGTATTTACAGTGTAGGTTCAGTGTATTTACAGTGTAGGTTCACTGTATTTACAGTATAGGTTCAGTATATTTATAGTGTAGGTTCAGTGTATTTACATTGTAGTTTCAGTGTATTTACAGTGTAGGTTCAGTGTATATATAGTGTAGGTTCAGTGTATTTACAGTGTAGGTTCGTTGTATTTACAGTGTAGGTTCAGTGTATTTACAGTGTAGGTTCAGTGTATTTACAGTGTAGGTTCGGTGTATTTACATTGTAGGTTCAGTGTATTTACATTGTAGGTTCAGTGTATTTATAGTGTAGGTTCAGTATATTTACATTGTAGGTTCAGTGAATTTACAGTGTAGGTTCAGTGTATTTATAGTATAGGTTCAGTGTATTTACAGTGTAGGTTCAGTGTATTTACAGTGTAGGTTCAGTGTATTTACAGTGTAGGTTCAGTATATTTATAGTGTAGGTACAGTGAATTTACATTGTAGGTTCAGTATATTTACATTGTAGGTTCAGTGAATTTACAGTGTAGGTTCAGTGTATTTATAGTATAGATTCAGTGTATTTACAGTGTAGGTTCAGTGTATTTATAGTGTAGGTACAGTGAATTTACATTGTAGGTTCAGTGTATTTATAGTGTCGGTTCAGTGTATTTACAGTGTAGGTTCAGTGTATTTACAGTGTAGGTTCAGTGTATTGCTTTTCAGTGTAGCGCTATGATCAGAGTGAGTTTTATGGGAAGACTTTGTCAGTCACCCCCCACACCCTAGCCTAGCCTAGCCTAGCCTAGCCCTGCTAGCATAGCATAGTTAGCATAGCCACACTAGCATAGCCTAGTTAGCATAGCTTCCCTAGCATGGCTTAGTTAGCTGGCAGATGACATGCAGTCCCCAGTGTCTCCATCCTCTCTGGGTGCCTCAGCATTTAGAAGCTGTTTCCTGATTAATCACCGTGGTGCAGTAGAGAACCTGTTCTTCGATCGATCGTGTGATTGATCAGCTGCACATTCCCGTGAAGCCGTCAGGAGGACGCTCTTCCTTCACCCGAGACAAAGTCCTCTGAATGGACACGGTGCCCTCTCATGGAGCTCTGAGCTTGTAGGGGCTCTATGTTCTGACTCTACATCTAGAGTAGACACATTACACAGCTAAACGTTTCCCCAGCCAATCAGATTTGGGCCATTTTCAACCATCTTGTGTGCTCTGTTTGCTTCCTTGTTATCCACTTCATGGTGTTCTATACCTCCATATTATAAGAAACTGAAAATATTAATTGTTAACATAGTTAAACATAATCAATCAATGAGTCAAGATATTGATGATTGTTGACCTTAAAAACGTGTAGTAATGACTGATCATTACTATGTTTCCCCTTTGTTAATATTGGAATATAGATTATCATTCTATCTGATCAATATCACTCAATTATAAATAGATTCAAATTCAGCGACCATTTTGTCAGTCTTGGCAACCTCAGCCGCTGCCATATCACTAGTTTGACTCCACCTCCTATTGCAGGGATCCTGTTCTCCACCCTGGTGTTCGGACCGGCCTGCGGCTTCATCCTCGGTTCCGTCTGCACCAAGGTCTACGTGGATGCGGCCTTCATCGACACCAGTACGTTCTTCGCGAAAACTGTTCTTCATCAATATTCCTACGTTGCCACGATGACGATGTGCTCATCTCACCTCCGCGACCTCAGGTAAGCTGGACATCACGCCGGACGACCCTCGCTGGATCGGCGCCTGGTGGGGCGGCTTCCTGCTGTGCGGCGCCTTGCTCTTCGTGTCGGCGCTCTTCATGTTCGGCTTCCCCCAGAGCCTGGAACAACAGGGCGGGGGCGCCGGGGCCGCCGGGGGGACAGAGAGCCAGCAGGCCATGCTGCCTCCCCCGCCGGCCCACGGTCCCTCGCTTGCCTACGACGCCAACAGCGGCCTCACGGTCTGCCAGCACCTGAGAGGTGGGCGGAGTCACCAGAGTTAACTAGTAGTACTACTAACTAGCACTGTAATAACTAGTCCCTCCTTCCCCCCAGTCATCCCCCAGGTCACCCGCTTCCTGCTGTCCAACCCCGTGTTCAGCTGTGTGGCACTCGCCGCCTGCATGGAGATCGCCGTGGTTGCCGGCTTCGCCGCCTTCCTGGGGAAGTACCTGGAGCAGCAGTTCAACCTGACCACGTCCTCGGCCAATCAGCTGCTGGGTAGGTGGAGGGGGCAGGGCTAGCGGGTTCACTCCCTCCCTTTGGATCTGACATCGCCGGCGCTAAAGCTCTTGCTCCCGCCCCCCAGGGATGACGGCCATCCCTTGCGCCTGCCTGGGCATCTTCCTCGGGGGGCTGCTGGTCAAGAAGCTCAACCTGTCGGCGCTGGGCGCAGTGCGCATGGCCATGCTCGTCAACCTGGTGTCCACCGCCTGCTACGTCTCTTTCTTGTTTCTGGGCTGCGACACGGGGCCCGTCGCCGGGGTAACCGTCTCCTACGGAAATCAGTAAGATCATCGTCAAGTGCTTCAAAGATCTTTTAAAACGGTTGAATTGTTCTGATGCAACATCACAAATAAAATGTAGAATTTAAACAATTATTATTCCTTTTTGGCCACGACCCTAATGTGTAGTGTACTACTGTAGCATTCACCTGAATGCGTATTAGTACACTATACATTACACCAGTGTTCTAATACGCATTCACCTGAATGCGTATTAGTACACTACACATTACACCAGTGCACTAATACACATTCACCTGAATGCGTATTTGTACACTACACATTACACCAGTGCACTACTACACATTCACCTGAATGCGTATTAGTACACTACACATTACACCTGTGTACTAATACACATTCACCTGAATACGTATTAGTACACTACACATTACACCAGTGCACTAATACACATTCACCTGCGTGGCCCCCTGCAGGACCCTGCGCTCGCGGCTGCGTCTGGAGCCTCCGTGCATCAGTAACTGTAACTGCTACACGGCCTCCGTCAGCCCCGTCTGCGGCGCTGATGGAGTCACCTACCTCTCCGCCTGCTTCGCTGGCTGCACCAAGCCGGTGGGTGCTGCTCCTCCTCTGTCAGTCCGTCCTTCATGTGATAATCTCTGTTCTGCATCAGTGTGTTTTGTGGAAGCGCTTCTTCAGTTTCTTCTCCCTCCTGCAGAACCTCAGTGGCTGCGTCTGCATCTCCAGCAGCGCTGACTCTGTTGCCGTGCGGGGGAAGTGTCCGTCGCCTGAGTGTCAACGTTCCTTCCTCACTTTCCTCTGCGTCATCTGCGTCTGCAGCATGATTGGAGCCATGGCCCAGACGCCCTCCGTCATCATCCTCATCAGGTACCCCCCACTGCTGTATATTAGTATGTACTATGTTAGTACTGTGGTAGTACTTTGGTACAATGGGGGTAATGTGGTAGTATTGTGTTAGTACTGCAGTAGTACTGTGGTACTGTGGTAGTAAGGTGGTAGTACTGCGGTAGCATTGTGTTAGTACTGTGGTAGTACCGTGGTACTGCCTGAACTACTCAGGGAATAGAACCCACGACCTTTGTCCAGCGCTGTGTCTCTGTGCTTCCAGGACCGTGAGTCCGGAGCTGAAGTCCTACGCCTTGGGAGTTCTGTTCCTGCTGCTCAGGCTGATCGGTGAGATCCACCTCTTCTGCACCAAGGGTTCCCAATGTGGGGTCCGGGGACCCCCAGGGGTGCTCGCTCGTAAAGCTTCACCGTTATATAATGTCCGGTCCTGACTGTTTGAATCCCTGACTAGAGAACACACTTTATCCTGAATAGAGTTCCAGACTCACACTTACCCCCCCCCCCCCCCGCCCCCTCTGACCTTTGACCCTAGGCTTCATCCCCCCGCCCCTGATTTTCGGAATGGGCATCGACTCCACCTGCCTGCTGTGGAGTCGGGCGTGCGGCGAGCGTGGCGCCTGCATGCTGTACGACAACGTGGCCTACCGCCACCTCTACGTCAGCATTGCCATCGTGCTCAAGACCTCTGCGTTCCTGCTCTACGCCACCACGTGGCGCTGCCTCAGGAACAACTACAGGAAGTACATCCGCACCGGGGAGGGGGGGCTCACCCCCACCGAGCTGCTGGCCTCCACCCTCACCCTGGACCAGCTGGGCGGAGCACACAGCCCCCACAGCCCCCCAACCAGGACCAAGTTCATCTACAACCTGGACGACCAGGAGACTGGAGACAACATGGAGTCTGCTCTATAGAGGGAGGGCTGTCTGTCTGTCCGTCTGTCCGTCTGTCCGTCTGTCCGTCTGTCTGTCTGACTGTCTGTCTGTCTGTCTGTCTGTCTGTCTGTCTGTCTGTCTGACTGTCTGACTGTATTGTGTGTGCAGGCAGGGGTACTGGGATTGAAGGTTAAAGAGACAGATGTGAAAAACTTAACACCACAGACAGGTGAGCCAAAGGGGACAGACAGATAAGTCCTCATTTTGTTGTTTAGTCGCTGAAGGGAGTGAAGGTGAGAAGGTCCCTGAGCTCTGATCGGCCCCACGGGGCAGCACAGTATTGATTAAACAAACGTTATTGATCAGATTGTTTATTTTCTCACAGAGTATCAAACTGGACTGGGGACATGAGAGTGATGGATGAACCTTCCTCTCCTTCTGTGATGACACTTCTTCTGAGCAGGAAGCATTTGCAGCTCGCCCCCTGGTGGTTTCCGTGCTGGTGGAAACCTGTGTGGTTTGCCCAAGGGCACATGGGCAGCACACGGTCCTTTTTAAGGCGTGGAACCCGGGAGCAGAGTTCTCGTCGATCGACTTTTAGTTTTGTTCTAACAATTGATCAAAGAGTTCAATGTGGATTAATCATCTGGATTAATATATATATATATATATATATATATATATATATATATATATATATATATATATATATATATTAGTTATTATGATATACAGTATAGAGATAGATGTGTAGACAAGATCAATATTCTCATAATAAATCCTTTTGCAGAGTTTTCAGCTAAAAAAAAAAAGGTTCAAAGTGATTTCTCTTCAAAACATAATTTGACCTGAAGTTAATGAATGAATTTTGGTCAAATCCCGCAAAGTGCTTTATTTATTTGTCTCTTTTCAAATAAATCTATTTTTTATTCTCTGTCAGAGCAGCTCCTGTAGCTCTAAGTTCTGTTTGTACCTTCAGAGTCTCTTCCCTTTACGAGGAGCGGGTTCCTACTGGCTGCAGGACCTCCAGAACCCTCCTCCAAGGGCCTGGTCCTGGGTCTGGTCCTGGGCCTGGTCCCGGGTCAGGTTCTGCTTCTGGTTCTGTTCCTGGGTCTTGTTCTTGTTCTAGTCCTGGTCCTGGATCTGGTTCTGGTTCTGAGACCAGATGGTTTATGGATCTGGTTTCTGCTTTAAAATGCAGCTTATTCAGAAGAGGTGAAGCTCTGTGTTCTGGTATCAAAGCGTGAGTGTCTTGCTAGAAGGGCACTGCGGCAGCGCACGTGGCAGTGATGATGATGATGGTGATGATGATGATGGTGATGATGATGATGGTGATGATGATGATGGTGGTGGTGATGTGGTGATGGTGATGATGGTGGTGGTGATGCTGGTGATGATGGTGGTGATAATGATGGTGATGGTTGTGGTGGTGATGGTGATGATGATGGTGGTGATGATGATGGTGATGATGATGATGATGGTGGTGGTGATGATGGTGGTGGTGATGTGGTGATGGTGATGATGGTGGTGGTGGTGGTGGTGGTGATGGTGGTGCTGGTGATGTGGTGATGGTGCTGGTGATGTGGTGATGGTGATGATGATGGTGGTGATGATGGTGGTGATGATGGTGATGATGGTGGTGATGATGGTGATGGTTATGATGGTGATGTTATGATGGTGATGATAGTGGCGGTGATGATGGTAATGATGGTGATGAGGATTGTGATGATGGTGATAATGGTGATGATGACGATGGTGAGAATAGTGATGATGGTGATGGTTGTGGTGATGGTAATGGTGGTGAGGGTAATGATGGTGATTGTGGTGGTGGTGATGATGATTATGATGATGATGATGATGATGATGGTGATAATAATGATGGTGATGATGATGATGATGATGATGGTGATGGTGATAATGGTGGTGGTGACGATGGTGATGGTGGTGATGGTGATGATGATGGTGGTGATGATGGTGGTGGTGATGGTGATGTGATGAGGGTGATGATGATGGTGGTGATGATGGTGGTGGTGATGGTGATGTGATGAGGGTGATGGTGGTGATGGGGATGGTGATGATGGTGATGGAGATGGTGGTGATGATGGTAATGGTGATTGTAGTGGTGGTAATGGTGATGGTGGTGATGGGGATGGTGTTGATAGTGATGGTGGTGGTGCTGGTGATGGTGATAATGGTAGTGATGGAGATGGTGATGATGTTGATGGTGATGGTGGTGAAGGGGATGATGGTGATGATGGTGATAATGGTGGTGATGGTGGTGATGATGGTGATGGTGGTGATGGTGATAATGGTGATAAAGATGCTGCTGCTACTTGAGGAAGTGACTCTGTGGCTGAGGCGGCACAGGGCAGTTTGAAGCATGCCAGTGATGCATGCCTTTAAAAAACAATAAAGATATATCCAGTTTGAAACTTGCACGGACTCCCAGGGCACATGGTGCGTTGCCATGGTGACGGTCAAACTCCGCCTCTGAGGTGACTCCATAAACACAGAAGGGCTTTAAGATGCATAGTGCATTGTGATGATGGCAAAACATCCTTTTTATTCCATGTCACTTCAGTTTATTTAGAAAACTTCCTGCGACTGTGAGGATACCATGTTGGATCAGCACCGTGCTCCAGCTGTTTGTCAGTGCTCGTGTGTGTGAGTTCAGCACCAGCATCAACTTGTTGGGACTCAAACTGTTAAAGCTCTGCGTGCGTCCGGCTGGTTGACACGGCTACCAGGAAGCAAACCAGCGGAGCCCCTCGAACTCTAGCACCATTAAAGTGCCAAAGTGAAGTTTCTGTTTTGACACACACACACACACACACACACACACACACACACACACACACACACACACACACACACACACACACACACACACACACACACACACACCTCACTCCTCTGTAGCCTTTTGTGATTTGCCTCCTGTTTCATTTCTTGCATATCAAAGTGTCCCAAAAAGCGTATTGCCTATAAGATGCTGTATATTGGACTAGATAACGATGTTATTTAGGATGTATTAACTGTTCTAATGTAGTTTTTTTTCTACACATGGAGTTGTCTTCATTTAGACAAATCTCTTGATCCATCAGTGGCAGAGCTGATCGTTGTTGTTGCTTTGGTCCAAATAATATTGATTATATAAAAAAAAAATCAATACTTTGCTTGAAATCAGTGGCGCCGATGTTAGAGCAGTAGTCAGACAATGTAGATAGAACATTATCAGCCGAACTGAACCCTAGTAGTCCTGGACGTGCACCTAGGTGTTTGCGCTGAGGTCTCCACGTGCACTGTAATGTGTGTAACCTGCACTGTGAGGTGCATCGTAACACATGTAACGTGCACCATAACATGCACCGTAAAGTGTGTAACATGCACCGTAACGTATGTAACGTGCACCCAAGGCGTGTAACGTGAACCATAATGCGTGTAACCTTTACTTGTGTAACATGCATCGTAATGTGTGTAACGTGCACCGTAACGTGCACTTTTACTTGTGTAAGGTGCACCTTTACTTGTGTAACGTGCACCGTAACCCATGTAACGTGAACCGTAACGCGTGTAACGTGCAACGTAACGTGTGTAACGTGCACTGTAACACGCACTGTAACACGTGTTACATGCAAAATAACATATGTAACGTTCACTGTAACGCATGTAACGTGCGACGTTACGCGTGTGATGTGCACTGTAACGCATGTCACGTGTACCTTGATGTGTGTAAGGTGCAACGTAACACGTGTAACGTGCTCCATAACGCGTGTAACGTGCAATTTAATGCGTGTAACTTGCAACCTAACGCATGTCACGTGTACCTTAATGTGTGTAAGGTGCAACGTGATGCGTGTAACGTGCTCCGTAACGTGTGTAACGTGCAACGTGCAACGTAACGCGTGTAACGTGCAACGTAACGCATGTCACGTGTACCTTAATGCGTGTAAGGTGCAACGTAGCGCGTGTAATGTGCTCCGTAACACGTGTAACGCGCACCATAACACGTGAAACGTGCACGGTAACATGTGAAACGTGCAACGTAACGCATATCACGTGAACCTTAATGCGTGTAAGGTGCAACGTAACACGTGTAACGTGCTCCGTAACGCCTGTAACGTGCACCATAACACGTGAAACGTGCACTGTAACATGTGAAACGTGCAACGTAACGCATGTCACGGACACCGTAATGTGTGCAACGTAACTCATGTCACGTGCACTGTAATGTGTGTAAGGTGCAACGTAACGCGTGTAACGTGCTCCGTATCGCGTGTAACGTGCTCCGTAACGCATGTAACGTGCTCCGTAACGCGTGGAACGTGCAATGTAACGCGTGTAACGTGCAACGTAACGCATGTAACGTGCACCATAACACGTGAAACGTGCACTGTAACATGTGAAACGTGCAACGTAACGCATGTCACGGACACCGTAATGTGTGCAACGTAACTCATGTCACGTGCACTGTAATGTGTGTAAGGTGCAACGTAACGCGTGTAACGTGCTCCGTATCGCGTGTAAGGTGCAACGTAACACGTGTCACGTGCTCCGTAATGTGTGTAACGTGCACCATAACACGTGAAACGTGCACAGTAACATGTGAAACGTGCAACGTAACGCATGTCACATGAACCTTAATGCGTGTAAGGTGCAAGGTAACACGTGCAACGTGCAATGTAACGCGTGTAACGTGCAACGTAACGCATGTCACGTGTACCTTAATGCGTGTAAGGTGCAACGTAACACGTGTCACGTGCTCCGTAACGCGTGTAACGTGCACCATAACACGTGAAACGTGCACGGTAACATGTGAAACGTGCAACGTAACTCATGTCACGTGAACCTTAATGCGTGTAAGGTGCAACGTAACACGTGTAACGTGCTCCGTAACGCGTGTAACATGCACCATAACACGTGAAACATGCACTGTAACATGTGAAACGTGCAACGTAACGCATGTCACGGACACCGTAATGTGTGCAACGTAACTCATGTCACGTGCACTGTAATGTGTGTAAGGTGCAACGTAACGCGTGTACGTGCTCCGTAACGCGTGTAACATGCTCCATAACGCGTGTAACGTGCTCCGTAACGCGTGTAACGTGCAATATAACACGTGTAACGTGCTCCGTAACGCGTGTAACGTGCAATATAACGCGTGTAACGTGCACCGTAACATGTGAAACGTGCAACGTAACGCATGTCACGGACACCGTAATGTGTGCAACGTAACTCATGTCACGTGCATTGTAATGTGTGTAAGGTGCACGCGTAACGTTACGCGTGTAACGTGCTCCGTAACGCGTGTAACGTGCTCCGTAACGCGTGTAACGTGCTCCGTAACGCGTGAAACGTGCTCCGTAACGCGTGTAACGTGCAATATAACGCGTGTAACGTGCACCGTAACATGTGAAACGTGCAACGTAACGCATGTCACGGACACCGTAATGTGTGCAACGTAACTCATGTCACGTGCACTGTAATGTGTGTAAGGTGCAACGTAACGCGTGTAAAGTCCACCGTAACACACATCATGTGCACCGTAATGTGTGTTACTTGCAACATAACGCATGTTACGTGCAACATAATGCGAATAACGTGGACCGTAACGCATGTCATGTGCACTGTAATGTGAGTAACGTACAACGTAACGCGTGTAACGTGGACGATAACACATGTAACATGCATCCCAACATGCACCGAAACATGTGTAACGTGCACCGTAACGCATGTATCATGCACCATAATGTGTGTAACGTGCATCGTTAAGTGTGTAACGTGCACTGTAACGCGTGAAATGTGCACCGTAATGCGAGTAACGTGCAATGTAACGCGTCATGTGCACGGTAACGCGCGTCACGTGCACCATAACGTGCGGCGACAGGTCGGCAGCAACACTGCCGCCGCGTGCTGGAGATGACTTTTGCCTTGTGATGAAAGGTTCTGTTTTTACTGCCTTGGTTCGGTTCCTTTAGACTTCTCTTATGTTGATGATGTCGTACAGATGACCTCTGACCTTGGGAAGAGTTTCCCTTCAAATGGTTTTATGTAGTTAATGGATGAAAAACACAACAGCCAACATACTTTAATGTTTCAGCACTCAATACTCCTCAAAACTAAAATACACTGAACGGCAGTCATAGTACCAGTAGTACCATGATGTATACATATGGGTACTTATCAGACTTGTTGTTCTAGGACTAATTGAACTTTGGTGTCATCTGCAGTGAGACACTTCCTGAGCAGAGATCATTTGCTTGAATCGCAGACGGACTGTGTTCCTGTACCACACTCCATCTTTCTTGGTACAGAATACCTGTAAAGGGTAAATCCACTGTAACCTTGGTTATAGACTCTGGTCGTTACACACAAACCTCATATTGTAGAACCGGTTGAAAAGACTTCCTTCATTCCTCTCAAACGCATCATATTTAAAGCTTTAAGTTTTGTTGATTTCTCGGGAAAGATTACATGATTGTATGTTTATTGTAAATATATTAAATACTATTTTTGTTTTTATGATAGTATTTGTTGCATATTTTTTAAGTGTGTCTCTGGTTCTTCGCCTGTTCACTTGTGAGTTACAACGCTAAACCCATGAGCACCAACAGACAAGATGGCACCAGGTGAGGACTTCCTGTGGGACTTCCTACTTCCTGCTTCCTGCGGAACTTCCTGCTTCCTGCCTAATCTGGCGTAGCTTTGCCTCCATATCAAATTAAGGGAGGTGTGGAGAACATGTGGTCTTAACATGTTGGATCAGCTCCTCTGGTTTGTTTTTCGGTTCCAAGGCTCGGTTCTCTCACGTGACACCGACTGGTTTGAGGTTTGGTGACAACCTGCAACGGCTCTGCTGGAAGTTCTCCACACGGAGGTGTGGCCACGCCAGCTTAGGGACGTCCTGCTTCCTGCAGGACGTCCTTGGCTTGTAGATGAGGTAAAGCTCCCTGGATGGAGCTCTCTCTGGGCCTCCTTCATGAACATGTGGTAGAAATGTGGTGATTTTGTGCTTAAGAGAAGGATCCACACACTCAGCAGCGCTTGATGAATATGAAACATTCTAAATTGACGGGTGTGTGCTTATGACTGCAAACGAGCATAAACCATGCTCTGAACCATACCTCTCTCCACGTAAGGAACTCCCTGGTTTAGGCACAGAGGTATACAAGGAGGAGGAGCCGACTCTACTCGCATGTCTGCTGGGGCTGGAGGGCGGAGCCGGTGGATGCCATTTTCTCGGAAGGAAATAAAAACTGCATTGATATAAAAGTTGTTTTTTCTATTTATTACTTGCATGAAGGCTGTTTGGAAGCAGATGGAGGATTTCCACATGGTGGTCTCACATGGTCTGATGATCAAGTTGCGGCTCCAGGTTATTACATATATGATAATCGAATGAAACAATAACAATTATCAATTCATTTGCCAGTGAAAACCAGGTGATCAGGTATTGATCACTCAGTTTTCAACAGATTTCTATGAATGTACTGTCTCCCAAAGGCACATTACAATATCTGTAGGTGGTGTATATCCATAAGTCAAGCCTGTTTGGAGATGAATATGATGCTTTATCGCTGCATGTGTAAAGTTAACCAACACACACACACACACACACACAATATTGATAGTAAATCTTTTTTATTTTTAAGGCAGTTCTAAATTTTCTTCTAAGGTAGAACAAATTCAAGTCCAAACATAATGTTCAATACCAAATGTTTGCTTAAACCGTGCGTAGGCAGGATTCAACACCGTTCATGAAGAGGCCCAGCGTGACTTCACCCTGACCACAGACCTCACAGACCTCACCCTGACCACAGACCTCATTGTCTTTTAATAGAAATGTGCAGGTTATTGGTGAGTCCTGGCCCCGTGTAACAACCAAATGTGTGACCTGTCTAAAGCTTATTCTCTATATTCCACAATAACTCCACAGAAATGCTTCAAGTCTTTCATGTATGAGCTGAAGGCCACATGCAGGTAATAACAAGGAACGCTGTTTGAATGCTGCTGTATCCTTCTGTGAACCAATTAAACTTTTCATGTCAAAGATGTCGTCCTGGGATGTGTTGTTAGATGTGATTTCTCCACTCGACTCTGGGATCCAAACAGTCATGATTCTACTTGTTTGATGTTCTCTAATGTCTTGGATCTTAAATCAGTGAAGTTTACCGAGTAAAAATGTTGCTGGGGACCCCCTGGAACCTCTGTGGGGGCCCCTGGGTGTCTCCAGACCCCACATTGAAGACCACCAGTCTAAAGAATGTTACAAGCTATTAGTTATTTTGGGGCACATTGCAAGTAGGTGAGTGTAGTTTTTAGTGTAGTTTGTAGTTGTTTGTAGTGGAGTTTGTAGTGTCGTTTATAGTTGTTTGTAGTGTAGTTTGTAGTTGTTTGTAGTGGAGTTTGTAGTGTAGTCTGTAGTGTGGTGTCGTTTTTACTGCAGCCTGTAGTATAGTTTGTAGTTTTTTTTATTGTAGTTTGTTGTTTGCAGTGTAGTTTGTAGTGTCATTTACTGTAGTTTGTACTGTAGTTTGTAGCCTAGTTTGAAGTTTATAGTGTATTGTGTAGTGTTCAAAGGGTAGATTGTAGTTTGTAGTATAGTTTGTAGTGTAGTTTATAGTCTAACTTATATTGTAATTTGTAGTGTAGTTTGTAGTGTAGTTTTTGTGTGGTTTGTAGCTTGAAGTGTAGTTCGTAGTTTAGATTATTGTGTAGTTTGTAATATAGTTTGTAGTGTAGTTTGTTGCGTAGTTTGTAGTGTAGTTTGTTGCGTAGTTTGTAGTGTAGTTTAAAGTGGAGTTTGAAGTTTAGTTTGCAGTTTGTAATGTAGTTTGTAGTGTAATTTGTAGTTTGTAGTTTGGTTTAAAGTGTAGCTTGTAGTGTGATTTGAAGTTTGTAGTTTAGTTTGTAGTATAGTTTGTAGTTGTATTGTCGTCTGTAGTGTAATTTTTTTGTAGTTTGTAGTGTTGTTTATAGTTTGTAGTGTGGTTTGTTGTGTAGTTTGTAGTGTAGTTTGTGATGTAGTTTGAAGTTTGTGGTGTCATTTGTTGTGTAGTTTATAGTGTGGCTTGTAGCGTAGTTTGTAGTGTAGTTTGTTGTGTAGCTTATGTAGTTTGTAATTTAGTTTGTAGTGTCCTCTGTTGTGTAGTTTGTAGTTTTGTTTATAGTGTAGTTTGTAGAGTAGTTTGTAGTTTAGTTTGTTTTGTAGTTTGTAGTGTAGTTTGTAGCGTAGTATATAGTGTAGTTTGTTGTGTGGTTTGTTGTGTAGTTTGTAGTGTATTTTGTAGAGTAGTTTCTACTGTACATTGAAGTTTCTAGTTTAGTTTGTAGTGTAGTATGTAGTGTAATTTTTGTGTGGTTTGTATTGTAGTTTGTAGTTAGTAGTGTAGTTTATAGTGTGGCTTGTATCCTAGTTTGTAGTGTCGTTTTTAGTTTGTAGTGTAGTTTGTTGTGTAGCTTGTTAAATAGCTTGTAGTGTACTTTGTAGAGTAGTTTCTACTGTAATTTGAAGTTTCTCGTTTAGTTTCTAGTATAGTTGGTTGTGTAGTTTGTAGTGTAGTATGTAGTTTAATTTTTGCGTGGTTTGTAGTGTAGTTTGTAGTTTGCAGTGTGGTTTGTTGTGTAGTTGGTCGTGTAGTTTATGGTGCCATTTGTAGTGTTGTTTATTGTGGAGTTTGTAGTGTTTTTGTGTAGTTTGTAGTGTAGTTTATAGTGTGGATTGTAGCGTAGTTTGAAGTGTAGTTTGTAGTGTAGTTTGTTGTGTAGTTTGTATTATAGTTTGTAGTGTAGTTTGTGGTGTTGTTTGTATTATAGTTTGTACTGTAGTTTGTAGTATAGTTTGTAGAGTAGTTTGTACTGTAATTTGAAGTTTGTCATTTAGTTTGGGCTGTAGTTTGTAGTTTAGTTTGTTGTGTAGTTTGTAGTGTAGTATGTAGTGTCGTTTTTTGTGTAGTTTGTAGTATAGTTTGTAGTGTAGTATGTAGTGTATTCTATATTTAAATTTTTGTGTGGTTTGTAGTTTAGTTTGTAATGTAGTTTGTAGTTTTTTGTGTAGTTTGTAGTGTAGTTGATGGTGTAGTTTGTAGTGTCAGTTGTCAAGTTTGTAGTGTTGTTTTTTGTGTAGTTTGTAGTGTAGTTTATAGTGTGGCTTTTAGCATAGTGTGTAGTTTGTTGTGTAGCTTGTATTATAGTTTGTAATGTAGTCTGTAGAGTAGTTTGTAGTGTAGTTTGTAGTGTTGTTTGTAGAGTAGTTTGTACTGTAATTTGAAGTTTGTCCTTCAGATTGTGGTGTAGTTTGTAATTTAGTTAGTTGTGTTGTTTGTAGTGTAGTATGTAGTGTAGTCTGTAGTGAAATTTTTGTGTGGTTCGAAGTGTAGGTTGGAGTGTAGTTTGTAGTGTGGTTTGTTGTGTAGTTTGTAGTTTGCAGTGTCATTTGTAGTGTAGTTTATAGTGGAGTCTGTAGTGTTGTTTTTTATGTAGTTTGTTGTGTAGTTTATAGTGTGGCTTGTAGTTTACTTTGTTGTGTCGCTTGTTATATAGTTTGAACTATAGTTTGTAGTGTACGTTGTATAGTAGTTTGTACTGTATTTTGAAGTTTGTAGTTTAGTTTGTTGTGTAGGTTGTAGTGTGGTTTGTTGTGTTGTTTATAGTGTAGTTTGTAGTGTAGTTTGTAGTGTAGTATATGTAGTGTAGTCTGTAGTGTAATTTTTGTGTGGTTTGTAGTGTAGTCTGTAGTGTAATTTTTGTGTGGTTTGTTGTGTAGTTTGTAGTGTCATTTGTAGTGTAGTTCAAAGTGAAGTTTGTAGCATTGTTTTTTGTGTAGTTTGTAGTGTAGTTTAGAGTGTGGCTTGTAGAGTAGTTTGTAGTGTAGTTTGTTGTGTAGTTTGCAGAGTAGTTTGTACTGTAATTTGAATTTTGTAGTTTAGTTTGCTGTGTCATTTGTAGTTTAGTTTTTTGTGTAGTTTTTAGTGTAGTATGTAGTGTAGTTTGTTGGGTAGTTTGTAGTTTAGTTTGTAATGTCGTTTGTAGCGTAGTTTGCAATGACATTTGTAGCATAGTTTGTAGTGTAGTTTATAGTTTAGTTTGTAGTGTAGTTTGTGGTGTAGTTTTTTTGTTTGCAGTGTAGTTTTGTCTAGTTGGAAGTTTATAGTGTAGTTTGTAGTGTTGTTTGTAGTTTATAGTGTAGTTTGTAGTGAAGATTGTAGTTGAGTTTGAATTGTAGTTTGTAGTATAATGTATTATAAATAATAATAATAATAATAATAATAATAATAATAATCACTGGGATTTATACAGCGCATTTCACAAACACAAGGACACTTTTCAATGGAAAAAACAAAGAACAGGACAAAGAACAAAAAAAACAAAACGGGTCAGGGGCAGTTGGCCTCGTTGAACAAGTAGGTTTCAAGGAGATTTTTGAAGGTGGCCAGGGATGGAGCATTTCGAATGCCAGTGGGGAGAGAGTTCCAGAGGGTGGGGGCTGCCACACTGAGGCTCTGTCCCCAAAGGTTCATAGCCTATGCAGGGGGTCGAGAGCAGACCCGTGTCCGAGGACCACAGCTTCCCGGACAGGGCGTAGGGGTGGAGGAGGTCTGTTAGGTAATGCAGGGCAAGGGCGTGGAGGGAATTGTTGGTTAGTAGTAGGGTTTTGTAGGAAATACGAGTTTGACAGGGAGCCAGTGGAGATGGATGAGGCTTGGTGCGGATGAAAACTCTAGCAGCAGAGTTTTGGACATACTGGAGCCTGTGTGAAACTTTGCTTGGAACCCCGGACAGGACTCCATTGCAGTGGTCCTGACGGGAGGGATGAAGGCGTGGATTAGTATTTCTGCCCCGGACTCAGACAGGGATGGGTGGAGTCTGGAGATGTTCTTGAGGTGGAAGAAGGCAGACTTGGTTATGGTTTTGGTGTGTGGGTGAAATGGAGGGTTGAGTTGAATATGAGGCCCAGGTTGCGTACTTCAGGGGATGGGGAAACAGAGCAGCCATCAACAACCGGGAGCAGATCTCCAATCTTCCCGAGCAGTGCCTTGGCAGCCACAACCATGAGTTCAGTTTTGTTATTGTTGAGTTTGAACAGGTTTGATGACACCCAGACTTTGATATCGTGGAGGCAGCTGAGAAGAGACTGAGGGGGGAGCTGGTCGGATGGTTTTGTGCTGAGGTATAACTGGGTGTCATCGGCGTAGGTGTGGAAGCATAGACCGTGGTGGCGTATGACTGACCAAGGGGGAGCATGTAGATGGTGAAGAGGAGGGGCCCAAGCATGGACTGGGCCAGGGGTGGAGCAGGAGTCTGCGATAGTGACAAACTGCTTCCTGTTGGTGAGATAGGACTGGAACCAGGAGAGTGCTGTACCGGAGAGGCCAAGGTAGCCGGATAGACGGTTGAGGATGGATAGTGTGGCAGACTGTGTCGAAGGCAGCTGAGAGGTCAAAGAGAATAAGAATACTGATGTAGCCTGCGTCAGCAGCGATGAGGCGGTCGTGATCTAAATGAAGTCTCCGTGCTGTGGTTAGTTCTGAATCCAGATTGAAGGGGTTTGTGAAGCTCATGGTTGGACATGTGCTGTTGGAGTTGGGCGGCAACTGCTCATTCCAGGATTTTCCTTAAAAAATCCACTAACCACTAGTGGTTAGTGGTTGGAGTTGTCAGGGTCGAGACCAGGCTTCTTTAGGATAGGTGTGACTGAGGCTATTTTGAAGCTGGTGGGAACCGTGCCGTATTTCAGGGAGGCGTTTATGATGGCCACCATGGCGGGGGAGAGGATCCAGAAAGCAGGTGGAGGCCTTGGCCTTGGTGACCAGCTTAGTTATTAGCAGCGCTTCCACAGGGGAGAAGGAGGAGCACCTGCCCACCCCAGCACTGGGGTGGGCAGGCAGCTGGGGGTGCAACACCGTGTAGTTGGGGTATGTGTAGGCGATTAGAGTTTCTGGGAGATGGTGTCCACTTTGGCCTGGAAAAACTCCTGGAACATGGTGCAGCGGTCAGGGGAGTCAGGGGATTGAGGGGGATCGGGGGGCTGAGCAGCCGGTAAATGGTGGAGAACAGCATTCTGGGGTGGTTTTGCTGATTGCCAATGAGGGTGGAATAATATTGAGTCTTGGTTCTGGAGAGAGCTTCTTTGTAGGAACTCACATGCTGTTTGAAGGCCTCAAGGTGGACAGTGAGGCCAGATCTTCTGTAGAGCCTCTCCAGCTGAAGGCTGCTGGCCTTCATGGTGCAGAGTTCAGAGGTTTACCAGGTGGCAGGGTGAGTGAAGAAGACAGTCCGAGTTTTGAGGGGGCAAGAAAACTGAGGCTAAGGGAAAGGGCAAAGTTGTAGTGTGCAACCATGCCATCCATCATGGTGTCAGGGGGATCTGGGGCCAAGGGGGTCGCGAGGCTGTTGATCAAGGCTGGTGTACTCAATGACTTGAGGTTCCTGAATGTGATGGTGCATTTAACGCATTGCCTGGGTGGAGGGACAGGAACCGTGAACAAGACAGCATGGTGGTCGGAAACAGCTAGGTCCAGACACTGAAGATGAGAGGGGAAGTGCCAGTAGTGCACACCTGATCAAGCGTGTGGCCTTTGGCATGGGTGGAACCTTGAACATGCTGTACAATGCTGAAACAGTCCAACAGTGACAGGAAATCCTTGGCAAATGTGCAGCTGGTGGAGTCCACGTGGATGTTGAAGTCCCCAAGCAGAAGGATAGATTGGGACATGGAACAGACAGAGGTAAGCAGTTCAGACAGCTCAAACATGAAGCTGGTGGAGGCTTTAGGGGGACGATAGATGAGGACAACCTGGAGGTGTGCAGTGAGAGAGAATGCAACACATTCAAAAGAGGTGATATTTGGCACAGAGAGTTCTTTGACAAGAATGTCTGCTAGGTGTATTACAGCCAGCCCACCACCAGGACCTATGGAGCAGGGCTTCTGAATGTACACATATCCATGGGGGTGGCTTGGTTGAGTGTAATAAAGTCCTGTTGCCAAGTTTCTGTTAAACAGAGAACGTCAATTTTCCGTTCCATGATGTTGTCGTAAAAGAGTAGTGATTTATTGTTGAGAGATCGTGCATTCTGTAGCATGAATGTTGCAGTTTTCACTATGGAAGGCGAGGCAGGCGAGTTGGGAGTTGGGACGAGCCTGTCAACACAGACCAGCGGCTGCAGAACAGAGTGTACACAGGATTTACTCTCATGACATTGCCTCCGTTGGTTCAACATTATGAAATAATATCAAATAAACAGACTTACATCGAGCAGCCCTGTATCTAGCCACTGGGGGTGCACAAGCCAGTGTATCATCAGTGCCGGTCCCAAGCACAGATGAATAGAGAGGGTTGCGTCAGGAAGGGCATCCGGCGTTAAAACCATGCCAAATCAAATAGGTGGACAACAAATCTGATTTCCGTACTGGATCGGTCAAGGCCCAGTTAACAACGACCACAACCGGTGCCGTTAGTACAAACTGTTCTACCATGGAGTGAATGGCTGGAGAAATGGGGTAGGGATAGTCTTGAAGGAAGAATATGTCAAGAGTGTTTTGGAGGTGACCAGAGTGTCGGACAGAGTGATGAGCATGAAGCTGGAAATTGATTGGGTGATAATGAATGTGATCAGTGCATACGCTCCCCAAGTTGGGAGTGAGATGGAAGAGAAAGAAGAATTCTTTAGTGAGTTGGATGTAGAGGTGGAGAGCGTCCCCAAGGTCGTTGGAGCAGATCTCAATGGGCATGTTGGCCAAGGTATCAGAGACAGATGACGAGAAGGTGACAGGTAGGTATGGTGTCAAGGAGAGGAATGTGGAAGGACAGATGGTGGTGGATTTTGCCAAAAGGATGGAATTGGCTGTTGTGAATATGTATTTCAAGAAGAGGGAGGAACACAGGGTGACATACAAGAGTGGAAGAAGGTGCACACAGGTGGACTACATCTTATGCAGGAGGTGCAACCTGAAAGAGATGAGTGACTGCAAAGTGGTGGTAGGGGAGTGTGTTGCTAGGCAGCATCGGATGGTGGTCTGTAGGATGACTCTGGAAGCCAAGAAGAGGAAGAGAGTGAAAGAAGAGCCAAAGATAAAATGGTGGAAGTTGAAAAAGGAGGAGTGTTGCATGCAATTTTGGGAAGAGGTAAGGCAGGCAATAGGTGGGAATGAACGGTTACCAGATGACTGGGAAACAACTGCAGAAGGGAGACGGCCAAGAAAGTACTCGGTGTATCATGCGGGAAGAGGAAGGAAGACAAAGAATCTTGGTGGTGGAATGAGGAAGAACAGGAGAACATAGAGCAGAAGAGGTTGGCGAAGAAGAAATGGGAAAGGAAAAGGAAAAGGCGTACGATGAGTTGTATGAGAGGTTGGAAGGTAAGGAAGGAGAAAAGGACTTGTACCGATTGGCAAGACAAAGGGACCAAGCTGGGATGGATGTATAGCAGGTTAAGGTGATGAAGGATAATGATGGGAATGTGCTGACTAGTGAGGAGAGTGTGTTGAAAAGGTGGAAGGAGTACTTTGAGGAGTTGATGAATGAAGAAAATGAGAGGGAGAGAAGAGTGGATGATGTAGGGATAGTGGATCAAGAAGTGCAGCAAATTAAGAAGGATGAGGTGAGGATAGCATTAAAGAAGATGAAGAGTGGAAAGGCAGTTGGCCCAGATGACAAACCTGGGAAGCATGGAAATGTTTAGGTGAGATGGCAGTGACATTCCTAACGAGACTGTTTAACACCATCCTGGAAAGGGAGAGGATGCCGGAGGAATGGAGAAGAAGTTTACTGGTACCATCTTCAAGAAGAAGGGAGATGTACAGAGCTGTAGTAACTACAGGGGAATAAAGTAGATCAGCCACAGCATGAAGCTATGGGAAAGGGTAGTGGAGGCTAGGTTAAGAGGAGCGGTGGGGATCAGCGAGCAGCAGTATGGTTTCATGCCAGGAATGAGTACTACAGATGACATGTTTGCTTTAAGAATGCTGATAGAAAAGTACAGGGAAGACCAGAGGGAGTTGCACTGCGTCTTTGTGGATTTAGAGAAAGCATATGATAGGGTGCTGAGAGAGGAAGTGTGGTATTGCATGAGGAATTCGGGGGTGGCAGAGAAGTACATAAGAGTGGTACAGGATATGTATGAGGGCAGTCAGACAGTAGTAAGGTGTGCAGTAGGCGTGACCAAGGCATTCAAAGTGGAGGTGGGACTGCATCAAGGATCAGCTCTGAGCCCTTTCTTGTTTGCAGTGGTGATGGACAGGTTAACAGATGAGATCAGGCAGGAGACTCTGTGGACTATGATGTTTGTGGATGACATTGTGATCTGTAGCGAGAGTAGGGAGCAGGTGGAGGAGAGCCTGGAGAAGTGGAGGCATGCATTAGAGAGAAGAGGAATGAAAGTCAGCAGGAGTAAGACACAATACATGTGGCTGAATAGGGGGGAGGGCGGAGAAAAGCTGAGAATGCAAGGAGTAGAGGTGGAGAAGGCGGATGAGTTCAAGTACTTGGGGTCGACCATCTAAAGCAGCGGAGCGTGCAGGAGAGAGGTGAAGAAGAGAGTACAGGCAGGGTGGAGTGGGTGGAGAAGAGCGTCCAGAGTGATCTTTGACAGAAGGGTTCCAGCAAAAGTGAAGGGGAAGGTGTACAGGACGGTAGTGAAAGCAGCCATGTTGTACGGTTTAGAGGCACTGACAAAAAGGCAGGTGGATGAAGTGGAGGTGGCAGAGTTGAGGATGTGGAGGTTTTCATTGGGAGGGACAAGGATGGACAGGATTGAGAATGAGGACATTAGAGGGACAGCTCAGGTTGGACAGTTTGGTGGAACAGTGAGAGAGGCCAGATTGAGATGGTTTGGACACGTGTGGAGGAGAGATGAGAGTTACATTGGGAGAAGGAGGCTGAGGGTGGAGCTGCCAGGCAAGAGGAAAAGAGGAAGCCAAAGAGAAGCTTGATGGAAGTGCTGAGGGAGGACATGCAGGCGGGTGGTGTCAGGGAGGAAGATGCACAGAACACAAGGTGTTGGAGGCAGATGATCCGGCGAAAGAAAAATAAGACATCGAGGAGCCCCGTGGACATAGCAAGGGCGGCGCAGGAGTCCGATAGATGTAATGTCGGCGAGGCAGTTAGGAGGGGAGTGACAGGAGAGATTCATGAGTTCCAAAGCGGAGTATTTTAAGAGCACCATCTCAGCAACAGGTGAGCGCCTATTTCAGCTAGCGGCGCTAGCTAGCAGGGAGGGCTAGCAGACGGCTAGCCGTTTATCCAGATTCAAACGGAAAAACAATAAAAATTAATAGCCTCAGGTAGTTGAGGTGGGACAAAATGAAGTAACGGTAGCCAAAAGTTCAGGGAGACGAGAAACAAACAATGTGTATATGCATGTGTGTGTGTCTGTATATGCATGTGTGTGTGTGTGTGTGTATATGTGTGTGTGTATGCATGTGTGTGTGTGTGTGTGTGTATGAATGTGTGTGTGTGTATATATGAATGTGTGTGTGTATATATATGTGTGTCTATATATGTGTGTGCGTGTATATATGCATGTGTGTGTGTATATATGTGTGTGTGTATATGCGTGTGTGTGTGTGTGTATATATGTGTGTGTATGCATGTGTGTGTGTATATGCATGTGTGTGTGTGTGTATATATATGTGTGTGTGTTTATGCATGTTTGGTATATATGTGTGTGTATGCATGTGTGTGTGTATATGCATGTGTGTGTGTATATATATGTGTGTGTGTATATGCATGTGTGTGTGTGTATATATGTGTGTATGCATGTGTGTGTGTATATGCATGTGTGTGTGTATATATATGTGTGTGTGTTTATGCATGTTTGGTATATATGTGTGTGTATGCATGTGTGTGTGTATATGCATGTGTGTGTGTGTATATATGTGTGTGTATGCATTTGTGTGTGTGTATATGCTCGTGTGTGTATATATGTGTGTGTGTATGCATGTGTGTGTGTGTTGGGATGAATGGAAACAACCCAAATATGAATCTGTATAAATAACTGTCTTTATTTGCACAAGTGTTTCATTTCCGAACACTTTCCTTTCCCATCATGCACCTCACCATAAACTACACAAATCTACATTCAGCTCTCACACAAAAGGAATATAACAAAAAATGCACTGAATATGAAAATTAATATTTAATCTGCTGTTTCAGTCCAGTCAGATGAATGGAAGACGAAGTGGAAAAGAACAGATTTACTGCAAAAGGAAGAAGAGAATCCTCCTGTATGTGTGAACAGGTATTCTACGTCCCCTCCACCAGGGGGCGCTACGGCAGCTTCCTCCACCAGGGGGAGCTACTGCAGCTTCCTCCTCCTGCTGCCCGGGCTCTGCAGGACGGGGAGGGGGCTCTGCTGGACCTGAGGAATCACAACAGATCAATCAGAAACTCATCAATGCAGCAGAGCCAACAGTAAAGTACACAGTGTGAAGTGTAAAGTATACAGTATGAAGTGTAAAGTACACAGTACAACATGTAAAGTATGCAGTATGAGGGGTCACATATGCAGTACGAAGTGTAAAGTATGCCGTATGTAGTGTAAAATACACCGTATGAAGTGTAAAGTATGCCGTATGTGGTGTAAAGTACACTGTATGACATGTAAAGAACACTATATGAAGTTTAAAGTATGGCGTCTGTTGTGTAAATTACATAGTGTGTAATGCAAAGTACACAGCATAAAGTATAAAGTATGCAGTATGTAGTGTTATGTACACTGTATGAAGTGCAAAGTACACTATATAAAGTGTGAAGTCTGCAGTATGCAGTGTAAAGTATGCAGTATGCAGTGTAAAGTCTGCAGTTTGCAGTGTAAAGTACACAGTATGAAGTGTAAAGTATGAAGCATGAAGTGTAAAGTATGCAGTATGAAGTGGAGAGGAGAGGGATTTTCTGGGTCGTGATAGTACTGTTGCATGCTGGGAAGGGGCGCTACCTTCTCCACGTCCGACGGGACCCTGGACAGGAAGTCCATCAGCTCGTTGTTGTCGATGGCAAACGGCTTCCTCAGCTTCTTGGTGAATTTATTGATCCCTGCGATCACGGATCAATATGATTGATATCAACACAGCAGATGTGTTTATGATCAATAAAATGATGTTTGTATAGGATATACTGTATATGTATAACACACAGTACAGGCACGGTGGTACATTGAGTGTCCCTTCATCATGGAGGTGATGGTGCAGCTACGACATGATGGTTCTCATCAACACATCAACCTCCATCTTGAAAAACTTGGTAAATGCTAATTTGATGGCAGAGCTGTTTGTGTTTGTGTAAAGTACATGTAGACAAAGCATCAATCTGTAGTGAGTGAAGTAAAGAAGAAAACAAAAAAATCCTAAAAGATAATAAAGGATGAGATATCATCCACAACTCACCCCATAATAATACAATGTAGCGCACAGGGATGAAGTAAGTGATGACGGTTGACACGACGAGCACCAGAAACGCCAGACTGGTCAGGAAGGGAACGGACCAGTTGAAGGTGCTGGAAACCAGGTGGAAAGATCCATTTATAGGGATATATTCTATTAATTTATGGTATTATATATATGTATATGATATATATTTATGGTATTATATATATTTATGGTATTATATATATTTATGATATTATATATATTTATAATATGATATATATTTATGGTATTATATATATTTATGATATTATATATATTGATGGTATTATATATATTTATGATATTATATATACAGTATATTTATGGCATCAAAATAAAATGGGAAAAGAAGAACTTTGACTTTATTATTTCGAACTTTTCTAAACTGATTAAAAAGCTTTTTCTCTGGCTTTCATCTATTCCTGATATTATTCCAGTTTACTTTGAAATGCGAGTTAAGAGTCAAATAATACATGTTGTAATCCCTGAAAATAATTTATATTTTAATAACAAAATGTATTTTGGTGACGTTTCATTGAGGTTAGAAATAAATCTATTAATGCACCTGTAATACAATTATTAATAAACTATAACCAGCTAACTAATACAAGTAAGCTGGTTGGGTTATAATATATTGTACTAGTTATTAAAGATTTAAGTGAAAGATTTAATATTAAGAAGGTACTTCCTGAAATCACATTAACACCTGTCTAGTAACTAGCAACTGCCTAGTTACTAGTTACTGTATGTTACAGCATAGTTAGTCTAGTTACTAGTTACAGTCTAGTTACTAGTTACAGTCAAATTACTGTCTAGTTCGTTTTTACTATATTGTAACTAGTAACTTTCTAGTTACTAGTTACTGTAAGTTACAGTCTGTTATAGTCTTGTTACTCTCAAGTTAGTTTTTACTGTATTGTAACTAGTAACTGTCTAGTTACTAGTTACTGTATGTTACAGTCTAGTTACTTCTTGATCCGCTCCCCGAGGCAGGCCACCGCCTCCAGAAGGTTCTGGACCGTGAGGACTACGTCCTGGACCATGTGGATCTTCTCCATCAGGCTGCGCCGCTCGGTGTCCTGGAACCAGAGCTTTGTTCTCAGGATGGAGTTATGAGATATTATTTATGCCTTCTAATTCATGGTTAATGGAGTTTAACGTCTTGACAGAAGACAAACATAAAATAAAGTATTATTATTAATAATGAGACAGGATTCAAACGGAACAACTACAACTATTGGTACTGTGCGGACGGACAGACAGACAGACAGACAGTCAGACAGACAGACACCTTGTCCTCCTCCTCCTCGTCCTCCACCAGTTGCTCGTCCTGTAAAAAAGTAAAAGAGAAAGTGAAAACAGTGAAGAAGGGTGGAGTAAATGATGAATGAAATGTTGAGTCTCTCTCTCCCTCCAGGGAAGTCTACCGGCTCTAGCTCGCCCTTCTCAGGGCTGTGCAGGAAGTTCCATCCCAGCAGCAGAACCAGCAGCAGAGGGAACATGTAGAACTCCCAGAACCACACGGCGAGCAGAAACACCTGGAGGTCAGAGGTCAGTCTGGGGTTAGGTATGATCATCATAACCATAATAACAATATTAACCCCAATTTGTTGCACCTTCTTACACAACATGCAGCTCCAGAAAGACAGACAGAGAGACAGACAGACAGACCAGGAAGGCGCTACTGCTCCTCTGGAAACTCTCCCATTGGAAGCAGCTCTTGACATAGCGTAGCGTTGCCATGACAGCGCGGTACAACGCCCGCACGCGCACAACGTTTCTGGCCAGGACCTGATCAGATCAATATCAACAAAACACACAGACTGATGTGAGACAGGCAGGCAGACCAGAGGACAGATGGAGACACAGACAGACATACAGACAGGAGGACATACAGACAGACAAACTTGCAGACAAACAGACCAGAGGACAGACGGAGAGACAGACAGTCATGGTTTTGTCCTGTTTAATTATAGTCTCTCCCTCTCTCTCTCTCTGCATTCTAGTCTGTCTTCACCTCCACCAGTATATAACCAGTTCCCCGGTCACACAGTCTTTGCCAGATCATTGTCAAGACAGCCTGCCTGTCTACCTGCCTGACTGACCTACCTGCCCTGTCGACCTGCCTGCCCGTCCTGCCTGACCTACCTGCCTGACCTTCCCCGCCTGCCTGCCCTGCCTGTCGGTCCTCCCCCAGCTGCCTGCCTGTCCTGTGCGGCGTACATGCCTGCCTGGCCTTCCATCCTTGCCTGACCTACCTGCCCTGTCTACCTGGCTGCCCTGCCTACCTGACCTTCCCCGCCTGCCTGCCTGACCTATCTGCCTGCCCTGCCTGACTGACCTCCACGCCACTGTGCTTGCCATCCCCTTACCCTATTGTTCCTTTCATTAAACCCTAGATCTTGTTTGCACCTTTTCCTGAGTCTCTTTGAACTGCACTTGGGTGCACCTGAGCGCATCGTGACAGACAGACTTTGGGACAGACAGACAGACAAAAGACCAGAGGACAGACAGACCAGAGAACAGACAGATAGACAAGAGAACAGACAGACAGAGAGAGAGACAGACAGGAGGATAGACAGACCAGAAGAAATACAGACCTTTTTGGAGAACTTTGGATTGTCCTCCACAAATCTCTTCTCTTTTGGTTGGAAGGTTCTGACCCCAGCTCGAATCTGAGGACACGAGGCAGAGCGACCATGAGGAGGAGACAACAGGAAGAGGTGACAGCACCTTTCCATCCTACAGACTACAGTCTGTACTGATACATGTTGTAAATCCACCTACAGGGAGCGCTGAGGCCACATCCTCTGCTGGTGCTCAGAAGGAGGTCCACATTGCCCTGTGACATCCTCGCTCCCCAGCACCTGCTCTTACCCTTGAATTTCCAGCATTCTTTGCGGTTTCACTAACCGGGTTGAAGAGGAGCTGCAGCTCCAGAAAGATGCTACCCTTGGACAAGGCTCCAAGATGCTCCTTCTTCAGGGGGAGCGCCACCTGCTGGCCATTCTGCACCTGGAATAGGTGCAGGAGGAGGTGAGCGAGATGGAGATCAAGACGGAGGGATAGAGAGACAGGATGGAGAGACAGGATGCAGATCAAGATGGAGAGACAGGATGGGGAAAGAAGATGGAGGGACAAGATGGAAGCCAGCTGGAACAACAGGATGGATAGATGAGATGGAGAGACAGGATGAAGTAACAGAATGGAGAGACAAGATGGAGAAACAGGATGAAGAGTAAGATGGAGACAGCATTGAGAAACAAGATGGCTGTCCGCCGCAGGTCCAGCACTCTGGATCAGAGTGGCTCGCTGGACGGGCTTGGAGCTTCTAATCTACTCCATCAGTCTGATCTTGTTCAACAGGTTCAGACAATTTCAGTCGTCATTTCAATCAATAAATTAAATGAATGATTTGATTGGTCTGCAGTTCAGTGAAAGGACACGCCGACGTTGTATGGTTTCATGGTGGGTTACCCTCAGCAGCGGGATGGCAACCTTGCCCAGGAAGTCGGGTGGCTTGTCTCCGTCATCGTCGAAGACGCTCACCTGCAGGACGTCGTGGACATCTCTGATGGGGCTGAGGAGACAATCAGCAGCACCTCTGACCTCTGACCCCTCAGCCCAAAACAAACAAGTCTGTTCTGCTTTTTTATCATTTGACTTTTTAAATGTAAACACATTTTAATTTAATTGAAGACACATTTTCAGTCTTCAATTCATCAAATCATCTGTATATCAATAAGGTTCTCCAGGAAGGTTCTAGAACCTTAGAACCTGGTTCTGAACCAGATGACCCTGTGGACTGGGGTTGATAAGGCACAATGTGTTAAAATAAGAGATGATGTCCTAAATTAATATTTAAGATGATTCATGCTTTTAAAAGCTGCTGATTGACCAGGACTCACAGGGTGAACACCTGGTTCCACTCTGGGTTCAGGCTCTTGTAGATGGTGCGGCTCTGCAGCCGGTCGTTCCCCAAGACCAGGACGCAGAACGGGTCACTCTTCCCTGGACCGGGACCAAGAGGTTAGCTTCCAGGCATTCAAGGTGTTTCAATGTGTTTCAAGGTGTTTCAAGATATGTTGTCACCATTCAGGTCTGCAGCCTGGAGGTCGGACGCCTTGAAAACTTTGACTTGAAGGAAACCAACGTCTCCAAGGTTTTGGAAGGACCTCTTTAAGCTCTGAGGATAAAGTTCATAATGACACTGATGACCATAGTGCTACCTACAGTTAGTACACAGTACTGCTAAAGTACTAGGACACCCAGAGTACTGATAAAGTACCAGGACACCCATAGTACTGCTAAAGTACTAGGACATCCAGAGTACTGATAAAGTACCAGGTCATCCAGAGTACTGATAAAGTACTAGGATATACGAAGTACTGATAAAGTACCAGGACATCCAGAGTACTGCTAAAGTACTAGGACATCCAGAGTACTGATGGAGTACTAGGACATCAAGAGTATTGATGAAGTACTCAGACATCCAGAGTACTGCTAAAGTACTAGGACATCCAGAGTACAGATGAAGTACTAGGACATCCAGAGTACTGATGAAGTACTAGGACATCCAGAGAACTTATAAAGTACTCGGACATCCAGAGTACTGATGAAGTACTAGGGCATGCAGAGTACTGATGAAGTACTAGGACATGCAGAGTACTGATAAAGTACTCAAACATTGAGAGTACTGATAAAGTACTAGGTCAGACCACATTGATCACATGGACCGCATGGACTACATGGATCACATGGATCACATGGACCGTATGGACCACATGGACCACATGAACCACATGGTCTAGACGGACCACATGGATCACATTAACTGTATGGATCACATGGACCACATGGATCAAATGGACCATATGGACCACATGGATCAAATGGACCATATGGACCACATGGATCAAATGGACCATATGGACCACATGGATCAAATGGACCATATGGACCATATGGACTGCATGGACCGCATGGCTCGCATGGACCACATGGATCACATGGACCGCATTGGACCACTTGGATCACATGGATCGTATGGATCACATGGACCGTATAGACTACATAGACTGTATGGATTACATGGATCACATGGACCACATGGACCATATGGACCGCGTGGACATCCAGAGTACTGATAAAGTATTAGGACAGCTAGAGTACTGATAAAGTACTAGGACATCCACAGTACTGATAAAGTACAAGGACAACCTGAGTACTGATGAAGTACCAGGCCATCCAGAGTAATGCCAAAGTACTAGGACATCCAGAGTACTGCTTAAGTACTAGGACATCCAGAGTACTGATAAAGTCCTAGTTTAGACCGTATGGATCACATGGACCGTATGAGTCACACGGATCACATGGACCACATGGACTGTATGGATCACATGGACAATATGGACCACATTGACCACATGGACCGTATGGACCGTATGGAACATATGGATCACACAGACCACATTAATCACATGGACAACATGGACCGTATGGACTACATGGACCACATGGACCACATGGACCACATGGACTACATGGACCACATGGACCGTATAGACTGTATGGATCACATGGATCAATTTTACTGACGTATCTCTCCATCTGACTCTCTCGCTCTCTTCGCTCGCCCAGAGGGGCGAAGCTCAGGTTGCCCACGGACACACCGCTGCACGTGCTCAGTGCGACCAGGAAGTGCAGGCGGCCTTTCACCCGGTCCAGAGGGTGAGAGAAGACGTGGTGCTGGTCCACAGCGAGCCGGGACAGGTCCACCGCACACCTGCCCTCACACGTTAAAACATCTGAAGTCATCACTGTGCAGCTTCCTGCTGTGTTCTATATATTGTATTCTAAACATTATTATGGGATGGATGTGACGGCACAACTGATCCTGTGCTTTAACACGTACGTCCCCAGGACGTCCAGGCTGCGGCGTCCCTCCTTGGAGCACAGCTCAAGCTCCAGGACGTCGGGGCCATCAGGGAAACGGTGGAAGGAGAAGCGCTCCCTCCACTGGGGGCTGGCGCTCCTGCACTGGTTCTGCAGCAAAGCATTGTAGGGAAGGCAGAATGTACTAGTTATACAACTAGTCATGCTAGTTATAAACTATTAACACTCATTATAAACAAGACATGCTAGTTATAAGCTAGACATGCTAGTTATAAACTAGACATGCTAGTTATAAACTATTAACACTCGTTATAAACTAGACATGCTTGTTATAAACTAGTAATATTAGTTATAAACTAGACTTGCTAGCTATAAACTAGTCATACTAGTTATAAACTAGTCATGCTAGTTTATAACTAGTATTACAAGTTTATAACTAGACAGGCTAGTTATAAACTAGTAACACTTGTTTTAAACAAGACATGCTAGTTATAAACTAGACATGCTAGTTATAAACTAGTCATATTAGTTATAAACTAGACTTGCTAGCTATAAACTAGTCATACTAGTTATACACTAGTCATGCTAGTTATAAACAATTAAGTTGTTATAAACTAGACATACTAGTTTATAACTAGTATTACAAGTTTATAACTAGACACGCTAGTTATAAACTAGTCATACCAGTCATGGTCCTGTGGGATATTGTGAGATATCGCCCCCTGCTGGTCCTTCAGTATCTCTTACAGAGGGTAAGTCTCAGCTTCAGAATCAGTTTCTCACTTTGCTCTTGTGCTGCTGCTCCCCGAGTCTCAGGCAAACCCAAAGGTCTCCGCCTCCCTCCGCCTGGAGAAGCTCCGCCCCCACCAGGACCACACCCACCAGCCCACACCACAGCTGTGACTTCAGCAGGGAGCCAGAAAGAAGCAGGGACTGAGTAGCAATGGAGGACTGGAGGAGGAGAGGGGGAGGAGGTTCAGAGAATTAAAAGATATAAAAAATATATAAAACGATTTACCTGGATGTGCTCCGGTCTTTGCCTTCGTATGACCTTGTGACCTTAATGTGACCTTGTCACCCCAGCAGCACACTCACATCCTTCATACCCGTGCTTATTAGCCTTATTCAGTACTTTGACTTCAGCCATGATGGCGCCCCCCACTGGTGAAATCATGACACACAATAGAATAAAACACCCCTCCAGCTCCTGGACCACCACAGTGCTCTATTACCGATTGGTTATTCATCGTATCTCACTGTGGCAGTTCCCCCATCATGCTCCACCCAAGTGACGTGTTCAGGGACATCCGGCACAGAAACACAAAAAATGGGGTTGTAGAAAACACACCACTTAATTGTGGAGAGGGGGCTTAACGGAACAAGCCCTGAGTAGATGGACACAGGTCATGACAGGGCTCCTCTCCTGAGTGAGTGTGGGAATGGGGGCTTTACCTGCTGCTCCTTTGACCAACCAACGAGCAACAGGTATGCAGCCACTCTGATCCTGGGTCCCAATTACCTAGATCCAGGACAGGTGTGGCTGCTCAAACCACATCACACTCATCTTTTCTTACCTCGTCACATTTACTGTTGTTCATCTCTGCTGCCTCATAAAGAGATAATGTTAAAAAGACAAATGTTTTAGGAGCAACCACAAAACAAGGACAGCCACCGATAAGAGCCTTACCCTGGAACCAGACTTTGGAATATGAGTCCACCACTGAGATGGAGAGATGGATGGAGGGATGGATGGACAGACAGACAGACAGACAGACAGACAGACAGACAGACATGCGGTTAGACATGGCATGCAGTAAATAAAGGGTCAGTGGCTCAAGGTGTGGTTCTGTGGATATGAACCCTGCACGTGGAACCTTTTGGACCCAGGAACTATTCTTTAATGAGAACCTTTTAAATATGAAGAGTTCCACATTGAGCCCCTGATGAGGCATACCCTGCTCCTCTCTAGGGTTCTGAAAACAAAAGGAACGCTTCTAGATAAAAAGGAACAAATAGAAAGGCTCATAGACTGGAGGTAAAGGAAGAACCGTCGGTCCAAGGTTCCAGAACAAGCTCCATCAAGGACCTACAGTCAGGCTTCTCAGGAGAAAGCTCATGAAGACATTCTTCACCAGATCCACCTTGAAACTTTAGCTGCTTGTACACAGAGACCCTGCATTACTGCCGCTATGGAGCGATATCCAAAATTTTATATTGTGATGCAGTCCCACCGAAATATTGCGATATATGATATTATCGTTGTGATTCTAATATAGCAATTATTTTTAAATATTTCAATAATATATTATATTAGTGTATTTTATGTGTAATTAGTTTCTAATAAGAATTGAATTGATAGACTGAGCAGATGGTTTTTACTGTTCTCGGAGCCGACACGCCTGCTTCTGAAACGTTACAATAGATCTTTGATTGAGGAACATAAGATGCATTTTGTATTCTGTATATCACAAGTTATATTTAGCTTGTAATATACAGAACACCGCCCTGATCCTCATGAGGACGGTGTTGTACCGGCACCGTACCCGGAACAGTATCTGATGTGGGAGCAGACTCCAGGCCCCAGGCTCTGATGGGACTTTTTGTGTTTTGGATTGTTCCCCCCATGTGGGAACTTCTCTGTAAAGGAGGTGAATGCTGCGGAACTGCCCCCCCCCATCTAAGTTTGAGCGAAAAAAATGTGAATATATTTGAATATTAAAATTTATAAAGCATACAAATTGAAACAGGATTATAGAGGAATATCTGTAAGCTTGATAGGTTTTAAGGTTAATTTTGACAAAGCACAGCTCCCAAATAGAGGTTTTCTCCCTGCGACCAACCAACCACTGAAAATAGGCCTGATCATCAAAACCTTTTCACACAGATGGTGTTTGGGCCCCGTTTGGGCCCCGTTTGGGCCCCGTTTGAGCTCTGTGATGACCTCCGCTGCTCAGAGGGGGATGGACAACGCCCCCCCCTTCCGTCCTCGTACCTTTCACACAGAACGACGAGACGGAATAAAGGGGCAACATTCCGAGCCTTGAACAGACTGTGGAGATGGGACTTTCCTCTGGCGGTTCTTAACGGTTCTCATTAGAACCTGCCGGAGAGGGTTCCCCCATGAACAGCACCTTAAGAACCCCCAGAGGTTCTACGCAGCACAGCGTGTTGGACGCCTCCTCACCGTCCTGCTGCCGCCGGCGTCTCTGCGGGACAGACGGACGTCCAGCAACACCGCGCCCATGTCGTCCTCCAGGCTGTTGGGGTTGTCCAGCGCCAGAGACAGTTCAGCCGTTCTGAAACACACCGGTACAACCGGTCTGTGGTGGGAGGACTGGAAGCTGCCCGGCACAGTATTGCAGTACTACCTCAGTAGTACATATATATCAGTGTATTTTACTGACTTGTCCACCTCCAGGTCACTCAGAAGGACAGCGGCAGCGCCCATGAAGTCATCCGTCGTCAGGTCGCGGTCGTACACCTGAACAGTAGAAGAAACAGTCTTTATTCATCACACAACACACCACACTATAACACATGCTTGCACACACACACACACATGCACATGCTTGATGGTGCCGGTGAAATGGATCCTCTGCTTTTAACCATCCTGGCTTGTCCTTCCTCCGGGGGCACAGCCAGGAGCAGTGGGCAGCGTACGTGGAAGCGCCCGGGGACCAGGTGATAAATATCCATCGCTGGTCAGACCATGATGGGTGCATGTTTTTGGGTGGGGTCCTTACTGACGTGAGGTGGAGGAAACCCCATGTGAGCACGGGGAGAACATGCAAACTCCACACAGAAAGGCTCCTGTTTGGGAGATAACCCACCAGAGCACGGTGCCAACAGCGCCCCAGGCGGGAATCGAACCCAGGACCTTCTTGCTGTGAGGCAGCAGTGCAATGCTCACCAGTGTTATTACAGAATTGCACTCTAGTATATATATTTGTATGTATTACAGTACACAGAATACAAACCTCTTGTTTTCTCCTGTCATGTTTCTTTGCTTTTGTTCTATTTGTTTCTGTTATTTTGAATGAAGTTACTAACTTCTAAGTTCAAACGTTGCTTTGATCCACTCTGCTGGTTAGTTAACCATTAATAATCCTAATAGTACTAGTACTAGCAGCAGGGGCTCACCAGGACGTCCAGGCTCTGCTCCAGGTCCGTCACAGGGAGCGTGAAGGACTCGTTCCATGTCGGGTTCAGGTCTTTATAAACCACTTTGCTCTTGTAGAACGTTTTCCCTCCGAGTTTAAACTTGACGTAAGGATCGCTGGTGCCTAGAACACAACACATTTCCACCAAGGCATTTTTGGGCCGGTTCCGAGTGGGTGCCTGATCTGGAACCAGTTCTTCGCATTTCGACAACAAAAGAACCAGCTCTGGAACTGAAAAACGGGTTCCAGAGCGGCACCGCTTGGCTGCTGAACCAGAACCAAGAACAGCTTATGTCAGGGGCTGGGGGCGGAGACACGGGCTGGGGCGGGGACACGGGCTGGGGGCGGGGACACAGGCTGGGGCGGGGACACGGGCTGGGGGCGGGGACACAGGCTGGGGCGGGGACACGGGCTGGGGGCGGGGACACAGGCTGGGGGCGGAGACACGGGCTGGGGCGGGGACACGGGCTGGGGCGGGGATACGGGCTGGGGGTAGGGACACAGGCTGGGGGCGGAGACACGGGCTGGGGCGGGGACACGGGCTGGGGCGGGGATACGGGCTGGGGGTAGGGACACAGGCTGGGGGCGGAGACACGGGCTGGGGCGGGGACACGGGCTGGGGGCGGGGACACAGGCTGGGGCGGGGACACGGGCTGGGGGCGGGGACACAGGCTGGGGGCGGGGACACGGGCTGGGGCGGGGACACGGGCTGGGGGCGGGGACACAGGCTGGGGGCGGGGACACGGGCTGGGGCGGGGACACGGGCTGGGGGCGGGGACACAGGCTGGGGGCGGGGACACGGGCTGGGGGCGGGGACACAGGCTGGGGGCGGGGACAAGCAAGCCAGAGCAAAATATTGGGAACGCCATTTTACCGCTACAGCAGTATGGAATTCATGGATGTAAAATCTGGTCCGTGGAGCTCTCAAGTGGACAAGTAAACTGGACATATTGTAAAATATATCATATTTTATTGAGTCACAGCTCATTTCTCTTTAAACTATTAGAACGCACAGCCCACGGTTTTCATCATTCACTACCAAATTGTACCGGTTTTAACCACTACGTTTATCATGTTCTGTCCCACTCATTACCCAATCCAATAAAAAGAAAAACAGAAGCAACGCACCGCGAAAGATAATAAAAAAAAAAAATAGCAATATTAGTAATAATAATAATAATAACAGAAATAGTAATAATAATATAAATATGTATAAAAAATAATAATAATAACAATAATAATAATTCCAATAATAAGAATAGTAATATTAATAATAATAATAATACTAATAATAATAATAATAATAAGTATAATAATAATAGTAATAATAATAATAATAGTAATAATAAAAATAATAATAATAATAATAATAATCCCCCATCCTGATGAAAAGGTGGAGATGTATGCAGACGTCTCCAGTGATGTAATGACGTGGCTCTTGGGAACGTTTTTCTTGTGGAAAAGCAAACTGGTTCTGTGAAGGATCGCAGGTTGAACCAACTGCGAACCGGCACTAGAAGCAGCCCAGAACCAGAACTAGGTTTCAGGTTGGTAGAAAAGGGCAAACACTGAGGCAGGATGTTACAACTCTCGCAGGTTTCTAATAAGGATGACAGAAGGCAAGAAAGTGATTCAAAACACGTCACAAAGTCGAGCTCAAACCTAGTAAAGTTATGTTTACTGTCACTTTATATCGCTTGTCCATCGTAAAGTTATAATAACTACATAACAGATCTATAGTCCACTTAGATGTATCTCTATAACTTCAAAGTTATGATAACTTTAGTCCAGACTAACAATAATAACCAGGCCAGAGGGAAATGAGGTTTGATCTGAAGAGGAACCAAAAACTACTTCATGGATCAACAACCAATCACAACTCTGTCACAGCCTGTTCCTGTTCGTCTAGTGATTCAGCCAAACACCAGCAGGGGGCAGCGTCTTTCAGCCCCAGGCTGTGATCTCATTAGTATACAAACATCCAACATGTCCGCTACCATCCAGCTGACAGGAGTAAACACCATTATTGATGTCCTGGTTGTGACCAGGCCAGGACAAGGCGTTCTGATCCTGGTTCACAGCCTGAATGTGGTCAGAAGTGGGCGTGGCTTCAATACCTGAGTGGTTGAACACCTGCTACCTGCCTACTTCAAAACATCCATCATCCCCGTTCCCAAAAAGCCGAGGATCAGAGGCCTCAACGACTACAGACCAGTCGCCCTAACCCTCTGTGGTGATGGAGACCTCTGAGCGCCTGGTGCTGCCCCCCTCAAGGCCCTCACCCCCGCCTCCAGGCCTTCAACCCCGCCTCAAGGCCCTCACCCTCCC
>NC_137190.1:500880-615880 GCF_960531495.2 Zeus faber | reverse complement strand
TTCCTTCCAGAGACACCGTGAGGCAGGACTCTGTGGACTACAGGAAGTAGACTGGGACCTGACAGAAAGTAGGCAGGGACCTGACAGGAAGTAGACAGGGACCTGACAGGAAGTAGACAGCGACTTGACAGAAAGTAGACAGGGACCTGACAGGAAGTAGACTGGGACCTGACAGGAAGTAAACAGGGACCTGACAGGAAGTAGACTGGGACCTGATCGGAAGTAGACAGACACCTTCTAATTTTTAAGATAAAGTCACAACACAACAAGTGGATCCTTGTATTAGTAATTCTGTGTCACCAGGACTCACCACATCATTACGTCAGTCGATGCTGTGTTCAGAGGAAACTCGGAAAATTGAACTCATTTTAGATGTGATGCTGATGTAAAGAGGAGCGACAGCACAAACTGATGCTACGCTCCAAGGTAACCTCAAAATTTGTAAGTGGTGTTGATACTGAACCCTGTGTATTGCTGCCTGCGGCTATATCTATTATAATAATTATTATTATTCGTTTTTAGTTATTAATATTGTTTATGTTCATGAAAAATTAACGACGAACCCACGGACACGGGAAATACAATCTGGATTCGAGGCAGTTCCAACCTGCCGTCCTCCCATTTGATCTAAATCTGTCCATTTTTGTAGGAAAAGTGTTTGAAAGGATTAACCACTGTAAGTCATAACAGAGAGGATACAACATCCCAGGGGCTGCCTCTGAGCAACACGCCCCCAACTCTCACAGTCAAAAGAATCGACATCTCTGAAAAAGCAGCTTTTCCATCCTGTGTCAACTTCTAAACTTTGGTGACGTTTTTCTTTTAGTTTTCTCATCGTTTTATTTGTCTTTTGCAGTTTATTTATTTTTTGTCAACTTAAAACTTTCTCGACCGCGAATGCGCATCGCGAGTCTGTCGTTTTATTTTTAGTCACTAAAGTTTTTGATAAATGTAGTAACTCAACGTCCTGATTTCTTAAATTAACAATGGCTCTTTACTTACGGTTGGAAGGCCACTGACAGTATTTGCAAGTTTATTTTAAAGCGAGTTCGGAAAGTCAGGGACCTTATCTCCTCACACCAACCAAGCCTTGAAGCCCACACCGGGTTCCATCACTGACACTGCTGTAACGACAACCTCCGCCTGCCGCCCCCAACCCAACCAAATGAGATCCCCAAGTCTGCGGCTTCCAGACTCCAACTTGGCTCCTTGCGGAGTGCATCACGTCCAGGACCAGAAGAAGAGACAGCCAAGGGCTCACCGCCGACCAAAGCATCAGGAGGACGTCTTTTCAAGTTCTGCCTTCACAGCAGATCCTCCGCTGCATCTCTGATCTTGTTGGTGTTGGAGATTAAATCTCTATATTAGAACATTTCTCCTTCTCTCATAAACACACACTTCCCACCGCTGCCAGCGATGACTTTATTTTCCAGTTCATAGTTGACTTATTTGTCCATTGATTTCTTATTATTTCATCTCCTATTTTCCATTCCTTTATTTTTGCCAAGTATTTTAGTGAAAAATAAGTACTTTATTTATTTCTCAGGCCGTTTTATGGTGATGTTCAGTTCTAAGTAATTACCTAAGTGGAAGAGTAGAACTGCACACTTTAGATACGAGATGGATTGATTATGCTTTAAAGTTCAATTTACTTTAAATAAACACATTTGTTTTTCTCAGCTAAACAAATGAGAGATTATTAATTATTGAATAGTAACGTAGACGTAACACTACAGCCAATAAAATTACACAGTGACGGGTATTACTTCATTACTATTAACCTTTATAATGTTTGAAAATAATTAGATCATAGTATTACCAGAAGACAATTGGATGAAACAAAGCGTGTTTCAGACATCATAAACACAAACGTTTCTGAGGACAGCTGACACGCAACAACATCACATACAGAATTTATAGACATTGCAGAGATATCAATGTATACAATCTTCCTTAATTGTAGTTCGTTGTAACAATAACCATAAGTATTTACACGGTGCACGGAACATGTATTTATTGTGTGTTATGAAATCATGTCATTGTTTTTGTCTTTTTGGGTCCCAGTCTATAAAACACCACTATTCCACTTGTTGTCATGCTTTTCTCTCCATTTGGACTCCTCCTCCTCCTCCTCCTCCTCCTCACCACATTAAGTCAGTGGTGGTGGCTCAGAGCACATGGTGACAAACCCAGCACTGCACTCAGAATCTTCCCTCAAAACACAGCCCCAAAAAAGAGGTAGAGAGAGGGAGAAGGACCATCAAGGTCATCACCTCTGTGTGTGTTCATTACAAACGACTGATTTGCTGGTTTGTCATCTACAGCATTGCAAATAGAACTTGAACATCATTACCTCACACACGTCACACTGACCAGCCGTGACCCTGTGTATCGCTGCTGATATATTTATTATTATCATCAATATTATTGTACTACCAGTACATAAACGTGAACACCTCTCCAAGAAAACTGGGTTCCAGGGATTCAAGCAAAAACAAATGGGACTTGAGGCAGCAGCAGAGCTATGTTGCTGAGGAGGAGCAGGAGGAGCAGGAGGAGCAGAAGGAGCATCATGTCAACTGCACTGGGAACAGGCATCAGTTACTTGAACTAGTTCACTGACCCATCAGCGTTAAACCATCAAACACATCTGCAGCTCGGTAGTAAAGCTTTTTGCCTTTTGACTCATCACTTTTACCATCGACAAGAAAAACGACTTCTCCAAACAATGGACAACAAGCTGCTGAGTTCAACCTGGAAACAGACGCAGGCCTCCTCTGTTCATGCTTTTCAGCAATAAAACTCAAACTGCAGGAGCAGAAGGAAAGAGGAGATCCTGGCTGCAGGAGCAGGAGAGAAGGTCCAGGCTGCAGGAGCAGAATGGAGGAACAGGCTGCAGGAGCAGAAGAGGAGGTCCTGGTGCCTTGGTCAGGCCGAACCATTCTCAGCTCCGTTGCCAACGGTTACCACTGTATTTCCACTGCAGGGTTTGGTTTGGAACGTTCTGTTTACATCCAAAGCCTCGTTTCCACAATGGTTCTGAGGCTGAAGTGTTACCGCGAGCACAGTAGGAGTAGAGGAAGTAGAACATGTAGAGGAGGTAGAATGAGTAGAGGAGGAGTAGAGGAGGTAGAAAGTGTAGAGGAGGAGTAGAGGAGGTAGGAGGAGAAGAGGAGGAGTAGAGGAGGTAGGGGGAGAAGAGGAGGAGTAGAGGAGGTAGGGGGAGAAGAAGAGGAGGAGTAGAGGAGGTAGAACATGCAGAGGAGGAGTAGAGGAGGTAGAAAGTGTAGAGGAGGAGTAGAGGAGGTAGAACGAGTAGAGGAGGTAGGAGAAGAGGAGTAGAGGAGGTAGAACATGTAGAGGAGGAGTAGAGGAGGTAGGAGGAAAAGAGGAGGCGCAAACGAAGCAAACAACCACACACTGCGTTAACACCGGCTCATGGACATATCAGGGACATATCAGACTCGGACATTTGCGTTTCTACACCATTGAAACATCAAATGCAAAAGTCTAGAGTAGGAGTAGAGGAGGTAGGAGAAGAGGAGGAGTAGAGAAGGAGCAGAGGAGTAGAGGAGGTAGAACATGTAGAGGAGGAGTAGAGTAGTGAGAATGTAGAGGAGGTGAAGAGGAAGTAGAATGCCTAGAGGAGGAGTAGAGGAGGTAGAACTGTAGAGGAGGAGTAGGAGAGGTAGAACGAGTAGAGGAGGTAGAAGGAGAAGAGGAGGATTTGAGGAGGAACAGAGGAGGAGTAGAAGAGGAGTAGAGGAGGAGTAGAGGAGGTAGAACTGTAGAGGAGGAGTAGAGGAGGTAGAACGAGTAGAGGAGGAGTAGAGGAGGTAGAAGGAGAAGAGGAGGATTTGAGGAGGAGCAGAGGAGGAGGTAGAACATGTAGAGGAGTAGAGGAGGAGCAGAGGAGGAGGTAGAACATGTAGAGGAGTAGAGGAGGAGCAGAGGAGGAGGTAGAACATGTAGAGGAGTAGAGGAGGGGCAAAGGAGTAGAGGAGGAGTAGAGGAGGTACAACATGAAGAGGAGGAGCAGAGGAGAAGTAAAGGAGGAGTAGAGGAGGTAGAATGTGTAGAGGAGGAGTAGAGGAGGTAGGATGTGTAGAGGAGGAGTAAAGGAGGTAGGAGGAGAAGAGGAGAAGAAGAGGAAGTAGAGGAGGTAGAACATGTAGAGGAGCAGAGGTATAATGTGTAGAGGAGTAGAGGCGGTAGAACCTGAAGAGGAGGAGTAGAGGAGGTAGGAGGAGTAGAGGAGGAGCAGAGGAGTAGAGAAGGTAGAAGGAGAAGAGGAGGAGTAGAAGAGAGTAGAGGAGGAGCAGAGGAGGTAGAATGTGTAGAGGAGTAGAGGAAGTAGAACATGTAGAGGAGGAGTAGAGTGGGTAGGAGGAGAAGAGGAGGAGTAGAGGCGGAGTAGAGAGGTGGAACATGTAGAGGAGGAGTAGAGGAGGTACAACCTGTAGAGGAGGAGCAAAGGAGGAGTAGAGGAGAAGTAAAGAAGGAGTAGAGGAGGTAGAACATGTAGAGGAGGAGCAGAGAAGTAGAGGAGGAGGAACTTTTACCTTCAGATCAGATCATTTGCTTCGGATCCTCTTTGCTCCAAACTGCTTCAGGTGTGAAACTACTTCCGCTCCGAGCAGCCACCTCTGCCCCGCCCCTTTGGGGGCGTGTCGCTGTGGGAGAAAGGAGAAGGAGGAGAAGAAGGAGGAGAAGGAGGAACTTGATTTATTGATTCCTCTTTTCTTCTACTTCTGGTTGCAGAGCAGCTTCCTGCGCTGCTTCCTGTCACCAGAGTGGAAGAGAATTTGTAGAGAATTTATAGAGAATTTAGAGAGAATTCATAAAGAATTTGAAGAGAATTTATGGAGAATTCATAAAGAAATTATAGAGAATTCATAAAGAATTTTAGCAATATTTATAGAGAATTTATAGAGAATATAAAGATAATTTATAGAGAATTTAAAGAGAATTTATACAAAATGTATAAAGAATATGTGTTAGGCCCACGGCCTCCCAGCACCACTAGAGGCCGCTCTTGCCTCATCTGCAGCTCCCCCCTTGAGCCAATTGCACACACCTGGGATCAATTACCTGCATCACTCCACACAGTATTTAGTCTCCAGCTTCCCAGTAATTCATTGCCAGACGGTCAACTAGCTTACCCGAGTTGTACAGCTACTGGCACCATTCCTAGTGCTTGTTTCAATCCCCAGTTTATGTCTCTTTGTTTCGTCTTCCCCTTACCTGCTTGTCTCCTTTCGTCAACCGAGTCTGTCTGTCTGTCTGTCCGTCTTTCTCCATCCAGCCCGGTTCCCTGTCTCTCCACCCAGATCCTGGACCCCTCCTCCCGGTCATCATCATCCCTGCCCTGCCCAGCCCTGCTCCATCCCTACCTGACCGGGCCCCCCCCCCCCCCCGGCCAGCTCCATCGTGTGGGCTAATAAACATCCTTTGTCTGCGTTTGGGTCTCTCCTCGCCCTGGTCATGACAATATAAGAAAATGTATGAATCATCTGAAGAGAATGTAAAGAGAATTTATACAAAATTTATAAATAATTTGAAGCAAATGTATAAATCATCTTTTGAGAATATATAGATAATTTATAGAGAATTTAAATTCAAATTAATGAGAATTTAAAGAGAATTCATAAAAATTGTAAAGAGAATTCATAAAGAATGTAAAGAGAATTTACATTTAGTCATTTATCAGATTCTTTTATCCAAAGCGACTTACAAGGGAGAATAACATTCAAGCTACATTCTCTCTGAAGAGCTGGGTCTTCAAGTGCTTCTTAAAGACAGAGAGGGAGGTCCCTGCTCTAGTCATTTTTTGGCAGCTCATTCCACCAACGTGGAACTACAAATGAGAATCAGAATCAGAAATACTTTAATAATCCCAGGGGGAAATTATTTTTGTTACAGCTCCAAATCTACATACAACATATTTACATACAACAAATAATAATTATTAAGAAACATATTTATATATAAATATATATATATGAACATATCTATATGTTATAAACATATCTATATAGAGTGTAAAATGTTCAGTTAAAAATGTGCAAAAAGAAGAAGGTGCAGAAGTGGAAGTCCGTGTTTTGAGGTCAGGTTACAGAGAGGGGGCGTCTTGACTCTCTGAGGGAGGCGTTGAAGAGATTGATGCCCTCTGGCAGGAATGATTTCCTGTGGCGCTCTGTGGTGCATCTGGGTAAGAGGAGTCTTCTGCTGAAGGTGCTCCTCTGCTGGACCAGTGTGTCGTAGAGAGGGTGTAAGACATTGTCCAAGATGGACTGAAGCCTGGACAGCATTCTCCTCTCTGTCACATTCATCAGGGTGTCCAGCTCCTCTCCTACGACATCACCGACCCTCCTGATTAGTTTGTTTAGTCTGTTGTTGTCTGCGACCCTGAGCCCACTGCCCCGGCATGTGACAGCGAAGAAGATCATACTGGCCACAACAGACTCATAGAACATCCTTAGCATCGTCCGGCAGATGTTAAAGGACCTCAGCCTCCGTAGGAAATAGAGTTGGCTTTGGCCCTTTTTGTAGACTGCCTCTGTGTTTCTGGTCCAGTCCAACTTGTTATTGAAGTACAGCCCCAGGTACTTGTACTCCTCCACAGTGTCCACAGGGACCCCCTGGATGGAAACAGGGGTCACGGGTGTTTTTTCCCTCCTCAGATCCACTATGAGCTCCTTTGTCTTACTCACATTGAGCTGCAGATGGTTCGGCTCACTCCAGGTGACAAAGTTGCCCACAACAGTCCTGTATTCACTCTCATCACCCTTTTTAATACAACCAACTATTGCTGAGTCATCAGAAAACTTCTGAAGGTGGCAGGACTCAGTGCAATAGTTGAAGTCTGAGGTAAAGAGGGTGAAGAGGAAGGGAGGGAGAGAGGACTCCTCTGCATCCCCGGTGTGTTTTCTTCCAGAGTTCAGATGGTATATCAGCTGGTCTGGCCACTATGCTGGCCGGCATTAGCGCGATCAGCTGTTCTCTGGAGTAAACAAAGGCAGTGTGTCCCGGTGGAAGCGGCATAATAAAAACACGAAAAAAAAAAAAAACACGAAAACTCTCAAAAAGAACTTCGTTAGAGTGAGCAGGACTTCACAGAGTTAGAGTGGAAAAAAAAACAAGAACAAACAAAAAGACAATAAAAGTTAAGAAAGTTAAGAAGCAGACTCAAAAGTTGGAGCAACGTAACAGGCAGCATGCAGCTTTCGCGCACGCGCACTGAATATGAATACAATAACCTGAATAACAATAACATAACAATAATAACAATAACCTGAATAACCTGGATCGCCGTGGTTGTACGGCCGGCAGAGCCAGGCGATGCTCATTTGATGAGCACAGCATCCGGGGGGCAACATGTGCTCTTACAAGAGCATTTAAGTAAGTGGGAGCATTCCCAGCAATCACTCTGTAGGCCAGCATCAGAGACTTGAACTTGATGCGGGCGGCTACACGTAACCAGTGGAGCTCGATGAGCAGCGGAGTGACATGTGCCCTCTTTGGCTGGTTGAACACCAGTCGCACCATCGCATTCTGTATCATCTGCAGTGGCTTCACCGCACAGGCCTCAAGCCTGTTAAGAGGGCATTGCAGTAGTCGAGACGGGACATCACCAAGATTTGTAGCAGCAGTTGAGTGGCATATTGGGTCAGGTACGGCCTGACTTTTCGGATGTTGAATAGTGCGAAGCGGCAGGACCGGGAGACTGTCAGTTGGTCATCGATAATGACACCTAGATTCCTTGCACCCTTGGTAGGAGGCAAGAGATTAAGAGTCAATTTGATTATCAATGTTGTGATAAATATCTTGTTTTGCCGGGAAGACCAGCAGTTCTGATTTCGCCAGGTTTAGTTGAAGATGGTAATCCTTCATCCATATGTCAGCGAGACAATACGAGATCCGGGTCGAGACAGTGGGGTCATCAGGCAGGAAGGACATAGAAATTTAAAGAGCATTCATAAAGAATTTAAAGAGAATTTAAAGAGAATTTAAAGAGAATTCATACAAAATGTATACAAAATATATAAAGAATTTGAAGAAAATGTATAAATCATCAATTGAGAATTTATCGAGAAGCCAAAGAGAATTTATAGAGAATTTAAAGAGAATTTGTAGAGAATTTAAAGAGGATTCATAAAGAATTTAAAGAAAATTTAAAGAGAATTTATAGAGAATTTGTAGAGAATTTAAAGAGAATTTATACAAAATGTATAAAGAATTTAAAGAAAATGTATAAATCATCTATCAGGAATTTATAGAGAATTTTAAGAGAATTTAAAGGGAATTTAAAGAGAATTTATAGAGAATTCATACAAAATGTATTTCAAATTTATAAAGAATTTGAAGAAAATGTATAAATCATCAATTGAGAATTTATCGAGAAGCCAAAGAGAATTTATAGAGAGTTTAAAGAGAATTTAAAGAGAATTCAAAGAGAATTTAAAGAGAATTTAAGGAGAACTTATAAAGAATTTAAAGAGAATTTAAAGAGATTTAAAGAGAAATTATACAGAATTTAAAGAGAATTTATACAGAATTCATAGATAATTTAAAGAGAATTTATAGAATATTTATAGAGAATTTATAGAGAATTTAAAGAGAATTTATAGAGAATTTACTGAGAATTTAAAGAGAATTTATGGAGAATTTACTGAGAATTTCTAGAGAATTCATAAAGAATTTAAAGATAATTTAAAGAGAATTTACTGAGAATTTACTGAGAATTTAAAGAGAATTTATAGGGAATTTATAAAGAATTTGAAGAAAATGAATAAATCATCTATAGAGAATTTATAGAGAATTCAATAAGAATTGAAAGAGAATTGAAAGATAATTGAAAGAGAATTGAAAGAGAATTTAAAGGAGAATTTAAAGAGAATTTATAAAGAATTTGAAGAGAATTTAAAGAGAATTCATAGAGAATTTACTGAGAATTTACTGAGAATTTATAGAGAATTTACTGAGAATTTAAAGAGAATTCTAAGAGAATATAAAGAGAATTTAAAGAAAAATTAAAGAGAATTTATATAGAATTCATAAAGAATTCATAGAGAATTTATAGAGAATTTAAAGAGAATTTAGAGGGAATTTAAAGAGAATTTAAAAATTATTTAAAGAGAATTTACACAGAATTTATAGAGAATTTATAGATATTTTTTAGAGAATTTAAAGAGAATTTAAAGAGAATACAAAGAGAATTTAAGGAGAATTTAAAGAGAAATTAAAGAGAATTTATAGAGAATTCATAAAGAATTCATAGAGAATTTATAGAGAATTTAAAGAGAATTTAAAAATAATTTAAAGAGAATTTACACAGAATTTATAGAGAATTTATAGATATTTTTTAGAGAATTTAAAGAGAATTTATACAGAATTTATAAAGAATTTACTGAGAATTTATAGAGAATATAAAGAGAATTTATGGAGAATATAAAGAGAATTAATAGATAATTTAAAGAGAATTCATACAGAATTCAAAGAGAATCTAAAGAGAATTTAAAGAGAATTTTAAAGAATTCAAAGAGAATTCAAAGAGAATTTAAAGAGAATTTAAAAACAATTTAAAGAGAATTCAAAGAGAATTCAAAGCCAATTTAAAGCCAATTTAAATTGAACTTAACTTGTATGTGTGCCCCCCTTGGGTCTCCTCCCGCTCCCTGGGACTGGGTAATGCTCCTCGGGTCCAGGCGACAGGGTCACTCCAAGGCCCCCTGGCTCCTCTGGGGGCCCAGGGTCTTCTTTGGCCGCAGGGCAGGGGGCTTCGAAGGCGCTTGAAGGAACCATGATATGATACTGACCTTCTACACCACAACCAAATGGAGAGAAGTCCTGTACACTCACTGGTGGACACCTTATACACACACACACACACACACACACACACACACACACACACACACACACACACACACACACACACACACACACACACACACACACACACACACACACACACACACACACACATACACACACACACACACACACACACACACCCCCCAGCACCCTCCTGGTTGCATTCCTCTCCTTTTCTCCCTCATTTACTGTCATAACTATGACAGGAAGAGGCCACGTGACCTGAGTGAGTTGTAGTTCCACTTTTCCTGGACCTGATTCACTGTTTTTAAAACATGTTGTCGTCCAATGTTCATGGTTTAGTGTAAATGTTGTTTGTTTCTATGTTTATTTGTCTCACCGTGGTGCTTCTCCCTCTGGAAGTAGTGATCCATTGTTTATAAACCCAAACATGGTAAATAGTTCTCCAAAGAGGGGCTTGCTGCTGCTTGTGTGCTCTGCTCCTCCCAGGACAGAGTTATTGTGGCAGTTGTTGATGATTAAAGATGAATAAAAAGTTTCATTGCAGCTTGACAAGTTCAACTCCACTTGCAACTCACTCTGTCCTACATGCAACGCAACAAATACTCTGTGTAGTATGTGCAGCACGCTGACAGTACAGGGTAAAAAAAAAAAAACTAATTAAAAACAGATACTACTACTATAGTACTAGATACTAATACTATAAGATATCCTAGTATATAAGAAACTAGTACTATAACATATACTAGTACTATAACAGATACTAGTACTATAACATATGCTAGAAGAAGACACATGACACTACGACACTACACATGTACACACACACACACACACATGCTTTGGATGGTGCCGGTGAAATGGTTCCTCTGCGTTTAACCATCCTGGCTTGTCCTTCCTCCAGGGCCACAGCCAGGAGCAGTGGGCAGCATTCATGGACGCCCGGGACCTGGTACCAAGTGTCCATTGCTGGTCAGACCATGATGGTGCATGTTTTGGGTGGGGGTCCTTACTGACGTGAGGTGGAGGAAACCCCATGCGAGCACGGGGAGAACATGCAAACTCCACACAGAAAGGCTCCTGTTTGGGAAGTAACCTGCCTGGAGCACGGTGCCAACAGCGCAAACTAGAACTATAACAGATACTAGTACTATAACATATACTAGTGCTATCACAAACTACAACTATAACAAATACTAGTACTATAACATATACTCATGCTATCACAAACTAATACTATAACAGATACTAGTACTATAACATATACTAGTGCTATCACAAACTAGAACTATAACAGATACTAGTACTATAACATATACTAGTGCTATCACAAACTAATACTATAACAGATACTAGTACTATAACATATACTAGTGCTATCACAAACTACAACTATAACAAATACTAGTACTATAACATATACTCATGCTATCACAAACTAATACTATAACAGATACTAGTACTATAACATATACTAGTGCTATCACAAACTAGAACTATAACAGATACTAGTACTATAACATATACTAGTGCTATCACAAACTAATACTATAACAGATACTAGTACTATAACATATACTAGTGCTATCACAAACTAGAACTATAACAGACTATAACAGAAAGTACTATAACAGATACTAGTACTATAACATATACTAGTGCTATCACAAACTAATACTATAACAGATACTAGTACTATAACATATACTAGTGCTATCACAAACTAGTACTATAACAGACTATAACAGAAACTACTATAACAGATACTAGTACTATAAAAAACTAGTACTATACTAGTACTATAACATATACTAGTACTATAACAGATACTAGTGCTATCACAAACTAGTACTATAACAGATACTAGTACTAAAACAAACTAGTACTATACTAGCACTATAACATATACTAGAACTATAACAGATACTAGTACTATAATGGATACTAGTACTATAACAAACTAGTACTATATCAGATACTAGTATTATAACTTGTAGTATAACGATTTATTTCTAATTGCTGTAAGTGTGACTGTGCTGCCCCCTGGTGTTTAGATTGAAGAACAGCCGGTGTCTCCATGAACATCATACTAAAGTATTGATAGATATTAGTACTATAACAAATTAGTACTGTAACCGATACTAGTATTACAACAGATACTAGTACTATAACAGATACTAGTACGATAACAGATACAAGTAGTATAACTTGTTTTACAACAGATTTAATAGTAACTGCTGTACGTGTGACTGTGCTGCCCCCTGGTGTTTAGATTGAGGACAGCTGGTGTCTCCATGAACATCATATTAAAGTATTGACACTTAAGGTATTTAATACCATTATTACATTTATATGTGTCATTATACACACATTATTACACACACACACACACACACACACACACACACACACACACACACACATTATGTGCCTTGTGGCACATAAGGCCTTCACAGAGCTCTTCCACCTCTCACGATCGGCTGCTGCAGTCCTCGCCTCTGCCCATGATTTTCATCCTCCTTCCCCTCTCTCCTTCTCAACGGTACGCCTCCAGGTGGTCATTGGTCTTCCTTTTCTTCTGGTGCCAGGTCATTGCTATGTTGCAGTCGTTGTTGTGGTCCTGCCGTAGTATGTGTCCAATCATCTTCCATCTTCGCAGCTTCAGTTCGTCACTGAGTGGCTTCATTTCAGCTCTTTCTAGCAATTTTTCAGTACTGATGTGATCTTGCCAATGTATTCGGAGTATTCTTCGTAGGCATCTATTATGGAATACATCAACAGCCTTGTTATCTTCTTTGTTTGTTTTCCAAGTTTCACATCCGTATAGCAATACTGGCACCACTAGTGTCTTGTACAGTTTTAGCTTTGTTCTTCTTGTGATGCTGTTGGAGCTCCAGGTTTTCCTAAGTCTGATGAATGCACCTCTCGCTTTTGACAGTCTATTCTTCAGGTCCTTCATACCGCCTCCTTCTTTACAAACTGTGGCTCCCAAGTAGGTGAACTGGTCTACTTCTTCGATATCTTGTCCATTTATTTTGAGTTTTTCCTGGTTTCTTGTGTTAATCGTCATTGTTTTTGTTTTTTGTGTATTGATCCTGAGTCCTACTCGCCTGGCTTCTTCGTCCATTCGTGTTGTTTTACTCTGTATATGCGGTTTTGTGGAGGAGAGTAATGCTACGTCATCTGTAAAGTCCAGGTCATCGAGTTTTGATGTTAGCTTCCAGCGAATTCCATTCTCTCTCTCTTTAACTGTTCTTCGCATTATCCAATCCATTACAATCAAGAACAAGAATCCGGACATGTTGCATCCTTGTTTGACGCCGGTTTTTATGTCGAACCACTTGCATATTTCTCCTTGGTCTTCTACTGCACACTGGAAGTCTTCATAAAACATTTTAACCATTCTCACAATCTTTTCTGGGATTCCGTATTTCTTCATTATCATCCACAGGCTTTTATGATGTACAGAGTCAAAAGCCCTTTCGAAGTCTACGAATAGTGTTGCTTGCCCCTCATTAACCTGTTCAATGATGTTTCACAGTATGAAGACTTGCTCTGTTGTTCCCCTAGCTGTCCTGTAACCTGCCTGCTCCTCTCTCAGCCTGCAGTCAATTCCCTTTCTTACGCGATCCACAATGATCCTTCCAAATACCTTTCCCACTACAGACAGTAGGGTCATGCCTCTCGTGTTCTTGCATTCTTTAAGATTTCCTTTCTTTGCTAGTTTGATGATAAGCTCTTTCTTCCAGTTTGTTGGGATCTTCTCATGTTTCCATATTTTTCCCAACAGTTGATGTACTTTCTTTTCTGAGAACTCTATATCCGCTTTTAATAATTCCGCTGTGATGTTGTCAATTCCTGGTGCTTTTCCATTCGGGTAGCCTTTTTATTGCTTCTTTGACTTCACCTAGTGTTGGTTCGGTTGTTATGTTTTCTTCAATTCTGTCGTTGAATTCACATTTGTCCTCTTGGGTTATTGGGTTTGCTGGTTCTGCTCTATTCAAGACTTCCCTGAAGTGTTCTGTCCATCTCGACTTTATTGCATCTCTTCCGCTGATGAGGTTGCCATCTTTGTCCAGCACTGCTGTGCTCTGTCTGGGTCTTTCGTTGCACAGTATCTTTGTGAGTCCGTATTGTGTCTTCATATGTTGTTTTCTTGCAGCACTTTCAGTTTCACTTGCGATGTTCTCCATCCATTTCCTTTTGTCTGCTTTTATACTTCTCTTCACCTCTTTGTTCTTTTCCGCGTACTTCTCTTTTAGCTGTATTTTGATTCTTTCAGAATGTGTGCCCAATAATTATGTAATTGTAATAATTATAATAATTCAAATAATTGTAGTCATTGTAATAAATATAATTAGAATAATTGTAATTTAATGATTCTTTGATGCGAATCAAGTTACAAACACAAAGATTCATTTAGACACCAAAGCTGATGAACTGATGGAAGTGGATCCAGGAAACAGGAAGTAGCTTCTGGGTAAAACCAGAACATTCACACTTTTAGGGAAACCAAACAAACGTTTCCATAGCAACAGCGCAGGTAACCAGCAAGGTTTCCATAGCAACAGAACACTAATTCATTTCAGTTCCGTTCTCAGTGATGCCTTTTGAAAACAACACCATGGGCATCAAAGCTGAGAGCCAATCAGCAGCTGTAGAGGGCCGGGGGCGTGGCCAGTCAGTGGGCGTGGCCAGTCGGGCGTGGCCTGATGTCATCCCTAGAGGTGAAACGACCGCAAACAGCGACTGGAGCAGCAGTACGCTACAAAACTGACTGTACTCCTGGAGGGGGATGGGGTGAGAGAGAGGGGTTAGGTTGCGGGTGTTGTTACGGCGGTGTCACGCAGTGTAAGATTAGGGTTAGGGTGGTGTTGGGGCGCTGTCGGGTGTAGCTGCAGACCTGCGGTATAGCCCAGCCAGGACGGTGTCCCTCAGGGGGAAGAGCTTGGGAAAGACGGAGGTGAAGAGCGGCTCGCTGCACAGGTGACAGTGACCAAGAGGAAGGAGGACGAGATCCAGGAGAGAAGGAGGGAGCACGAGGAGGTCTGGAGGAGAGAGATTCCCACAGTAAAAAAATCCCACCAGACAGACAGACAGACAGACAAACAGAGACAGACAGACCGACCGTCTGGCTCTCTTAGGTGCTTCCTATGCAGGGCCCTCATGGCGAGCTCCTCCAGAGGGACCACGTGGTCCGACTCAGAGCCGAGCAGCTTTACCTCTGGGGGCAGCGGGACTGGCCCTCCGCCAGCAGGAGGTGCCATGCAGAGCCCGACGGGCAGCGAGTCCGAGGTGCCGCACCTGGAGCCACACAGCTTAGTGTTAGCATGTTAGCATGTTAGCAGTACCCCATTATACACACACAATGATAATCCTTAACTATACCACCAGTCCAGCACAGGCCTCCCACTAGGGCCCCTCACTACAGGCCTCCCACTATGGGCCTCCCGGCACAGCCTCCTTACCCCTGGCAGCCCAGCACCTTGTGGTACAGGGAGGAGGGGATTCCCTTCAGGTCCACGTTACCATCCACGTAGACAAACTGCAGCTCCGCAGAGCGACCCAGATCTACAAAATGAACCACAGTTAAAAACACAGAAGGACTTAACTGCACCGACCCAGAGCAGCACTGACCTAGGGGCAGGGAGGACAGACGGTTGGCAGCCACGGACAACTCGCTGAGCCGCTCCAGAAGACAGAGCTGCCGCGGCAGAGCAGTGAGACGGTTCCTGTCTGCGCTGAGACACTGGAGAGAAAGACACCTCTGGAGATGCTCTGGGAGACACCGCAGACGGTTCAGAGACACATCCAGCACCTGGAGCTCCTGCAGGTCCCCCAGTTCTGAGAGACAGACAGGAGGAGAGACAGCAAGACAGGGAGGAGGTCACCACAAGCTCTGTTGAGAGACAGACAGACAGACAGACAGGCAGGCAGACCTGGGGGAAGGCTCTCCAGCAGGTTGTGAGACAGGTGCAGCTGTCTGAGGCGTCTCAGTCGACCGATCTGAGGAACCAGGATCTGCAGCGAGTTGTGGCTCAGATCCAAAGAACGGAGCCGGCTCAGCTGGCACAGGGCTGCAGGAGTACACAGAACACACAGTACACAGTGCACAGTACACAGAGTACAAACAGTACATATATACTCTCATCTTTTACATTTTTTAATCCACTGTCAAATCAATACTTTGATTGGAACTAAATTAAATTCATAAATGAAGTGTAATATCTGTGTACTAGGTCAAATTGTACTAATCCTTTATATATAAATGTCCATATATGGATAGACCCTGCCCACCCCTCACCTTCAGGAACCATCACCATGTTGTTGGAGTGCAGGTACCTGGAACAACACACATGTTACTCTGCCACTGTCACACACTGAGTACTGCAGTCTGAACTACCACTACACTACCACTACATTAGCACCTAAACTACCACAACACCACCACTACACGGCCACCTGATCTATGACTACACTACCACTACATTACGACTACACTACCACCTGAACTACCACTACACTACCACCTGAACTACCACTACACTACCACCTGAACTACCACTACACTCCCACTACACTACCGCCTGAACTACCACTACACTACCGCCTGAACTACCACTACACTACCACCTGAACTACTACTACACTACCACCTGAACTACCACTACACTACCACCTGAACTACCACTACACTCCCACTACACTACCGCCTGAACTACCACTACACTACCGCCTGAACTACCACTACAGTATCACCTGAACAACCACTACACTACCACTACATTACTACTACACTACCACCTGAACTACCACTACACTACCACCTGAACAACCACTACACTCCCACTACACTACCGCCTGAACTACCACTACACTACCACCTGAATAACCACTACACTCCCACTAGACTACCGCCTGAACTACCACTACACTACCGCCACACTACCGCCTGAACTACCACTACACTACCACTACACTACCACCTGAACAACCACTAAGCTCCCACTACACTACAGCCTGAACTACCACTACACTACCGCCTGAACTACCACTACACTACCACCTGAACTACCACTACACTACCACCTGAACAACCACTACGCTCTCACTACACTACCGCCTGAACTACCACTACACTACCGCCTGAACTACCACTACACTACCGCCTGAACTACCACTACACTACCGCCTGAACTACCACTAAACTACCGCCTGAACTACCACTACACTACCACCTGAAATATCACTACACTACCACCTGTACAAACACTACACTCCCACTACACTACCACCCGAACTACCACTACACTACCACCTGAACTACCACTACACTACCACCTGAACTACCACTACACTACCACCTGAACTACCACTACACTACCACCTGCACTACCACTACACTACCACGACATTACCACTACACTACTACCTGAACTACCACTACACTACCACCTGCACTACCACTACACTACCACCTGAACTACCATTACACTACCACCTGAACTACCACTACACTACCACTACACTACCACCTGAACTACCACTACACTACCACCTGAACTACCACCTGAACTACCACTACACTACCACCTGCACTACCACCTGAACTACCACGACACTACCACTACACTACCACCTGAACTACCACTACACTACCACCTGAACAACCACTACACTCCCACTACACTACCACCTGAACTACCACTACAGTACCACCTGAACAACCACTAAGCCCCCACTACACTACCGCCTGAACTACCACTACAGTACCACCTGAACTACCACTACAGTACCACCTGAACAACCACTAAGCCCCCACTACACTACCGCCTGAACTACCACTACACTACCGCCTGAACTACCACTACACTACCACCTGAACAACCACTACGCTCTCACTACACTACCGCCTTAACTACCACTACACTACCGCCTGAACTACCACTACACTACCGCCTGTACAACCACTACACTCCCACTACACTACCACCCGAACTACCACTACACTACCACCTGCACTACCACTACACTACCGCCTGAACTACCACTACACTACCACCTGCACTACCACTACACTACCACGACATTACCACTACACTACTACCTGAACTACCACTACACTACCACCTGCACTACCACTACACTACCACCTGAACTACCACTACACTACCACCTGAACAACCACTACACTACCACCTGAACTACCACTACACTACCACCTGAACTACCACTACACTACCACCTGAACTACCACTACACTACCACCTGCACTACCACTACACTACCACCTGAACTACCACGACACTACCACTACACTACCACCTGCACTACCACTACACTACCACCTGAACTACCATTACACTACCACCTGAACTACTACTACACTACCACCTAAACTACCACTACACTACTACCTGAACTACTACTACACTACCGCCTGAACTACCACTACACTACCGCCTAAACTACCACTACACTACCACTACACTACCACCTGAACTACCACTACACTTCCACCTAAACTACCACTACACTCCCACCTAAACTACCACTACACTCCCACCTGAACTACCACTACACTATCACCTGAACTACCACTACACTACCACCTGAACGACCACTACAGTACTGCCTGAACTACCACTACACTACCGCCTAAACTACCACGACACTACCACTACACTACCACGACACTACCACTACACTACCACCTGCACTACCACTACACTACCACCTGAACTACCATTACACTACCACCTGAATTGCTACTACACTACCACCTAAACTACCACTACACTACCACCTGAACTACTACTACACTACCGCCTGAACTACCACTACACTACCGCCTAAACTACCACTACACTACCACTACACGACCACCTGAACTACCACTACACTTCCACCTAAACTACCACTACACTCCCACCTGAACTACCACTACACTACCACCTGAACTACCACTACACTACCACTACACTACCACCTGAACTACCACTACACTACTACCACGTCCCAACTGGACCTACAACACTTGTAACAGTGTCAGAAAGAACATGTTGCAGCAGAAACATCGACCTGTGGTCAGACACGGTGTGGATCAACGTCTGGACACCAACACTAATAAATCACAACTTGAAATACTCACAACTCGATCAGATTAGGAAGCTTCTGAGCCAGGTCTTCAGGCTGAGAGAGAGAGAGAGAGAAACGTGGAGAAATTAATCTCCAGGTGTTGTGCAGGTGTTGTGCAGGTGTTGTGCAAGTGTTGTGCAGATGTTGTGCAAGTGTTGTGGAGGTGTCGTGGAGGTGTCGTGGAGGTGTTGTGGAGGTGTCGTGGAGGTGTCGTGGAGGTGTCGTGGAGGTGTCGTGCAGGTGTCGTGGAGGTGTCGTGCAGGTGTCGTGCAGGTGTCGTGCAGGTGTCGTGGAGGTGTCATAGAGGTGTCATGGAGGTGTCGTGCAGGTGTCATGGAGGTGTCATGCAGGTGTCGTGGAGGTGTCGTGCAGGTGTTGTGCAGGTGTTGTGCAGGTGTTGTGGAGCAGTGTACCAGCGTGGTCAGAGAGTTCCTCTTCATGTAGAGTCGCTCCAGGAAGTGCAGGCCGCCGTCCCTCAGCAGCTCCTCTGGGAAGTGCTGCAGGTTCCTGTAGTTCAGGAACAGGTTCTTGTGGCGTTCCTGCTTCGCCACAATGATGCTCTCATGGAGGCTAGCCGCCATCACTCTGGATGGAGGGAGTGAGAAACAGGCAGACAGACGGACACCTTGTGGCTGTGACTCTACAAGCTGAGTCACTTCCATACAATGAGAAACCTTTAGAAATAAAGAATGTAAACAAATCTAATAAACCTACAATGGTGTTGTGGAGGATCACAAGCTGTTTGGCCATTCATATAATAATAATAATAATAATAATAATAATAATAATAATAAATATAGCTGCAGGCAGCAATACACAGGGTTCAGTATCAACACCAATTACAAATTTTGAAGTTTGTGCTGTCGCTCCTCTTTACATCAGCATCACATCAACAAATGAGTTCAGTTTCCGCTGAACACAGCATCAACTGACATAATGATGTGGTGAGTCCTGGTGACACAGAATTACTAATACAAGGATCCACTTGTTGTGTTGTGACTTTATCCTGTGTCTGTCTACTTCTTGTCAGGTCCCAGCCTACTTCCTGTCAGGTCCCTGTCTACTTCGTGTCAGGTCACTGTCTACTTCCTGTCAGGTCACTGTCTACTTCCTGTCAGGTCCCTGTCTACTTCCTATCAGGTCCCTGTCTACTTCCTGTCAGGTCCCTGTCTACTTCCTATCAGGTCCCTGTCTACTTCCTGTCAGGTCCCTGTCTACTTCGTGTCAGGTCACTGTCTACTTCCTGTCAGGTCCCTGTCTACTTCCTATCAGGTCCCTGTCTACTTCCTGTCAGGTCCCTGTCTACTTCGTGTCAGGTCACTGTCTACTTCGTGTCAGGTCACTGTCTACTTCCTGTCAGGTCCCTGTCTACTTCCTGTCAGGTCACTGTCTACTTCGTGTCAGGTCACTGTCTACTTCCTGTCAGGTCCCTGTCTACTTCCTGTCAGGTCCCTGTCTACTTCGTGTCAGGTCACTGTCTACTTCCTGTCAGGTCCCTGTCTACTTCCTGTCAGGTCCCTGTCTACTTCCTGTCAGGTCCTGGTCTACTTCATATCAGGTCCTGGTCTACTTCCTATCAGGTCCTGGTCTACTTCCTGTAGTCCACAGAGTCCTGCCTCACGGTGTCTCAGTGGAAGGAAATCACTCTGTGTGTAAGTTATTATTATTAGTTAGTTAGTTATTATTAATAATTCCATTCAAACGGGTTCAACACTGCATGTCCCTCACAGACATTTTATCAACTTTTTTAACATTTGGGACTAAAATAAAAGTGACACTATTCAGACCCGTTGCCCTGGAGCTGCAACCCAACTCCATGTGTGAGGTCACAAACAGGGAATATGTTTTGGACTGTTTTCCACTCCTAACACTTTGTGTTACGACTGGATCCAATGCTGCAAAATAAATACACGGCACCGGGTTCCACGGTACATAATGAGTTTATATTTACCAAAAGGGAAAAATGATCAAATATCAAACCAAACGCCACGCCCACATCAAACAGTTAAGACGAGACACACCCACACACACACACAGTGTGGAGTCTACACTACGCAACTCGCTCGATGTAAATGGACATTCGTAGCCACACCCTACACATTTATAATGAATTGGGTGATGATGTCACAAAGCGTCTTACTCAACAAACTCATCTCACTCACTCACCAGTTTTACAACCTTGGCGTGTGAAGCACGAACATACAGCTACTTCCAGTAAAATTGATTCGCTTTTTCACTAATTCCTGCTCCATATGTGGAACGATTTGGATGTAACTTAAACCACCATATGTCGGAGATGTCGTGGTTCTAACGACACCTCAACTGTGTCTGTAGCTGCAACTGTTGTCCTATTCCAGACACTTTTAGCCCAAAAAAATGTCAAGGAGAATAATAATAAAAATCCAAACAAAAACAATATGGAGCTGGACCCCGAATAATAATAATTATAATAATTATAATAATAATAATAACAACAATAACAATAATAATAATAATAATAACAATAATAATAATAATTATAATAATAAGAATAAGAATAATAACAACAACAATAATAATAATTATAATAATAATAATAATAATAACAATAACTGCGAGTTAGCCGTTAGCTTCAGCTAGTGTTACGGTCTATCCAGCTAAGCTAACTGGTCTGTTACACATACACACATTCCTTTTTCTTTACCTTCGTTTTGAGAGCTATTTCAACCAATAATTCATATCAATTTCAATAACTTCATCCATGTGAAAAACATTTATTCTTGAATTAAACGAACTGAACCGAGCTAAAACGTAAACAAATCGTGACGTCACTTCCGCGGTTGTATTATGATTCCGGAAACCGGAATGACGTCAACCTGATGCTGCGTTCAAGTCCAACGGGAGGCGTCGGAACTATCGAAGGCCATAAACACAAATTACGTGTCGGAAATATGGAACGCCGCATGGAGCAAAACGTCTGGTTCGCGTTCATCCGTGAAACGGGGGGGTTGAATGGGCGCTACCACTTGATCGGTTTGAAGGGGAAACACTACAAACAATCACTGAGAGACAGAAAACCTACTTTATACGAATCACTTAATAATATAAAAGGTCGTTTGTGTTCAATATTATACTCATTATTTAATGTCGTGTGTTGACCCACGTGGCCACTTGATGGCAGCATTACAGCCCAAAAAACAACCTGTTGTATTTTCACACATTTAAACGTCATGTTGGTGTAAATTATGGAACTCAACTCTCATTTAACTTTTGTCCATTGAACAGAATGTAGATCAATGTTCTATATGTAACAGATCATATAAAAAAACATATACTAAAACAGATCACATAGAAAACATATATAAGAACGGATCATATAAGAAGGATAGGAGAGTAGAGTTGAGAGTAGGAACTTTGAATGTTGGCACGATGAAGGGTAAGGAGAGAGAGCTGGCTGACATGATGGAGAGAAGGAAGGTAGATGTACTATGTGTAGCCAGGAGCAGTGGGCAGTATTTGTTGACCCGCCTGGTATCAAGTGTCTGTTGCTGGTGATTGGAGCATGTCCTTACTAAGGTTAGACGGAGGAAACCCCATGTGAGCACATGCAAACTCCACACAGAAAGGCTCCTATTTGGGAGATAATCTGTCAGAGCACGGTGCCAACAGCGCCCCAGGTGGGAATTGAACCCAGGATCCTCTTGCTGTAAGGCAGCAGTGCAATGCTGACAAACCTGGGGAAGCATGGAAATGTTTCGGTGAGATGGCAGTGGCGTTCCTAACGAGACTGTTTAACACCATAAATAAAAAATGAAGTTGATCAGCCACAGCATGAAGCTATGGGAAAGGGTAGTGGAAGCTAGGTTAAGAGGAGAGGTGGGGATCAGCAAGCCGTATGCCAGGAAAGAGTACTACAGATGCAATGTTTGCTTGAAGAATGCTGATGGAAAAGTACAGGAAGGGCCAGAGGGAGTTGACTGCGTCTTTGTGGATTTAGAGAAAGCGTATGATAGGGTGCTGAGAGAGGAAGTGTGGTAATGCGTGAGGAAGTCGGGGGTGGCAGAGAAGTACGTAAGAGTGGTTCAGGATATGTATGAGGGCAGTCAGACAGTAGTAAGGTGTTCAGTAGGCGTGACCAAGGCATTCAAAGTGGAGGTGGGATTGCATCAAGGATCAGCTCTGAGCCCTTTCTTGTTTGCAGTGGTGATGGACAGGTTAACATGTTTTCATTGGGAGTGACAAGGATGGACAGGATTAAGAATGAGGACATTAGAGGGACAGCTCAGGTTGGACAGTTTGGTGAGAAAGTGAGAGAGGCCAGATTGAGATGGTTTGGACACATGTGGAGGAGAGATGAGAGTTACATTGGGAGGAGGAGGCTGAAGGTGGAGCTGCCAGGCAAGAGGAAAAGAGGAAGCCAAAGAGAAGCTGCTGGAGGTGCTGAGGGAGGATATGCAGGCGGGTGGTGTAAAGGAGGAGGATGCACAGAACACAAGGTATTGGAGGCAGATGATCAACTGTGGTGACCCCTAACGGGAGCAGCCGTAAGAAGAAGATATAAGAACAGATCATATAGAAAACCTAGCAACACCCTAACCCACATATCTCAAGATATCTGGCACATTCCTTGGTATAAGGTATTAATGTTCAAATCCCACTTCCACCTCCTGACAGGTTTTGTTCATTAAAGCTGGTTATTATTGGACTGGGTCGAGCCTCGGGAGATTCCATAAAGAGAAAAATGGCAAATAATAATAATAATAATAATACCTTTATTCAAATCACAATCATCAAAACAAAGGTACAAAGCCATTCACATTACAAGCAAGGAACACAAAAAACATAGAAAGATAAATAGTGGGAACGGTGCAACGTGCTCCAGTGGGTTATCTCCTGATGAGGGTCCTTTCTGTGTGGAGTTTGAATGTTCTCCCTGTGTTCACAGGGGGTTTCCTCCATGTAACATTAGTAAGGACCCCCCCCCCCCAAACAGATCATGTAAACATAAAAAAAACATTCAATTAATGAGCTTTTCAAATTAAAATAAACAACTAGTTGACCTTATGTTTAAATATCTTCTTTGTCAGCTAGGGGCGCCTGTGATGGCCCTTACCCCATCCAGCTAGGGTGTAGGGTGGAGGTGACTGGGTGGAGGTCTCCACCTCCTGAGGGAGGCGTTGCCTGGTGACCCAATGTGTTGTTATTCTGTCATGACCTCAATCGTCATATTAGATAGGAACACATTTTATTGAACTGCAATAACAACATGGGCTTCTCACCCGTCAGGCAGACAGACAGGCAGACAGACAGGCAGACAGACAGGCAGACAGACAGGCAGACAGACAGACAGACATTAAAAGTTATACTTACTTGATGTTTTCTTCTTAATGATCCTTCTGGTTCACACCTGACTTCACGCCTCAGACCTTCAGCTGCTGCTAGAGGGGTCGAAAACCACACGTTGGCCTGGGAACCCACCACAACCCTGCTCCACCACCCCACCCAAGCACACCTATCCACCACCCGACCAACCACCTCTACCTCTTCCACCTCCCCACCCAACCCCACCCCCTCCACCACCCCACCCAACCCAACCCCCTCCACCACCCCCATCACCCCATCCAAGCCAACCCCCTCCACCCACCTCCACCACCCCACCCCAACCCCACCACCTCCACCACTTCCATCACCCCACCCAACCACCTCCACCCATCTCCACCGCCCCACCCAAACCAACCACCACACTTCAACTGATATAATCAGAAGGTTCCCAAATTGTGGCGCGGGGACCCTTTCCTTGTTCCTTATGTAGAAACTGTAAGAATGAAAATAAAATTTAATTTTGCTTTAAAGTTTGGAGGAAGTCGCACATTTGACTGTGCCTGCACCTTCTTCTTTTTGCACATTTTTAACTGTACATTTTACACTCTCTATAGATATGTTTATAACATATAGATATGTTTATATATATATTTATATATAAATATGTTTCTTAGTAATTATTATATGTTGTATGTAAATATGTTGTATGTAAATATGTTAAATATTGTATGTAGATTTGGAGCTGTAACAAAAGTAATTTCCCCCTGGGATTATTAAAGTATTTCTGATTCTGATTCTGATCTGATTCTGATTGACTTGATGTGGTTCAGAGGTCAGAGGTCATCTTCATGAGGACGTCATCTGACGGTGTAGTTCTACTCACTCTATTTTTTAATTTATTTTTTAGTGCAGTGAACTTTCTTTCTGCTCCTCTGTAGGCCGTTCCTCTACAGAACAATGAAATAAATACGATAAAATAAAATAAAATAAAATGATAATAATAAATAAATAATAATAATTAAAGGAAAAAAGTTCACTGCACTAATAAACAAATAAAAAAATAAACACAATAAATAATAATAATAATAATAAAAAAGAAAGTTCACTGAGTTGACTTCTTTCCCAGGACGGTTTGACCCCCCACCCAGACCTCACACCTCCACCAGGCTCCTGGAGCCTCCGCTCAGATGGTCTGATGCTCAGTTCTGCAGATGATCATGCTCCAGAGTCAGTTCCCGCCTGCAGATCTCAGGTCAGAGGGTCTGTCTGGAGGTCACACCTCCTCCAGGAGAGTTCCCACTGGCCCCCCTGTCTGGGTGTCACACTGAGGCCGGGAGGCTCCCAGGACCAGAGGTGTCTCCTGGAGGTGCAACATGTCACCTCCTGCCACATAAAGGCAGCAGCCCCTGCTCTCAGTCCTCAGTCGGCCTCAGAACCCCCACATCGGATCTTTCCTGTTCCTCTGCTCTGGACCTCCAGGAGTCATGGACGTCCCATGCTGCCCTCCTCCCACCTCCTCTCTATTGGACTGCCAGGCGGTGCTGGGCCAGATCTGGGATACAGACCAGGGGTACTTCAGCTCCACCAGCAGCCTCTCTCCCACCTCCTCCGTGGACTCCTTCTGCTTCTCGCCGGGCTCCTTGTGCCCTGTGGGGGGAGAGGTAGACGCCTTGGACCTCCTGTTTGCAGGTCCTCTGAGCAGCGAGACACCTCCTCCGACTCCTTCTGCTCCTAGGAGATCTCGCTCCAGGTTCCCCGGCAGGAAGCGCCAGACGGCCAGCGAGCGGGAGAAGATGAGGATGAGGGACCTGACGGGGGCCCTGCACCACCTGCGCAGCTTCCTGCCTCCGTCCGTGGCCCCGCAGGGCCAGACGCTGACCAAGATCGACACCCTGCGACTGAGCATCCGTTACATAGAACGGTTGTCAGCCCAGCTGGACCAGGACCAGGAGGTTATGGAGAGCGGGAGGTCCTGGGTCCAGGCCGGCCAGACCCATCGGCGGACTGTCGGCTTCTGCTCCGGGGTACTGGACCACATCTCCACGGCAACCATGGAACAGCAGAACCAAGCCAGCACTCGTAACCTCCTACAGAACCCCCTGCAGAACTCTTTCCAGAACCCCCTGCAGAACTCTGTACAGAACTCTAATCAGGTATGTTCAGCACCATGTTTAGAACCCTGAACATTCTGCTCTTGCTTCTGGTTAGATAAGGTAGTAAGGTTTTGTTGTGAGTATACTGACCTGTAGATGTTCTGTTCTCTGGTTCTCTGCAGGGTTCTGCTGGGTTCTGCTGCCCCTGGTCCGACCAGCGCTTCTGGACGGTTTAGACCCTTCTCACTGGATTCTCCTCCAGCTGCTGATTTATAGCTTTTCACAAAGTCATTTTCCAAGATATTTATATTTATGTATTTTTACTGTAAATAAATGTTTACATTTGAAGTATTTTTACACCATGAGACGGAAATAAAATCAATTATTTATCATTATGCTCCTTGTGTGTGTAATTATTCTACCGTAATAATTAATAATCTACTGAATTTAAAAGAGGCCGAAGAGACACTGAACATCTTCACATCACAGTGAAATAAAGTGATAAAACATAAAGTCATATCTACACTACGACATATCTATAGTCCTGTTCTTCATCATATTGTTTATCATAATGTTTATCATTATGCTTATAATATTGTTTATCATATTATTCATCATATGGTTTATTATATAGTTTATCGTATTGTTATCATATTGTTTATCATATCCTTTATCATGTAATTTACTATTATGTTTATTATATTGTTTATCATATCCTTTATCATGTTATTTACTATTATGTTTATTATATTGTTTATCATATCCTTTATCATGTAATTTATTATGTTGATTATATTGTTTATCATATCCTTTATCATGTAATTTATTACGTTTATGATATTATCATATTATTCATCGTATTGTTTATCATATCCTTTATCATATTATTTATTATTATTTTTATATTGTTTATCATATTTTTTTATCATATTGTTCATTATATTGTCAAATTGTTTATTATATTATTTCTCATATTGTTTATGTTCATTATATTTTTCATCATTATTTATCATATAGTTTATTATATTATATTTTTCATCATAGTGTTAATTATATGGTTTATTATATAGTTTATCGTATTGTTATCATATTGTTTATCATATCCTTTATCATGTAATTTATTATGTTTATTATATTGTTTATCATATCCTTTATCATGTTATTTACTATTATGTTTATTATATTGTTTATCATATCCTTTATCATGTAATTTATTATGTTGATTATATTGTTTATCATATCCTTTATCATGTAATTTATTACGTTTATGATATTATCATATTACTCATTGTATTGTTTATTATATTGTTTATCATATCCTTTATCATATTATTTATTATTATTTTTATATTGTTTATCATATTTTTTTATCATATTGTTCATTATATTGTCAAATTGTTTATTATATTATTTCTCATATTGTTTATGTTCATTATATTTTTCATCATTATTTATCATATAGTTTATTATATTATATTTTTCATCATAGTGTTAATTATATTGTTTATTATATTGTTGATCATATTGTTGATCATATTGTTTATTATATTGTTTATCATATTGTTCATTATATTATTTATCATACTGTTTATATAATTTATCATATTGTTGATTATATTGTTTATTTTATTGTTTATTATATTATTTATTATATTGTATTTTATATATCAGTATTATTGTATTGTATATATTATATTATATACTTCCTGCTCATTAAAGTGTTTTATTCAGTTCCACATTATTTTGTTAAGTTTTAAATTCAGGTCAAAAAAAAATTATCCATTTAGTTTCCACTTCAATCTTCCGCCACAGAAGCCTCGCGCACTCTACATCTACGTCACGACGCACAGCCACAACTCATGTCCTGTTCATTAAAATGCGTCTTAAATGTAACTATTATCTTTATTTTTTTAAATTATATTTATATTAATTTAATATAAACGTTAAAAAATCTGAAAAAATAAATCACAGTAGGGTTCCAGCCCCGCGGATTTTATTAAAATACTTTGATTCACCTTTTAACTGTGGAAGTTCCTTTAAGGAGCTGGCTGGTCGGAGCCCACCTGGCCGCCACCCGGCCAACCACACCCCAACACCAACTCACCAGCGCCTTTCCTCTTCTCTCCTCTCAGCAGTCCTCCACTTTGGTTTTGTGTAATGCTTTTTTGTATATATGCCGCCGCTGTGTTGGATCTGTACTCACGTCTGTCTTCTTGCGAGATCAGAGCATGGTCCCGTTTATTATACTTTATTAATCCCCTTTATTAGTCTGCCAGATGGTCTCGGGTGGGGAAGGGCAGGAATGAAAGCACTAGGGGTGCGTCTATGCTCAGAGCAGTTTCAGGAGAAAAACTGGGAGGGTCAGCTGGAGAAGGTGACAGCCAGACTCTCCAGGTGGAAAGGGTTCTGCCCCAGCTGTCCTACAGTGGGAGAGTTCTGGTGGCCAACAACCCGGTGGCCTCAACCCTGTGGCATAAGCTGAGGGTCTTAACTCCACCGAGGGGCCTGATAGAGCAGATCATGAGCACCATCGTCCGTTTCATCTGGTCAGGGCAGCATTGGCTACGGGCTCCTCTACTGTACCTTCCGGTGCAGGAGAGAGGACAGGGCCTTATAGAAAACGAGGTCTGGGTCGTGGTTCCTATCCACCCCAGGACTGAACTAGCTGGACACCGCCAGGTTACTGCTGAGGAGGGCCGGCCGGCTGGGCTACGACAAACACCTGTTCCTCCTCCAGCAGCAAGAGATGGACATGACGGGGTTGAAACCATTCTACAAATCTGTGTTCCAGACCTGGCAGGTGTTCAAGGCCCAATGCGAGGCTGGCCCTACACCAGGCACGTGGATCTTGGAGGAGCCACTGTACTTCAATGCCGGCCAGAGCCTGTTGCCACCCAGCCTGCAGGAGGCTGAGGTGGTCAAACTGGGCCACCTCAGAACATTCACAGTGAGGTTAGGAGAGCTAACAGGGATCGACTCTCGGAGGGTACTGCAGAAACTGGTTGAGGAGGTGCGAGCGGCCCTGACTGGACCAATGAGAGCGGTGGTTGAGGACTGTACCATATCTGACCTTTGGGATGAGTATGAGTACATGTTCCCCTCTCTGACGGTCACGCCTGCTGTGGAGGGCTGGACAGAGAAGAGGGGGCAACTCCTGTCCTTCACAACTCCACAGCTGGGCTTTGAGACAGCGGGGAAGAAAGCATCCTCCCACACCTGCACCAAGGTGCTACACCTCGGCTTATTTAGAAGGGTGGAGGCCTCCAGGTGGACCGACTCCTTTGGCCCGGACTCTTCCCCCAGGGGCAGATGGCGTTCCATGTACAAGCGTCCCCATCGACAAAAGGACAGGGGATCTCCAGTGGAGGGTGGTGCACAGGAGAATAGCCACCAACTGTAACGTGGTGCACCTGGATCCAGGTAGAGGGGAGGGCTGTCCTTTCTGCCAGGATGGAGAGACTGTGGAGCACCTTGTGACAAATTTTCTCAGAAAAAAAATAAAACAAGATAAAAAAACAGAAGCTAAAGTAAAGTAGATCAGTTTCAGAAACATGATCAATTAGGTGTTTATGCATTTGGTCATGGATTGAAATGTGCATAGTGAAGCGACAAGATGGTTCTGCAACACTTCCTGCTTCACATCAACAACAACAAACACTTTGGCACAAAGATTCTTTATTCACTTTAATTCTAGTAAAGTCTCCTCCAGCTACGACTGAGTGTGCTCAGTGGGAGGGCTCAGTAGTGGGAAGGGCCAGCACAGCGTGCTACTGAAGAAGAAAAAACAAACTTGGCTGACATTGTTCCTCGGGTCACATGGTGGTCGTCATAGCGACCGGTCCAGCGGTCTGGGATACGATCCAGAACAATGTTCTGGGAGGTTCCTACAGGAATAAAACCATCTGGCTGTCCACTTCCTCAACAGGAAGTGCAGCTTCACACAGGAAGTGCAGCAACTGGGATCCTCCACAGCTGAAACGATACATTTATCAATTTGTCGTATAAAAAATGTAAAAAACATCCGTACTCGACTTTTCAAAGATTCCAAAATAAAAGTGGACACACAGTGTTTCCGGACCGAACCGATCCCACAACAGAGCGACACTGAGGTAGATGGTAGATGAAGATGAAGGAGAAACTGAATGAGTGAGCAGCTGGTTTCAATAAAATATGGAAATAAATATTCAGTCTGAACGAGCTCCCATCATGCACCGGGCCAAAATCTAGACCCTGTACTTCCCATCTGAAATACAACTTGAACTTGAGTCTGCTGGGACCAGAACCACAGGTTGAGCACCTCTGGAGCGGCCTGGTCACCCAGATCAGATCCAGCAACAGGATAAACAAACCCCACCCCACATGACCTCTGACCCCTGCCTCTGAGGATCATGGGTAGAGAAATGGGGGGGTAGCAGCAACAAATAAAAGCTGGAGTTGTCATGGTAACAGTGAGTAGTATTTGTACTACGTAATGCAAAACTGTGTAACCTGGTCAAATGGAATAAGCCGTAACTAGTTCACTCTGTTTGGAGTAGTGTGTAATTACTGTGTACTTGTACTTACTGTGACAAGTACTTTGGAACAGATATTACTGCAAAAAAAAAAAAAAAAAAAAAAAAAACAGAGTAAGAAAAAGTCCAAATAAAAGGAAAAACAAAACATTTGGCAACAGAGTGTCTCTCTCCCAGGGGCGGAGCCTATCAGGTGGATTGGGGGAGGGGCTCCTTCCTGTGTCCTCCGTTCATTTGAGCATACGGAGGCACTTCATCACAGGACTGCCGGAGCCCCTCCCCTAACCTCGCCCCAGCTGTCCCATTGGCTTCCGGCTGCTCCAGGGTGCAGCCATTGGAACAGGGAAAGGAGGGGGCGGAGTCAGTAGGTCGGGCGGAGTCATTGTGCGAAGTGGCGGAGTTAGTAGGCAGGATGGCGTCATGGTGCGAAGGGGTGGAGTCAGCAAGCAGGACGGAGTCATGGTATGAAGGGGTGGAGTCAGGGGTATGTTGAGTGTGTGGTGTGGGTGGGGCCACATCCTGTTTGGAATGGGTCGGGGTCTGTTGTATCAGTGCCTGTTTTACAGTGGGCGGGTACTGTTTAACAGGAGGAGGGGTCTGTTGTATCAGTGCCACACCCTGTTGTGACAGGGGTGGGGCCTGTTGTATAATGGGTGTGACGGGCTGCACAGTGGGTGGAGTCGGGTGTGCAGGGGGTGGGGTCTGCTGAAAAGAGGGCGGGGCTGGTGGGCTGTGGGCGTGGTCAGCCTGGCTGCAGTAGAAGCTGAGCTCCCTGAAGGAAGGGTCCAGGTGATCCAGGACTCTGCTGATGATCTGCAGGAAGGAGGGGCGGAGCTTGGGGTTGAACTGCCAGCACAGGGACATCAGCTCAAACCTGCAGTACACAGTACACACAGTACCCGCAATATTAGAAACCTGCCCAGTACACAGTATAATGTAACAGTGCAGTATACAATAGAATGTAGCAGTGCAGTACACAGTATAATGTAGCAGTGCAGTACACAGTATAATGTAGTAGTACAGTACACAGTTGAATGTAGCAGTGCAGTACACATTTAAATGTAGTAGTGCAGTACACAGTATAATGTAGCAGTGCAGTACAAAGTACACAGTATAATGTAGCAGCACAGTTCACAGTATAATGTAGCAGCACAGTACACAGTATAATGTCGCAGTGCAGTACACCGTGCACAGTATAATGTACCAGTGCAGTACAAAGTACACAGTATAATGTAGCAGTGAAGTACACAGTATAATGTAGCAGCGCAGTACACAGTATAATGTGGTAGTACAGTCTTAGGGTTCCATTTCAGATCCGGTTAAATTCTTGTTCTCCACCCATGGAAGGAGCCGGACTCACTGTGGTACCAGGTACAGTGGTACTTTGACTCAGGAGTTGAATTGGTTCCGTGACAGAGCTCGTAATTCAATCTGCTCGTATAGCAAATCTATTTTTCCCATTGAAATTAATTGAAATGCCATTCATCCGCTCCAGCCCCAAAAAAAACACCCAATTTTTTTTTTGTTACGTGTTTTTAAATAAGAAAAATGTATTTATAAATAACAAATATTGTATAAAAACACAATAAAACATAATAAAAGAGAATGTCGAAGAGAATCGCTCATGTTTTTCTATGATTTCATGCTTTAATTCAATGGACATCATCCACTTATTCTTCTCAGCACTTAGTTTCTTAGGACCCATGGTTAGAATGTTTTTTTTTTGGCAAAATAACTGCACAAAAAGCACAAAACGTGAGCACAAAACACAAAAGAAAAGCGTCCACGCTCAGGTCAGCACGTGAAGTGAAGGAGTGAGACGTGGGACGTGGCCGGATTCGCTCGCCACGCCAGCAGCACCTGAAGCTCGCTCCTCCTAACTCACATTTTTGCTCGCAAAAAGAGTTAGGAGGAGCGAGTTACGGTTGGGGGTTGGGTTGGGTTTGGAGGTCGGGGGGTTGGGGGGGGGGAGTCCTTGCTTATCGACCAGTTCACTAATCGACCTGGTCGTAGGAAGGGAACTGGTGGTTAAGTGATGAATACCTGTATATTTTATTTCTCCAAATAGACCAAGTGCTGAAGCTTGAGCCGCAGACCCCAGAGTTCTAATAGTTCAAATAAAAAGTGTGCTCCCATTCAATTAAATATAATCTATTTTAAAATACATGTCCAGTTGAGAGGGCAGAACCGAGACCGACAGCTTGTGGGAAGTGCCGGTACGCACCGGTACACACTCCATAAGAATAGATAGATGAGTAGAATTAGGAAAAAACTGTGATTAGACTGTGGACACGGAGGACAAGAGACACTTGCAGTGTGTTGAAAAGTTCACAGCATTTATTTTATAGATGAAATTGTATGAAATATTTTGTTTATAATTATTTCATTAGAAAAAAACAACATTATTTATAATGATTTAATGGTTTAATGTGAGTAATGGGGACGGTAGCTCAGGAGGTAGAGCTGGTGGTCTAGTCATCTAAAGGTTGCTGGTTGGATCCCAGGCTCCTCCTGCTAGCATGCTGTAGTGTCCTTGAGCAAGACAACCCCTCATTGCTCCTGATGGCTGCGTCCGTCGCTGTTTGATGATTGTAAGTCGCTTTGGATAAAAGCGTCTGCTAAATGCAATGTAATGTAATGTAATGAGTATTTTCAAAAAACAAATAAGTCTTAGAGGATTGGGTAAAATAACGACACACCTCTCATACAAGCACGTTGTTCTGTGTGCTACCGGGCAGAAAAATATAGAATAAATCAATAAATCAATCAATAGTCAATGTCATGCATCCAGTGTGTATCTTACAGGGTATCTGGGCAGGACTGTGGTCGTTCCAACTTTCCTCCATCTATGACAAAGCGCAGTACTTGTTCGTTGGACTTCCCTTGGTACGGCTGCTCCGCCAGGGTCACCACCTCCCACAGCACCACCCCAAAGGACCTGCAGTACCAGCACACATGGAATATAAAACGCATATAAAATATTAAATGATCATGTGGAGGACCAAGGGGGCGTGGTCAAGCTGCCGCTGCAGACAGGCGGTTCAGACTCCTCTCGTAGGCTCAGCTGCTGGGGATCAGCTCCGATCCAGGACCAGGAAGTCATTGAGCTTCTGTTTTTCCTGCATTAGAGGAGGAGCGTGGGGTTTTGGAGACACTAGATCAGATCAGACCGGCCACATTACAGCGGCAGCGCACATCAACACATCAGCACAACAACACATCAACACAACACAACAACACATCAACACAACAGCACATCAACACAACAACACAACAACACATCAACACATCAGCACATCAACACATCAACACACCAACACATCAACACAACAGCACATCAACACAACAACACACCAACACACCAACGCACCAACACAACAACACATCAACACAACAACACAACAACACGTCAGCACAAGAACACATCAGCAACACAACAACAACAACACACCAAAACACCAACACATCAACACAACAACACATCAGCACAAGAACACATCAGCACATCAGCACAAGAACACAACAACACATCAACACATCAGCACAAGAACACAAGAACAAATCAACACAGCACAACAACACATCAGCACAACAACACATCAGCACATCAACACAACACATCAACACAACAACACATCAACACAACAACACATCAGCACAACAACACATCAGCACATCAGCACAAGAACACGACAACACATCAACACAGCACAACACAACAACACATCAACACAAACATCAACACCACAACAAATCAGCACAACAACACACTAAAACAATAACACACCAACACAACACAACGCATAAGCACAAGAAAACATCAGCACAACAACACACCAACACTCGGTGGCACGGTGGCGCAGTGCATTGCACTGCTGCCTCACAGCAAGAAGGTCCTGGGTTTGATTCCCGCCTGGGGCGCTGTTGGCACCGTGCTCTGGTGGGTTATCTCCCAAATAGGAGCCTTTCTGTGTGGAGTTTGCATGTTCTCCCCGTGCTCACATGGGGTTTCCTCCACCTCACGTCAGTAAGGACCCCCACCCAAAAACATGCACCCATCATGGTCTGACCAGCAATGGACACTTATCACCTGGTCCCCGGGCGCGTCCACGTACGCTGCCCACTGCTCCTGGCTGTGCCCCCGGAGGAAGGACAAGCCAGGATGGGTCAAAAGCAGAGGATCCATTTCACCGGCACCATCAAGCATGTGCATGTGTGTGTGTGTGCAAGCATGTGTTGTGGAGTGTCGTGTGATGATTAAAGACTCTTTCTTTCTTTCTCCAACACATCAACAGAACACATCAGCACAACAACACACTAAAACAATGACACATCAACGCATCAGCACAACAACACATTAACACATTAACACAACAACGCATCAACACAACAACACATCAACACACCAACACTACAACAACACATCAGCACAACAACACGACAAAACATCAACACCACAACAAATCAGCACAACACACTAAAACAATAACACACCAACACAACACATCAACGCATCAGCACAACAACACATTAACACAACAACACATTAACACATTAACACAACAACACAACACATCAGCACACATCAACACACATCAACACAACAACACATCAACACATCAACACATCAGCACATCAACACATCAACACACCAACGCACCAACACATCAACACAACAGCACATCAACACAACAACAACACATCAGCACATCAGCACAACAACACACCAACACACCAACGCACCAACACAACAACACAACAACACATCAACACGTCAGCACAAGAACACATCAGCACAACACAACAACACACCAAAACACCAACACATCAACACAACAACACATCAGCACAAGAACACATCAGCACATCAGCACAAGAACACAAGAACACACCAACACAGCACAACACAACACATCAGCACAACAACACATCAGCACAACAACACAACACCACATCAACACATCAGCACAAGAACACAAGAACAAATCAACACAGCACAACAACACATCAACACAACACATCAGCACAACAACACATCAGCACAACAACACATCAACACACCAACACTACAACAACACATCAGCACATCAACACAACAACACATCAGCACAAGAACACGACAACACATCAACACAGCACAACACAACAACACAACAACACATCAACACAACAACACACCAACACTCCAACACATCCACAGAACACATCAGCACAACAACACATCAACACGACAACAGAACAACACACCAACACAACACATCAACACAATAACACATCAACACATCAACACACCAACGCATCAGCACAACAACACATCAGCACAACAACACATCAACACACCAACACTACAACAACACATCAGCACATCAGCACAACAACACATCAACACACCAACACTACAACAACACATCAGCACATCAACACAACAACACATCAGCACAACAACACAACAAAACATCAACACCACAACAAATCAGCACAACAACACACTAAAACAACAACACACCAACACAACACATCAACGCATCAGCACAACAACACATTAACACAACAACACATTAACACATTAATACAACAAAACATCAACACATCAACACAACAACACATCAGCACAACAACACAACAACACATCAACACATCAGCACAAGAAAACATCAGCACAACAACACACCAACACTCCAACACATCAACAGAACACATCAGCACAACAACACATCAACACACCAACACGACAACAGAACAACACACCAACACAACACATCAACACAATAACACATCAACACATCAACACACCAACGCATCAGCACAACAACACATCAGCACAACAACACACCAACACAACACATCAACGCATCAGCACAACAACACATTAACACAACAACACATTAACACAACAACACATCAACACAACACATCAGCACAACAACACATCAGCACGACAACATATCAACACAACAACAAATCAGCACAACAACACACTAACACAATAACACACCAACACAACACATCAACGCATCAGCACAACAACACATTAACACAACAACACATTAACACATTAACACAACAACACATCAACACATCAGCACAACAACACAACAACACATCAACACTACAACAGCACATCGGCACACATCAACACAACAACACATCAACACATCAACGCATCAGCACAACAACACATCAGCACAACAACACATCAGCACACATCAACACAACAACACATCAGCACAACAACACATCAGCACACATCAACACAACAACACATCAACACAACAACACATCAACACATCAACACAACAACATAACAACACATCAACACAACAACAGAGGCTCCAGACTGACCCTGTTTCCACGAGCTTATGATTTTATCGTTTTGTTTATTCTACGATAAATACACGACAAGTGGCGCTGTTCTGCCTTCATCTGCCTCTATTGCTCACTCCCTGGCCCCGGGCCACAACACATTACATATGAACATTATCTGCAGTATCTGCATTGAGTATGTTTATTCAATGTGTGTATTCTGTGTACGTGTGTGTGTTTTCTGTGTAGGTGTGTGTATTAGGTGGGTGTGTAAACATACATTGCATAGATCATATTCTGAATATCTGCTTCTACATAAATGTTACAGAGCTGTCAGTGTGCAGTGGGAGTAGAGTGTATAAGTACTCGTACTCACCAGACATCAGAGTGTGTAGTAAACACTCCGTCCTTCAGGGACTCTGGTGACATCCAGCGAACAGGAAGTAAACCCTTCCCCCCTTTACGGTAATAATCCGTCTCGTAGATGTCTCTGGTCATCCCAAAGTCTGAGCGCACACACACACACACACACACACACACACACACACACACACACACACACACACACACACACACACACACACACACACACACCCTAGATTACAGGTTGATTCACATTAGATTATAGATAAGGGCTCAATGATTTGGGAAAATAAGCTAATTGTGATTTTGTAGACTAATATTGCGATTGCAATTTATTATGCAATTTTTTTCAAGTTCCTTATCTTCTTTATTATTCACTAAAACACAATCAATACATCATTCTGTAGTATGAGCAACACAACACTGGATACAGTCAACATTTAAACTCTTTTGCTCTTTCTCATTTGCTCTTTCCTGTCGGCCACGCCCACGTGTTATGATGAAATTAGATGAATTGATATAAATAAAATTTAACTACTGAATTGTAAAAATAAAAAGCGTCAATCACAGTAGAATATTGACTAATTGATTGAACTTCAAGCCTCGTGATTGTTTGACTCTGAAAATTAACATACAAAAGAATTGCTGCGTTTCAGCAGAAATTATTTGATTTATTAAAATGTTGCGTGCATACGTCCACATAAGTCGCACATCTCCAAATACGTCGCATACGTCCACATAAGTTGCATATCTCCGCATACGTTGCATACGTCGCATACGTCCACATATGTTGCATACGTTCACATAAGTCGCATACGTCCACATAAGTCGCATACGTGCACATATGTCGCATACGTCCACATATGTCGCATACATCCACATATGTCGCATACATCCACATATGTCGCATACGTTCACATGTGTCGCATACATCCACATATGTCGCATACGTTCACATAAGTCCCATACGTCCACATATGTCGCATACGTCCACATAAGTCGCATACGTCCACATACGTCTCATACGTCCACATAAGTCGCATACGTCCACATACGTCTCATACGTCCACATAAGTCGCATACGTTGACATAAGTTGCATACATCCACATACTGTAGGTTGCATACATCCACATGCGTATGTCCACATAAGTCACGCACGTCCACATACATCACCTATGTCCACATACATCACGAACATCCACATATGTTCACATATGACGCGTACATCTACATCCGTCTCCTAGGTGCACATACGTCGCGTATGTCTACATACGTCAAGTACGTCTACATATATCGCATATGTCTACATATGTCAAGTAAGGCGACATACGTAACCTACATCCACATACTTCGAGTACGTCTACATATGTCGCATACGTCTAAATAGGTTGCGTACCTCCACATACGTCCCGTACGTCTACATACGTCCACACACATCACGTATGCTCACATACGTCACGTACACCCACATACATCGCATACATCCACAAACGTTGCATGCATCCGCATACGCTGCATATGTGCGCATACGTCCACATAAGTCTACATACGGTGCATGTCACATACGTCCACATAAATTGCGTACATCTACATACGTTGCGTATGTCCACATATGTGGCATACGTCCGCATACATCGCCTATTTCCACATACGTTGCTTACATCCATATACGTTGCATACATCACATACGCCGTGTACGTCTGCATATGTTGCGTACGTCTGCATACGTCGCGTACGTCCACATACGTTGCGTACGCCCATATACGTCCAAATTTACACGTACGTCTACAAATGTCGCATACGTCCACATACATCATGTACGTCCACATACCTTGCGTAAATCTACATACCTCGCGTGCGTCCACATACATCCGCATGCGTTGCATACGTCCGCATATGCTGCATATGTCTGCTTACATCCACATAAGTTCACATACGCTGCATATGTCACATACGCCCCTGTGAGTCACGTACATCTACAAAAGTCGCGTACGTCCACATACGTCACGTATGTCCACATACACTGCACAGGTACACATAAGTCGCATACGTCCACACACATTGCCTATGCCCAAATACATCCACATACGTTGTGTACGTCCACATAAGTTGCGTACATCCACATACACGTTGCATATGTGTACATACATTGCGTACGTCCACAAACGTAGTATACGTCCCCATAAATTGCATACCTCTTCTATCTGGCCTTCTAAGAGCCTTATTGGTTAAATTGTGTAACATAAAAAAAACACTTTCCTTTATTTATTTTTTTAATGGCAGGCTTTGTGATTTGAAAATTGCGTTCTGTCAAAATGCAATGTCGGTTTGAATTTGATTGTTCAGCCCTATCATAGTCAGATTAGATTATATATTATTTCAGATAAGATTATCGATTGGTTCAGATTCGATTATAGATTAATTCGGAATATATTACAGGTTAATTCAGATTAGATCACAGGAATGTTCACCTCCAATCTTTACTGTGAGGTTCTGGGCCACCATGCAGTTCCTGGCGGCCAGGTCTCTGTGGACAAACTTGGCAGCGTGGAGATATGCCATACCATCTGCGATCTGACCCGCCATTCGCAGCATGTCCACCAGGGGGGGCAGTGAGAGGTTGGAGGACTGCTGGAGCAGGGGAGGAGGGGCAAGAGAGAGTCAGCCAGAAAAGTGAGCTCTGTTTTAACCGGCTATCATCTTAGTACTAGTATCAGTTGTAATGCGTCCAAGGTCAGAGGTCAGGGGTGAAGAGTCGGGGGGAGACGTCAGAGGTGAACTGTCAGGGGTCAGAGGGGAGGGGTGAAAGGGGTCAGAGTTGAATTGTCAAGGGTTAGGCCTTACCTCCTTGGGTCTCAGCGAGCGCAGGTGGCTCTTCAGGTCTCCTCGGGTCATCAGCTCCATGATGACCAGGGTAGGCTGGCCCTGCGAGACTACACCCAACAGGCGCACCTGGACCAATCACAGGGCAGCTCAGCAGCCAATCACAAAGCAGTCAACACAAACAATCAACACATTGATTCCAAAGGGAAGAGTTTGTGTTGCAGTGTGTGTGTGTGTGCGAACCACGTGGTGGCAGTTGAACTCCTTCATGACCGACGCCTCGTTCAGGAACTCGATGCGCTCCCTCATGCTGGCCGACTCGTTCACAGTCTTGACGGCTACTCGAGTCTCCGCCCCCTCTGTGAGCAGGCCCCTGGCCACGCCCTCATACACCATGCCGAAGGAGCCCTGTCCCAGCTCCCGGTTGAGAAGGACCTTCTCCCGAGCCACCTCCCACTCATCAGGAACATACACTGCAGGACACAGGGGCCAGTCCTGCACTTACTAGGGCCCCACTGAGTGTACTACTAAGCACCTCCAACTATACAGATGTTACTACGTAGGGAGCAGTGTACTATATAGATGTTACTACGTAGGGAGTAGTGTACTATACAGATGTTACTATGTAGGGAGTTGGGTAGTGAACAATATACACTCACCGACCACTTTATTAGGTACACCTGTTCAATTGCTTGTTAACACAAATAGCTGATTAGTCAATAACATGGCAGCAACTTAATGCATTCAGGCATGTAGACATGGTGATGATGACTTGCTGAAGTTCAAAGTGAGCATCAGAATGGGGAAGAATGGGGATTTAAGTGACTTTGAACGTGGCATGGTTGTTGGTGCCAGACGGGCTGGTCTGAGTATTTCAGAAACTGCTGACCTACTGGGATTTTCACGCACAACCATCTCAAGGGTTTACAGAGAAGGGTCCCAAAAGGAGAAAATATCCAGTGAGCGGCAGTTGTGTGGACGAAAATGCCTCGTTGAGGTCAGAGGTCAGAGGAGAACGGGCAGACTGGTTCCAGACGATAGAAAGGAAACAGTCACTCAAATAAGCACCGGTTACAACCAAGGTTTGCAGAACAGCATCTGTGAAGGCACAACACATGGAACCTTGAAGCAGATGGGCTACAGCAGCAGAAGACCACACCGGGTGCCGCTCCTGTCAGCTCACAACAGGAAACTCAGGCACCAACAATGGAGGAATAGAAGATTGTAAACACGTTGCCTGGTCTGATGAGTCTCCATTTCAGCTGCCACCGTCACATGGTTGGGTCACAATTTGGCGTAAACAACATGAAGGCATGGATCCATCCTGCCTGCTATCAAGGGTTCAGGCTGGTGGTGCTGGTGGTGTAATGGTGTGGGGGATATTTTCTTGGTACACTTTGGGCCCTTAGTACCAGCTGAGCATGGTTTAAAGGCCACAGCGTACCTGAGTATTGTTGCTGAGCATGTCCATCCCATAATGAGCACAGGGCAGCATCTTGTGATGCTACTTCCAGCAGGACAATGCAGCACGTCACAAAGCTCAAAGCATCTCAAAGTGGTTTCTTCAACATGACAATGAGTTGACTGTTCTCCAACGGCCTCCACCCTCACCACATGTCAATCCAGTAGAGCAGCTTTGGGAGGTGGTGCAACAGGAGCTTGGCCTCCACCATCACCACATGTCAATCCAGTAGAGCAGCTTTGGGAGGTGGTGCAACGGGAGCTTGGCCTCCACCATCACCACATGTCAATCCAGTAGAGCAGCTTTGGGAGGTGGTGCAACGGGAGCTTGGCATCATGGAGGTGCAGCCCACAAATCTGCAGCAACTGTGTGATGCTGTCAAGTCAATATGGAGTAAAACCTCTGAGGAATGTTTACACCACCTTGTTCAATCTATGCCACAAAGAATTAAGGCAGTTGTGAAGGCAAGAGGGGGTCCAACCCGCTACTAGCAAGGTGTACCTAATCAAGTGGCTGGTGAATGTATATTTTACTACGTAGGGAGTAGTGTACCATATACAGTATATTTTTTACTACGTAGGGAGTAGTGTACTATATACAGTATATTTTTTACTATGTAGGGAGTAGTGTACTATATAGATTTTACTACATAGGGAGTAGTGTACTATATATATTTTACTATGTTGGGTAGTGAACTATATATATTTTACTCACTCTCTGCTGCACTGAAGTACTCTGGGTTGACTGAAGCGTAGAGGACTCCATTACCTAGACGCTCACTGTTCCTGTAATAAACATTGACAGTGTTATATACACACACATTGACAGTGTTATATACGCACACATTGACAGTGTTATATACGCACACATTGACAGTGTTATATACGCACACATTGACAGTGTTATATACACACACATTGACAGTGTTATATACACACATAGACAGTGTTATATACACACATAGACAGTGTTATATACACACATTAACAGTGTTATGTACACACATTGATGTTATATACACACATTGACAGTGTTATATACACACATTGACAGTGTTATATACACACACACACACACTAAGAGTGCTATACACACACATTGATGTTATATACACACACACATTAACAGTGTTATATACACACATTAACAGTGTTATACACACACACATTAACAGTGTTATACACACATTAAAAGTGTTATACACACACATTGATGTTATATACACACATTGATGTTATATACACAGATTGACAGTGTTATATACACAGATTGACAGTGTTATATACACACATTGACAGTGTTATATACACACATTAACAGTGTTATATACACACACACACACATTAAGAGTGCTATACACACACATTGATGTTATATACACACACACACATTAACAGTGTTATATACACACATTAACAGTGTTATACACACATTAACAGTGTTATACACACATTAAAAGTGTTATACACACATTAACAGTGTTATACACACATTAAAAGTGTTATACACACATTAACAGTGTGATATACACACATAAACAGTGTTATAGACACATTAACAGTGTGATATACACACACATTGATCGTGTTATATACACACATTAACAGTGTTATATACACACATTGATGTTATATACACACATTGACAGTGTTGTACAGACATTAACAGTGTTATACACAGACATTAACAGTGTTATATACACACACACACACATTAAGAGTGCTATACACACACATTGATGTTATATACACACACACATTAACAGTGTTATATACACACATTAACAGTGTTATACACACACATTAACAGTGTTATACACACACATTGATGTTATATACACACATTAACAGTGTTATATACACACATTAACAGTGTTATATACACGCACATTAACTGTCACAGGGACACACACTGCTGCTTCTCAGCCTGACACACACACACACACACACACACACACACACACACACACACACACACACACACACACACACACACACACACACACACACACACACACACACACACACCTAAACCAATAGTTCTTGTGCATACAATATATTTAGGTGTGTATTTGGCTATTTTAAGTTTTAAGCTTGTATTTCTATGTGTATGCTTGTACCAATTCTCAGTGTGACAAATTCCTCTTACACAAAAATGTACTTATTAAACATCACCCCCACCCACCTCTTCTTGTTGAAAAGCAGCAACAGGGTGATGGAGGAGCAGATCAGGAGGAGGAAGCTGATTGGGACGAAGATCAGGATGTAGAAGACATTCTCATATCCTGTTTCACACAAACACAGTTAAGATAAGTGTTATCAGATAAGTGTTCTCTTTGATTTATATTGAGTCCCACAGTCCCCTCTATCAGCTACACTGCCTAGAAGACTCTGTCCGGGTGATTTCACCTCCCACCTCCGGGGGCGTTGCTACCACATCTTGAAGGAGGCTGAGGACATGCATGCTAATGGACCCTTTTCAAAGAAGCTGCTTGAGGGTCTGGCCAGAAGGTAGGCAGGGCCTGCTATGGCAACCAGGAGTAACAAATTGCAACCAGCACGTGTGTGTATATATATGGCCGTATATATATGTGCCGTACGCTCTGCTACGTAGAAGGCTGCGGGCGGGGTCCAGGAGCCATTCCCAGCCAGTGAGGAGGCTCTGACCCGGGCTGAGTAGTTCCCTGGAGCCAGACTGGACAACCTGACGCCACCTTGCTGCTGAAATTCCTGGGAGGACACACACTGCTGCTTCTCAGCCTGACGCGCGTGCACACACACACACACACACACACACACACACACACACACACACACACACACACACACACACACACACACACACACACACACACACACACACACACACACACACAGTGTTGTGTTAATGTAGTCACAGCTACTATTACTAGTGCTGCCCCACCACACCTACAACTACTAAAACTAGTAGTACTACTAGTAGTGCTAGTGGTACTGGTACTACTAGCTGGTGGTACCAGCAATATGTGGTACCTCTGTGGCCAGGCGGTATTTGATGTGGTACATGAGGATGAGTCCGTTGGGCCGAGGGGGTGCGCTCCAGTGCAGGAACACCCAGTCGTCCGCCCCGTCCCAGGACACGGCCCCGGGAATGTCGTCGGCCCTATCTGCCGAGAAAAACAACCACCCAGCCTGATTAGCACCACGCTAACAGAACCACCTTCTTGGTTCTTGTGGCAGCCTGACCTGCAGCCTTGGTCCTGGAGAAGACGAACGCTGCGGCGCTGCAGCGCTGCAGCTGCAGGTTGCATGCGTGCACGTCCACGCGGTAAACGGTGAAGGGCTGCAGCTCCAGGATCTGCAGCTCCCGCTCTGTCACCGCGCGCTCGCTGAACTCAAACTCCCCCTGGTGGCGTGCCGCTGTGCTGCCATTAGGAGCGGCACTGAGCGGCGGCACCACCGTGCCGTTAGTGTCCGGAGTGCCAGACGCAGTGGAGTTCGCGACACCAAATACGTCTCTACGGCGACGGTCTGGAGGACTGAGACACAGGGAGAGAGGTTCTGTACCTTCTGCATCTGGAACTTCAGTTTGACCCAGTTGATCACTGATCTTTTTTTATTAGATCCATTTACTGTCAGTGAAACTAGGATCCAAACATCATAACATTGTCTAACCACATCGATATCTTGGAGATGAAACTAAATTTTAATCATCAAAGTTTAATCATTTTGCTGGGGACCCGGGGAAACCTCCTGAAGGACTCTTGGGGTCTCAGGACCCTACATTGAGAACCGCTGCTGTAAACAACCCAATATATCAAATCTAAAAAACAGTTGTATGGAATAACAAACTATAAAAAAAACATCATTATTTGGTAAAAACAATTGGTTATATTGCACTGTATAAGTTTCTTTCCAGTGAATATTTATCGACAAATCCCCAACGTAGATGGATTTGTGTGAAGCAGGAAGTGGAACAGGAAGCTGAGTCCTCACCGTGGAGTGAAGATGGAGTTGTGCAGGAAGTTCTCGAACACCTTGCGGTACGAGGCGTCGGCCGCCTCTGCCTCCAGGTCCTCCACTGACTTGGGACATGGGCAGCAGGGGGCATCGTCCGCGGAGCCCGGATCCAGCGGGGAGGACTGGGACACCTCTTCTTGCTCCCCAGAGAGCCGGACTGGAACCTTCAGCTCTGAGGAGGGAGGAGCTGACATCAGGACATTCAGGTGCCAAACCCAGTTCTATGTAGGCTGTTGCATTCCTAAAAATAACCACTAGTGGCGACTTTAGCTAATGATAATAAACGTATTATACTGTAATAGTACCAGCATTAGTGGTAGTACTAGTAGTTGTAGTAGTAGTAATAGTAGGAGAAGGAGTAGGAGTACTTGCAGTAGTACTAGCAGTACCTTTGGAGCAGTAGTTGTGGTAGTACAGCTCCGGGTCCTCCGCCTGCTGCTGCCACCTCAGCAGGTAGAAGGTGTGGTTCCCGTTGGGGGAGAGCGGAGCTGCCCAACGCACCAGGAGCCGGGTGGAGGAGTTGGTGAAGGCCCGGACGTCCAGAGGCATGGAGGGAGCTTGAGGGGGCAGAGGTGTTATTGGCCCGCAATGCATTGTGGGACACACTTGTCAATGCTATTTAATGTGTACTGTGGACTTTGGACAAACTGTTTTGTTTCAGACGTACTGTGGTTCCAAACAAATACTAAACACCTTCACATACTAGGGTTGGGAACTGAACTCCGTACTTTTAAGGGTACCGATTACAGACTGACGTTAAATTAATAAATTAATGGGTGCCAAAATTCAGTACCTGAGAGTGCATCTGGGTGAGAGAGTAGAGAGAAAGAGAGAGCGTGATGACATCACCCCTGCAGCTTGTTCAATACGGTCAGTGCGATGACGAGCCCCAAGCGGTAACAGGAGTGGTTACTAGGGATTTTAATAATTAACTGTTTAACCGTTAACCGACAAATAATACTATCAGTTAAAGAGATAAAAAATATATTATAAAAAAAAGTTTGTTGCATGGTAAAAGAAAAATAGGCTTTACAATCTATTTCCTAAATACAACTCATGGTGACGACAGGGCAACGAGAGCTGTGACGATAAGCGCAGTACCAGTCACTGCGGGGATGAGCTCATCACTGGCATCGCCACAAATGATAAAATAAAATATATATTTGTATTTCTTTTTTTTGCTGGTGAAAGTCACAGGGTGATATGAAATATAAACACAATAATCATTGCTTAGTAATCATCATTGAATGTCTTCCATCCTATGTTCAAGGACTTCTGGTGAAAGGTTTCAGTTGCTCTGCTCTTCACTGGGAGGGACAGTCCATTAAACACACAGGGTTTTTTGTGTGTGTTCCATTATTATTATTATTATTATTAATAATTATTTCTCGGGCTGTACCCGACTCAGGATTCGGTCAGTCCAATCGGATTTGGCTGTTCAATGCCAAAATTAAACAACAACCAAGAAAAACAACCTACAAGTGCATGGCGATAGTGCATGCATGGCGATAGTGCATGCATGGCGATAGTGGCGCGGCCCCTAGCGGTCGCCTGCGCCGGCGCTCCGGTTACTTTCTTACTCTTTAGTATTTTTTTTCCTTTTTTTAATCACAATGTTCGCCAGAAAAACATCAACAATTAACTCATACGGCCGCGATGCACTCATGGATATAAAAATTTCCCTAAACGAACAACTTTGGGACTTTTTATCCGTGGGAGCAGAGTGGCCGGCGGAAATCCTACGCGGGAACACTCGCAACAACAACTACAACAACAAAAATGGAGTCGCTGTTCCAGGAGCCGGCCCACGGAGGAAGCACCGAGGTAAACGAGGCGGCATTCGGGTCAGAATGAGGACGCAACCTTACCGTCCACCTCTGCCAAGCATACTTCTTGCTAACGTCCAGTCCCTGGAGAACAAGATGGATGAACTTCAAGCGAGGATTCAATTCCAGCGTGACACGAGGAACTGTTGCGTCCTCTGCCTGACGGAAACATGGCTGACCCCACTGGTGCCGGATGAAGCCATACGTCCAGCCGAGGCCTTCTCCGTGTTCCGCGGCGACAGAACGGGAGAGTCGGGGAAATCCAAAGGTGGAGGCGTCTGCCTAATGGTAAACAACCGCTGGTGTAACGGCAACAACACCAAATTCCTCTCCCACTCCTGCTCGCCGAACCTGGAACAGCTGACCATACTATGCCGTCCATTTTATCTCCCCCGGGAATTCAGCACGGTCATCATTACAGCCGTTTATATCCCACCGCAAGCGGACACCGACGCAGCTCTGTCGGTTCTGTACGATGTGTTGTGCGGATTTCAGAACAGACATCCCGACGCGGCTGTGGTGGTGACTGGGGACTTTAACAGGGCCAACCTTAAAAAATTTCTGCCGAATTTCCACCAACACATCACGTGTGCCACCAGGGGAGACAGAACTCTGGATCATTGTTACACTCCTTACAAGAACGGATACAAGCCCGTGTCGCTCCCTGCTTTCGGGAAATCAGATCACGCCGCGATCATGGGGGTGGTAGCTCAGGAGGTAGAGCTGGTGGTCTAGTAATCCAAAGGTTGCTGGTTCGATCCCAGGCTCCTCCTGCTAGCATGCTGTAGTGTCCTTGAGCAAGACACTTAACCCATAATTGCTCCTGATGGCTGCGTCCGTCGGTCTTTGAACAATTGTAAGTCGCTTTGGATAAAAGCGTCTGCTAAATGACTAAAAATGTAAATGTAAAAATGTAAATCTCGCTGCTTCCTGTTTACAGGCCTCTGATCGCGCGGGATCTGGTGATGACGAGGGAAGTGAAGCGGTGGACGGACCAATCAGAGGCTGCGCTTCAGGACGCTCTGACTGACGTAGACTGGGACATGTTCCAAACAAGTTCAAGTGACGTCAGCGAGTTTACGGAGGTTGTAGTAAGTTTCGTGGCTACGCTAGCGGATGAAATCGTTCCCACGGTGAAAGTTCGGATATTTCCAAACCAGAAACCATGGGTTGATAAATCCATCCGCTGCGCTCTGAATGCGCGCACGGCCGCTTACAACGACAGACTTGTATCTGGTAACATGGACAATTACAAAGCGGCGTCGTACAATCTGCGGAGGGCGGTGAGGGACGCCAAACGGACGTACAGAGACACCGTGGAGCTGCAGATGGAGCGGGGGGACACCAGACGCTTGTGGGAGGGGCTGCGAACAATAACAAACTACAAGAGCAGCTCCTCCCCAGCCACGAGTGCGGACGCCTCCCTGGCCAACCAACTGAACTCCTTTTATGCGCGGTTCGAGTCTGGCAGCAACACCGCTAGCTCGCCGGCTAATTGGAGTTACACCGCTGGGGATGAGCGCGCACTCTCAGTGTCCGTGCACGAGGTCAGGAGGGCTTTGATGCGGGTGAACACCAGGAAAGCTGCGGGCCCAGACGGCATATCTGGGCGAGTACTGAAGACCTGTGCTAACCAGCTAGCTCCGGTGTTCACTACAATATTCAACATCTCCCTGGCCGAATCAGTGGTCCCGTCCTGTTTCAAGAGGTCCACCGTCGTTCCTGTCCCGAAGATCGCCTCTCCAACCTGCCTGAATGACTACCGTCCGGTGGCCCTCACCTCGGTGGTCATGAAGTGTTTCGAGAGGCTGATTAAGGATTATATCTGCGCCTCCCTCCCCCGCACCTTGGACCCGTTGCAGTTTGCGTACCGGCAGAACAGATCCACGGATGACGCGGTCTCCCAGGTACTGCACACCACGCTCACGCACCTGGATGGCCAGAAGGGGGCCTATGTGAGAATGCTGTTCATTGATTATAGTTCAGCTTTCAACACCATAGTTCCCACCAGACTGGCTGTCAAGTTGATGGAGCTAGGATTGAATGGTCCGCTGTGCACCTGGATCCTGGACTTCCTCACAGGCCGCCCCCAGGTGGTCAAGGTGGGGAAGTACATGTCAAGCTCCCTCACCCTGAATACAGGATCCCCCCAGGGCTGCGTCCTCAGCCCCCTACTGTACTCCCTGTACACACATGACTGTGTGGCCAGGTCCAGCTCCAACACCATCATCAAGTTTGCTGACGACACCGTGGTCGTGGGCCTGATCACCGACTGCGATGAGAAGGCCTACCGCGAGGAGGTGGCTGACCTGTCACTCTGGTGCCAGGACAACAGCCTACACCTGAACGTCAGCAAAACCAAGGAGCTGATTGTGGACTTTAGGCGTGGATCACAATCGAGGACGCACACGCCCTTGTGGATTAATGGGACTTCTGTTGATAGGGTGAGAAGCTTCAGATATCTGGGAGTCCACATCACAGAGGACTTAACATGGACTGTTCACACAGACACTCTGGTGAGAAAGGCGAGGCAGCGTCTCTACCACCTCAGGCAGCTGAGGAAATTCCGGGTCTCGGTGAGGATCCTCAAGTCCTTCTACTCTGGAGCAGTGGAGAGCATCCTGACAGGCAACATCACTGCCTGGTTTGGGAACTGTACTGCCCAGGACAGGCGGCCCTGCAGAGGGTGGTGCGTTCAGCTGAACGTACCACTGGAACTACCCTCCCCCCCTTGCAGGAGTTATACACCAGGAGGTGTAGCAGCAGAGCCCGTAGGATCATGAAGGATCCTCATCACCCCAACAACGGACTGTTTCAGCTGCTGCGGTCAGGCAAGCGCCTCCGCAGTCACACAGCGAGAACAGAGAGACTGAGACGGAGTTTCTTCCCTCAAGCCATCAGAACTGTCAACGCTGACCTCACCAGGGGTCCTAACTGAGCCATGCACTAGGCTCCACTACCTACTGTACTGTATGTAGCATACTGTACCGCATACTGTATCACTGTTCAGGGTTGTTCGTGATGCCGTATTGCTGCGCCGTACTGTTGTATACTGTGCTGTATTATCCCAAACACTACCTCACACCTACTACCTCATTCACATGCCACTTTAATTCACATGCCACTTTAAATGCACATATCTGTATATACATAGGCAAATTCCTTCTATCTATTCCATTTTATTTCAATTTATTTTTATTGTATTTTATTCTATATATTTTTTATCTTATTCTATAAGTATTCCACTTACTGTATTACGTTTTAGGAGTCAGTTAGTGGGTCTATTAGAAAGGAATTTTCTACTTTTTATTTTATTTTATTTTTGTACTTTTTCCTAGGACTTATTGTGTGCTATCACCGGGTGCGTTGCATTACATTTCACTGCATATATGTATGGAAGTATGTATATGTATGTGACAAATAAAAATCTTGAATCTTGAATCTTGAATCTACAACCAATCACAGCACTGGATACACCTACGACCAATCAGAGCATTGGATAGACCTACAACCAATCAAAGCATTCAATAGACCTACAACCAATCAAAGCATTCGATAGACCTACAACCAATCAGAGCATTTGATAGACCTACAACCAATCAGAGCACTGGATAGAGCAACAAACAATCAGAGCATTGGACAGACCAAAAACCAATCGGAGCACTAGATAGACTAACAAACATTCAGAGCGTTGAATAGACCTACAACCAATCAGATCATTGGACAGACCTACAATCAATCAGATCATTGGACAGACCTACAATCAATCAGAGCACTGGATAGACCTACAACCAATCACAGTGTTGGATAGACCTACAATCAATCGGATCGTTGGACAGACCTACAATCAATCAGAGCGTTGGATAGACCTACAACCAATCAGAGCGTTGGATAGACCTACAACCAATCAGAGCGTTGGATAGACCTACAACCAATCAGAGCGTTGGACAGACCTAAAATCAATCAAAGCACTGGATAGACCTACAACCAATCAGATCGTTGGACAGACCTACAATGAATCAGAGCACTGGACAGACCTACAACCAATCAGATCGTTGGACAGACCTACAATCAATCAGAGCGTTGGATAGACCTACAACCAATCAGAGCGTTGGATAGACCTACAACCAATCAGAGCGTTGGATAGACCTACAACCAATCAGATCGTTGGACAGACCTACAACCAATCAAAGCACTGGATAGACCTACAACCAATCAGATCGTTGGACAGACCTACAATGAATCAGAGCACTGGACAGACCTACAACCAATCAGATCGTTGGAAAGACCTACAACCAATCAGAGCGTTGGATAGACCTACAACCAATCACAACAAGGAGGCGTTTGATGTAGCGCTGAGTGGGTTAGTAAATTAAACTTTTACCAAATCCTGTGGGAAGAACGACAAACATCTTTCTTATTGTAGCCGACTGTGTGTGTTTGTCTGAATGATAAAATGTAAGAATTATCCGATACAATCATGGGATAAAGTTTCGTATGAACACCATTTATTCCCTTTCTCCCAGAACGCCCCACTGCTCATGTCACCCCGAGCAGTCCAACCCCGCCCTACGGTAACACCTGAGGGACAAACCTAACCAACTGGTGCAAGCGAAATATATATATATTTTTAAATCGCCTGTCAATCAATGTCAACCGCGATCGATGGAGTCGATTGCGGATAGACGATTTAATCGTAAATCTGCCCAAGCTTAACGTCTAACCTAAGGAAACACCTGGTCGAACACAAAATATTCCTTTTTTTTCTTATTTTTTTTTAACCTGTGCTGTCAGCATGCTGGGCATACAACAGAGTATTTGTATGCCATTGCATTCAGGACAGAGTTAGTCTGCAAGTGGAGTTCAAGTTCTCAACCTGCAATGCAACTCTTTATTAATTCTTAAATTATCAAGAGCTGCTGCAAAAACTCTGTCTGTGGATTACCTGTAGAATGACAAGAGCACAATTTTTGGTAATAGAGAACCACCACCAAATCCCCTCTTTGGAGAACTATTTATCATGTTTAGGTCTATAAACAACTGATCATTACTCCAAGAGGGAGAACCACCACGGTGAGACAAATAAACATAGAAACAAACAACATTTACACTAAAACATGAATATTGGACGACAACATGTATTAAAAAAAGCTGAATTAGGTCCAGGAAAACTGGAACTACAACTGGTCACGTGGCCTTTTCCTGTCAAAGTTATGGCAGCAGATGAGCGAGAAAAGGAGAGGAATGCAACCAGGAGGGTGCTGGGGTGCACTCCAAGCAGGTGTGCGTGCGTGCGTGTGTGTAAGATGTCCACCGGTGCGTGTATATGAAATATCCCCATTGGTACTGGTGTAGAAGGTCGATATTATGTCGTGGCGCCTCCAAGCTGGGCAAGGGGCCCCGAAGCCCCCCCGAACAGCACAGACCCACGGACAACCCTCGGCTGCAGGAGATCCCCGGTTACCCTGCCCTGCGGCCACAGACGACCACCAGGCCCCCAGAGAAGCCAGAGGGCCCTGGAGCAACTCCCACGCCGACCCCCGAAGAGCATGACCAAGTCCCAGGGAGCATCAGGAGACCCCGCACCCCAGGGGTGCACACATACAACCAACCCCCGGGCGCAGGCACAAGACGCAGCCGCCGGCACTGAACCCGGGCCACAGGCACAAGGCACGGACCGCAGGCCCGGATCACGGCCCCATGGTGACAGACTGACACCCTGCCCGAGCCGCCCGGCGGGCCGGCAGGACCCCCACACCCACCCACGCCCCGCACAAGGGGGAGGCCCGCCCCACCGCAGCCGACCAGACGCCCCACCCGTGAGTGCCAAGTGCCCATACACGTAGCAGTGAGTGCCCAGAGCAGGGCACCTCAAAGTTACACCCCCCATTTTTTTTTTCCCATTGTCTTAACTAATGTTAGCTGTGTATTTAACTTAGAATTTTAACTAGCGTTAACATTGTCGTGTTGCGTTGTTTACACTCTTGCTTTCATTGACAGGACCCCCTGTCCCAGTCTCAACCCGCCTGAGCTCAGTGGATTCTGTCCTGTGCAGGAGGCAGAAGAGGGACCAGATGTCAATGCTGGCCAACTTGGCAAAGACATATCAATTTTTTCCCCCCATTTTCCGCAACCCCACTAAACTAACCTTGCTGCTGCTACTCCTAGATCCTGGGAAGGGTATCACATGTGCTTCTTCTGATACACACGCGACTGGCAGTGACAGACTGCGACTGATTGGAGGTTGTAGGGACGGGTTTTGGAGAGGAGAGGGAGGTAGGGAGGGCTTTTATTTTGTGTGGTGTGTAAAATGTTCTAAATAAATAACAAAGTTCTAAATAAATAACAATGTAAAAATGGAGGAGCTTGGACATTTTCGTTATTACAGAGAGACTAAAGTACCGAAAAAAGGTAATGTTGGGCACCGGTACCAAATTCCAGGTAACGGTACAATTGTGAACGGTACCCAAACCTATCACATACTGAGAAGACGTACTAAATAGTACGCTACTAGGTAGTAAATAGTATGCTACTACGTACTCAATAGTGTGCTACTGAGTACTATTAGGTACTTAATAGTATGCTACTATGTACTAAGTATTATGCTACTAAGTTCTACTAGGTACTTAATAGTATGCTACTACGTACTAAGTAGTATGCTACTTAGTACTACTAGGTACTAAATAGTATAGTACAATGTACTAAGTAGTATGCTACTAAGTTCTACTAGGTACTAAAAAGTAAGCTACTACGTACTAAGTAGTATGATACAAAGTACTACTAGATACGAAATAGTATGTAACTGCATACTAAGTAGCATGTTACCCAGTACTACTAGTTACTAAATAATATGCTGCCATACCATTATAACGCAGGAACAACTTATCTTTCAAAATACAAGTCTTACATCTGTCAGTTGAATCAGAAGTAAAGCTAAAAGTTGAGGTGCTGTTCAGGGCGTTGTCTGATAATGTTGTGGTACGGTGTTCCAGTGTTGTGTGTCGGCATGCACGTACCTGCGAGGCCTGTCCTACTGAGTGTGTGTGGGTTTAGACGTATGTAATGAGAGGCTGTCTGGACTTTGAGAGAGAATATGCTCCCATCCCTCTGACGCCCACAGTAAGACAATGATCTTGGAAGATCAAAGTAATTTAACAGTTGGAACTGGCCAAGAGAGCAGACACAGCCATCTCTGGCCCGTGTTTCCTGAACCCTCGTCTTGGTGTGAACAGCAATGACTATTTGGCCTAGGAGATTTACATGACCTCTCCTGAAAGAGGATCGGACTGAAAATGTATCTTAATCACTGTGTAACCACTTTAACCTTTTTCCTTCGGTGCAAAGAATGATACCCCTCCCGACTTTGGGAGATGCATAATAACCAAGTTATATTGCTCAGGCTGTCTTTCCATTTGCTGAGTTTGGACGCCCCTTGCAGAAACTGTTGATATTGCTCCAAGCCCAGATTTCAACCTTACACAGATTATTCTCTTGCATTTCAAAGATTCATTCTCATTTAAGTAATTTCCCCCTGGGATTTAAGTAATTTCCCTTGGATTATTAAAGTATTTCTGATTCTGATTCTGTGTGCAATGTTATCCATGCAGTTAAAAGACCCAATGACATGTACGATTTTCCTTCTTGCATTCCAAAGATAATTTTTCGTATGTGTTTATGTTCTTGCATTCCAAAGATGTATTTACATGTGGGATTTTGTCTTTCAAGATGTATTTGACAAACATAAACGTAACACGGAGAGAATTTAAAGAGACGGGTTGTAAGATTCAGATTATAGAATATGGTTTTGAACATCTCACTGCAAAGAGGAATGCCTGCCTCAACAGCGAACTAACAGAGAGCCTCGCCAGAATTCCCAGATCATAGGAAACCTCTCCCTAACCCCTCGACCAATGGTCATTGAAGGAGGTCACTTCCGGTCCCGCCCCCTCGGAAGAAATAAAAACCCAGGAACACAAACGCTCAATAGTTGCTTTGTTCCCAAGGATCTTGCTCTCTCACGATCATGACTGTTACCTCAAGGGACCTCCCTTCCATCTACCTGGTGCTGGGGCAGGCCACCTGTCTTCCTCCTTTTTCTTTTGAAACAATGTTTTCCCGACCCCTCAGGTACCTTGACAGCATTCCTTCCTTTTACCTTCCCTGGTTGAAGAACCACCGTTTAAAGATCCCTCCTTCCGGCTTGAATAACCGTTTTGTTTTAAACGAGCCACTTTTCCTGCGTTAAACAACACACCAGATCCCCGAAGCCACCGACACACCACCCAATCACTAGAATAAGAACTAGAATGCCCAGAATAACACCTGCTGAGCACGCTAGCTGGGACCCGACAATATGGAAAGTTCCGTGACCCTCCTCGCCATTCCAGACCAGACAGCCGAATTATCTGGTGACAAAGGCAGACAACTCATTGGAGCCGATAGCGGGATCCAAACAAGACGAACCCGGTGAGCCTCTGACCTCCGGTTAAGCATGGCAAAGGGATGTTGGGTGCCACGGCTATAATCGCTTTATTTTACTATTCATTTTACAAAAGGTAGTTGCATATAAGTCTCAGTCAATCCCTCCCTCTTCCAGCCACCATTTAATTTCCCAGATGTGTGTTTTGATTTTAACCTACTTTAACTTAACGTTTGTTCTATCTCAACCATTAACCATACTATAAAACTCTGTTATTAAAAATAAACCTTCATTGTTTTATTAAGAAGTAGTCGTGTATTTATCTGATATATTGTGTGGGGATTTCTGAATGTAAAAGAACCTGGTTCCCTGAGAGCTGGGACTTTTGTAGCAGCCCGTGCAGCCGTAAACTAAGTTTCATTTTCTCCAGGCTTTAGCAAAAATCTGGTGGCGCCAAACTTCATTAAAATATAAATAAAAAATAAAATTGATAAAAACTATTAATTATAGGTCTATCACGCTACACATACCTGCGGGGCTGGTCCGGATGTAGAGCACCCTGCTCTTGGCGCTGGGCAGCTGCTTGTCCTCTACCAGGAGCGTGATGGCCTTGACAAACACGGCGTATTGGGTCCAGGGCCGAAGGTTGGGCAGCAGTACGCTGGGGTCGTCCTCCCCGTCCTCGTGGAGCTCCACATCCACCATGTTCCAGCTGTTGGAGCCACAGCCATCTTGTCCGTCAAACTCTGTGATGTTCTGGAAGGGGCTGACAGGAAGGGGAGGGGCCAGAAGGAGGAAGTGTTTAAACAGCTTGCTGTGTTTTAGCTGGAGAGATGTAGGATAGAGGAGGAAGCATGTTGGATAGAGGATACAGCATGTTGAATAGAGGAGACAGCATGTGGGATAGAGGAGATAGCATGTGGGATAGAGGACACAGCATGTGGGATAGAGGAGACAGCATGTGGGATAGAGGACACAGCATGTGGGATAGAGGACACAGCATGTGGGATAGAGGAGACAGCATGTGGGATAGAGGAGACAGCATGTGGGATAGAGGAGACAGCATGTGGAATAGAGAAGACAGCATGTGGAATAGAGAAGACAGCATGTGGGATAGAGGACACAGCATGTGGGATAGAGGACACAGCATGTGGGATAGAGGACACAGCATGTGGGATAGAGGACACAGCATGTGGGATAGAGGAGACAGCATGTGGGATAGAGAAGACATTATGTGGGATAGAGGAGACAGCATGTGGGATAGAGGACACAGCATATGGGATAGAGGAGACAGCATGTGGGATAGAGGACACAGCTTGTGGGATAGAGGAGATAGCATGTGGGATAGAGGACACAGCATGTGGGATAGAGGACACAGCATGTGGGATAGAGGACACGGCATGTGGGATAGAGGACACGGCATGTGGGATAGAGGACACAGCATGTGGGATAGAGGACAAAGCATGTTGGATAGAGGAGACAGCATGTTGGATAGAGGAGACAGCATGTTGGATAGAGGAGACAGCATGTTGGATAGAGGAGACAGCATGTTGGATAGAGGAGACAGCATGTAGGATAGAGGAGACAGCATGTAGGATAGAGGAGACAGCATGTTTGATAGAGGAGACAGCATCTTTGATAGAGGAGACAGCATGTGGGATAGAGGACACAGCATGTGGGATAGAGAAGACAGCATGTGGGATAGAGAAGACAGCATGTGGGATAGAGAAGACATTATGTGGGATAGAGAAGACAGCATGTGGGATAGAGAAGACATTATGTGGGATAGAGAAGACAGCATGTGGGATAGAGAAGACAGCATGTGGGATAGAGAAGACATTATGTGGGATAGAGAAGACAGCATGTGGGATAGAGAAGACATTATGTGGGATAGAGAAGACAGCATGTGGGATAGAGAAGACAGCATGTGGGATAGAGGACACAGCATGTGGGATAGAGGACACAGCATGTGGGATAGAGGACACAGCATGTGGGATAGAGGACACAGCATGTGGGATAGAGGACAAAGCATGTTGGATAGAGGAGACAGCATGTTGGATAGAGGAGACAGCATGTAGGATAGAGGAGACAGCATGTAGGATAGAGGAGACAGCATGTTTGATAGAGGAGACAGCATGTTTGATAGAGGAGACATAATGTGGGATGGAGGACACAGGATGTTGGATAGAAGAGAGCATGTAGGATAGGGGAGACACAATGTGGGATGGAGGAGACAGCATGTAGGAAATAAAGAACAGAGAACTGGATGTGTGGGCAGTAATATAGAAAGAGCTCGGAAGAAAACTTACGCCTCCTTGTAGTACACTATGAAGCTGATGAGGTCATTGTAGTCTGGATGGCTGTAGCGTTGCCAGGTCAAAGTGATGCTGCTGCTGCTTGTTGTGTTGGACTTGAACTTCAGGACGGTGCTTTCACCTGCAGAGCAGAGAGAACACATCAGAATGCAGATCTCCATTCACAACAACAAAAGTCTTTTTCATCTGAATTATTTCAGAAGAGCACTTTGATTGAAGGTTGCAGCACTTGGTAAGTTTGTTGTTGAAAGTGTTTTAAGAGTATTTAGTGAGAAGTTCTACTAATTGTCTTAGTATCTGGAGTTCCTTCTGCTGTACCACTCAGGTCACTCACTGTACTGCCTCAGTTGTAGTGGAAGTTTCTTCTTGTGAGGCTTTGAAGGAAGAACCCATGACAAAGTATTTTATTTCACTCTAAAAGCGTCACGTCAGCGTCACATCACACACACTTCTGCCCGTTTGTCAATTGATCAGTTCACACCAGGTCCGTCTTTACTCAGTCTACAACACGCTAGCAAAAGCAGCACTCTCCTAAATTTCTACTGAAACTAAAAATTGTTGAATGCATCAACCTTTAATAGGTTAAAGTTAGTCTTCGCTTTAATTTTCAAACCTTTTTTAACTTAATTTGCATTTGGAGTCTGTTTATTAACGTAGTGGGATTAGTTTGTGAGTTTAACGTCCACTGTTTATATTTCACACATCAGCTTCTGGCTTGAATGCAATAACCACTAATACAGTGTAGCTCCTCCTTGTGTCGCCAAAACAGCTATGATGTGGAGGCATGGACTCCACCAGACTCTGAAGGTGTCCTGTGGTATCTGGCACCAAGGTGTTAGTAACAGATCCTTTAAGTCCTGGAAGTTGTGAGGTGGGGCCCCCATGGATTGGGCTTGTTGTTCCAGCACATCCCACAGATGTTCAATCAGACCGGACCCCCCGCTCATCCATATGATGTAGAGGAAAAGGTGATTCATTAGACCGGGCCACCTTCTTCCATTGCTCCATGGTCCAGTTGTGACTCTCACGTGTCCATTGTAGGTGCTTTCAGGGGTGGACAGGGGTCAGCATGGACACTCTGACTGCTCCCATACGCAGTAAGCTGCCATGCACTGTGTGTTCTGAAACCTTTCTATCATAGCACCATTCACTTTTTTACCAGTTTGTGCTACAGTAGCTCTTCTGTGGAATCGAACCAGATGGGCTAGACTTCACTTTCCACGTGCATCAATCGAGTCTTGGGCGCCCACTAAAGTGCAGTGTTTCCCCTATAGTTGTACAAGCGGGGCAAGCCACTAGGCCAACAAGAACCCCGCCAAACCAAAAAAAAAAAAATTTCTGGCTTGGCAGGCACCCGCAAAGATGACGTCTTGTCAAAAAATTATGTATTTTTCTATTGCAATATACAGTCCATTTATGCTATTTAAACACATGTACAAACTAGGGATGTTAATGTGTGCGGATAGCTAAACTAATCACCTATTCAAAACGTTTAACATAAAATAAAAAACTAATGGTACTGTTTTCCAAATTGGAGAGGGAGAAGTGTGCACCTGGGCCATTGTGGTGTGCGCCGCAGGAGTTTCGCTTTCTCACTTTACGTGCTTGAAAATGGCAACTTGGCATACGATTTGGAGGGCCTCGCAAAAGCCCTGGCACAATGAAAGTGATGAGAGATCCCCTGAGTCAGAATGAAAGATCCCACTTTGGCCGAGGTGGGGGCTCGGGCGCACCACTGCCTGCGCCTGGTCCGTCGGGCATATATTTACTCATTTATATTTATCTATTTATATATTTATTGCCTCCTTTATTTATTTCAGGTGTTATCTAATAGACAGTTATTTTTTATTTGCGGTGATGACTGTCACGTGACTGTGGTATCCCTAATCAGAGTAACTTAAAATGACGCTCACGGTTCCTGTGTGCAGTCTGAACGCGTTTCTCCACCATGGACAGTGGTTCACGGCTACAACTCACACAAGTCATGATTGCTTTTGATAGCAGTCTATTCTTACATTTAATAATTTACTGAATACAAGTGAAATTTTCACTTTTAGTAGGTGAAAACAGACCTCAGGAACAGGCTGCAAGGAGAGCACATGGGGGCCTGCATGAAGATTTCAATGAATGGGTTTCCTGTGGCAAAATATCCATATCCTGATGCCATGGTGAAATGTTTCTCCAAGCCAAGGAAGATAAAGTGCAGCAATGAACCATACACACTGTGTTGATGATTTGCAGGTCAGTCAGGCGGTTTCCTGTCTCTCTCTCTGTGTATTTCAAGTTCAACCAACACTTACAGCTAGCTCTGTCTCCGTTGTTGCGGAAGTCGGTCTCCTGGAAGGCGCCTGGGAGACCGGTCTTGTGCCACATCTTGCGGATCTCCGACATGCAGAGCCTGGGGTTGGCTCTGAAGAACAGCCTTCCGGCCCCGATGGTCAGGTTGTGCTGCCTCCAGTCCCACAGATACTGCAGCTGCTGGTTGTCAAACGCTGAGAAGGCGTACATGCTGCATGACAGACAAAACACGATCTACACTGTAGCTTGACTGATTGGGAAAGCAGACATGTTAGCCCAATAACAGACGTTTTTTTCAGATTCCTTACAGATATCTTGCACTTATATCTGGTTGAATTTAGAAACAGATCAGGCTTCAAGTCCCAGGTGACTCCAATGGTCAATGTCTGCTCTGATTGTTTCTAGCCTCTTATGTATGTCACTTTGCACAAAAGTGTCTGATCAAGAGATCGATTTTCAGCTTGATTGGCCATGACCGGTGACCGGTCAATCAGTATCAGATATATATGGATTCTGTGCCGATCAAATTTCCACGCATATCAGGGGTGTGCATCTCTCCCTTATACAGTAGGACGATCCTATAGGTATCCCTATACCTGGGCTACGATACAATTCAGGGACGATACATTTTAATACGGAACAAGTCGATGCAATCTCATACAGTTCTTCACATTTGCTGTCTGTTTTCTATTATAAATTAAAATAAGGCATATTCTATAAAAGTGGCATCGCTTACCTTCAAATAGATATTTCATAAAACATCAGGGAATCCCAAGTATTTTTGTTACTTTATGGCATTTATAATTAATAAGATCTAATACATTGTGATTCTGATATAGTATATAAATATGCGAGAAAGAGAGAGAGAGTTGTTTGGTTGTCAGTTCAACAGCATAGGTTATGGCCCAAAACGAACGAGGGTCAAAAATAAAGCTTAGTGTGTAATAACAATAAAGCTCAGTGTGTAATAACGATAAAGCTCAGTGTGTAATAACGATAAAGCTCAGTGTGTAATAATGATAAAGCTCAGTATGTAATAACGATAAAGCTCAGTGTGTAATAACGATAAAGCATAGTGATTTAGATTTATTGACTTTGCTTAGTTTCTTACTTGTATGGAAAATGAAAAACATTAACCTAACTCAGACAATTAGAGGAGAGTTGTTGGCCCTCCCTCTTCTCCTCTAGACAGCGCTGCGTCGTACAGGTTTTCCTGTGTTTTATTTTAGATCTTTAGTTTCAACTTGTATGTAACAAACATTTTAAAGCCAACTAAGGGACTGTCCCGCTCCGCCTTGGATAAGGACAGTGGATTGCGTAATGGAGAGGGAGCGATCTCCGGTCCACTCTGTGTCCTGTTCCTTGTGTCTCAAAAACAAAACAAATAATTATTATTTTGAAAGTAACATGACTTGTAACGTTAGATCATTGAGACTTCCGCAGCAGCTTAGTTTATACAAAAGTACAATTAGCAGCAAGATTTCAGTCAACCGACTGGTAACTTGGGAATCAGGCCATGGTGCAGTTCATGGTACATATACAGTAGATAAATCCAGGGGTCTGCATATCCATATAGTCGCATCTTTAACATAAAACTGGTTTCTGATTTGCACTGGTAAATAGTTTCACCCTTATTGCCTATGTTCCAGGCTGGGCGGTATACAGAAGAGTGCGGGCAGAGGAAGAGTGGGGGAAGAGGGATAGAGGTAGAGTGGGGACAGAGGGACAGAGTGGGGGACAGACGAGCAGTGGGGTCAGAGGAGAAAAGGGGGCAGGGGGAGAGTGGGGGCAGAGGTAAAGAGGGAGAGTGGGGGCAGAGGAACATTTGGAGAGTGGGGACAGAGAGACAGAGGGAGAGTGAGGTGCAGAGGGACTGATGGAGAGTGGGGACAGAGGGACAGAAGGAGAGTGGGGACAAAGGGAGAGAAGGAGAGTGGGGACAGAGGGACAGAAGGAGAGTGGGGACAGACAGCGGGGCAGATGGAAAGTGGGGGCTGACGGACAAAGGGGGAGTGGGGACAGAGGGAAGAAGGAGAGTGGGGACAGAGAGCAGGGGAGAGTGGGGACAAAGGGAGAAAAGGAGAGTGGGGACAGAAGGACAGAAGGAGAGTGGGTCAGGGGCAGGGGAGAGTGGGAACAGAGGGGCAGAGGGGAGTGGGGACAGAGAGCAGGGGAGAGTGGGGACAAAGCGACAGAAGGGGAGTGGGGAAATAGGGACAGAAGGAGAGTGGGAACAGAGGGGCAGAGGGAGAGTGGCGACAGAGGGAGAGAAGGACAGAATGAAAGGAGAGTGGGGACAGAGGGAGAGTGGGAACAGAGGGGCAGAGGGAGAGTAGAGGCAGAGGGAGAGTGGGGACAGAGGGCGAGAGGGGACAAAGGGGTAGAGGGAGAGTGAGGACAGAGGGACAAAAGGAGAGTGGGAACAGAAGGGCAGGGGAGAGTGGGGACAGAGGGACAGAGGGAGAGTGGGGACAGAGGGAGAGTTGGGACAAAGGGGCAGAGAGGGAGACTGGGGACAGAGGGGCAGAGGGAGAGTGGGGACAGAGGGGCAGAGGGAGAGTGGGGTCAGAGGGACAAAGAAAAACATTTAAAAGTCAATGTTTTACTATAAACATACAATGTGGAGTGTGAGTATGCTGTTGATTATAGTTCTTACAAAGAAAGAATCAAAATCAGAATTGACAGGTCAGACTTTAAAAAAATCTGAATTGGCCAAGAAAATTGCAATCGGTGCATCTCTAGTCTGTTCAATGAATAAATGTAAATGTAAGGATAGCTGATCAGGAACGTAGGTGATATATAAAATATATATAAACTTGAAATATTAAATAGAATAACTGATGAGATAGGATAAAAGGTTGTATTAGCAAGACAGTTGATAGGAGTAGGAGAGGAGTAGCTGTGTCCAGATGGAGGTATGTGTGGTGTTTTGGTCTGGATCATTGACATTCCAACATTTCCTGGCAGATGACCTCTATCTGGAGAACAAGGAGGGTGGTGGAGGACTCCCAGTGACCTTGGAACACCAACTGAAACAAGTTCTATAAGTTGTCTGATGAAGCCTCTTGATTCCAGACTGTTAAGCTCACCTGAGCATTGACCGGTATGCTAACTGTAACACCGCGAGGTGGGGGCGCACTAACACACTGAAATGGAATGAAGTTGAAACCTTTTACCTCTATATAAAATGACTAAAGTAGAAATGTCAATGTGGTACCTTCACCAAAGTGAAAATATGTAGGTACTTGACATGACATGTACTTAAAGTATTACATGTAAAATTATATCACATACAGTACTCTTTACAGTCATCTCAGCACCCTCTCTGATGTCAGGGTTAGGGTTAAATATACTGTAGGTGCTCCTCTGTTTTAGAGCTCTTATTGTTATTGTATTACAAATGACACTCAACCTTATCTACTTTAGACATATTGTAGTCATCTCTCATTAAGCTATAAAAAAGTGTCACAAAAACACACATGGACTTACAGATCAGCCCTACCGTGGCAACCAACCAGTAACCAGGGCAACTGCCTCACTGCCCCTTTGCCAAGGAAACTTCCCTGTTACCAAAGCAAAAGCCGGTATTCTAGGTTTGATTGTGTGTGTCCTGAATAAGTTGTGTGTAAGTATTCTCTGTGACCACTCATGACAGCTACTGGTTAAGTGAAAAGGTAGTATATTCACATCCCAAAAAATTAGGGTGTAACGGGTGTTTGTTACAACCGTCACCATACCTCCCTGTCTGATGAAGACCTAGTACAACCCTAACCCTAACATTGGTGTTGTTATTAAATGACGTGTATTGTGTGTGTGCGCGTACTCGTCCAAAAGCTCCTCTCCATCGATGTACCTCAGGCTCTTGAGAAAGGCCAGAGAGCTCAGAGTGTGAGAGTGCCTGATCCGGACGTAGCCGGTGACTCTCTGGATCAGACCCAGGAAGCTTTCCAGCTCAGAAACCATGTTGTCTACCAGGGAGAGAAATATATTATTATACACATTCTCTGCAGATATATTACAATATGAAAACATAAAGGCCTTGACTTCTTCATTGAAAATGTAGGAATATTAACTAAATAATAAATAGGTGAAGAGTGATGCACAGAGTCCACTAGGGTTGGTACTCAGTGGCTCACGATAAAAAGATATAATATAAATATATTAGTATATATACAGTATTAGTACTAACGGCCTCTGCGGATGTAGATGTGCAGGTTGCCTTTGATGACCGTGCAGCCTTTCAGGGACTGAGCTGCATCCACTGAATCCACAAGTTTCTCATCACACACTGTGTCACACAGAGCTCCACAGGCCTGACAGAACATACTGACAAGGAGAGAGAGGGGGTTTCATAGAGCCCTTCAGAATAAAAACAAATAGTATTTGAACACATTACTAATTCAAGGAAATTCAAATTCCAACTTTCTTTTTTTCTTGACACAAAGAGGACGCTGTCACAGTGTGACATCACTTCATAGATTAGAAGGAAGCAGGTTCCAGCTTGGTGGCCCCCTGCAGCCCCTCACCTGTCGGGGCCGATGCGGGTGAAGCCCGGGGGGCAGTCGGGCAGGCACTCCCCGGCGTGGAGGACGAAGCGGACGCTGTCAGAGAGCTGGAAGCGCGAGCAGAGCCTGGCAGGGACGCAGCGCCAGCCCTCAAAGCGGAACGTCCCCGCCGGGCAGTCGGGGACACAGCGCCCCTGGTGGTCATAGTGCAGACAGGCAGCGCAAGCCGTGTCGCTGTCCGGAGCCCAGCAGCTGCCCAGGCACTGTGGGTGGCAGCACTCACCCTGGGCCGTGCACGCCCGCCGAGCACACCTCTCCGGGCATTCTAAGAAGGAGAGGACGGAAGAAGGATTAAGATAAAAACGTATTCACCGCTAGCAGTTTTGTACCTTACAATTACTCCCGTAAACTAACTTAAAAACTAAACAAACATAACTAAAGGAATGTAAAAGTAACTGAACTGGAAACGAAAGCTAAAATAATTCAAATGAAAGAGCAGAAAAAGTCAAAAGTGAGGAACATTGGTTAGGTCATCATTTCCATATTGAGTTGTTCCAGTTTGATATCTAACTACACTGTGTGCTGTATTATGAGGCATTTTGGCACCGCAGGAACTTTTTCATAGTTCTAAGAACTTATCAGACGAACCCGCCCTTTTTCTGTGTATGCACTGCAGGAACTAGGAACCATCGTAGTTCTCAGAACGCTGAGACGGTGATTGCTCCAGACGTCAGTGCTCGGTGATTGGTCGAGACGTCAGTGCTCGGCGATTGGTCTAGACGTCAGTGCTCGGCGATTGGTCTAGACGTCAGTGCTCGGCGATTGGTCCAGACGTCAGTCCCCGTCCCTCATCCCCAGCACACTCCACCCGGACGAGTCGCATTGCTCTGGCTGCGGACCAGCCCATGTACACTCAGTAGTCATAATTAAATAACCAATAAAAATAAAAAAACATTTTTTTTTTTTTTTATTTTATTGTAGATCTATTTATTTCATTTATTTTACGGCATTTATTGAGTAAAACAAAAAACCCTGTGCGGTGTCCTGATGCAAGCCTGTGCCTTAAATTAAGCCTTGTAGACCTAATATGATGAAGATTCAGCAACTGGATTGAATATTTCTCATCTCAAATTTGTTCAGAAACACATTTAGGCAGACCGATAAGGTGAAATCAGTGAAAGTTTATCGAGAAAAACAGCAGAATCCGGAGTTCAAAGGCTTAAGCTCAAACCCCATAGACTCAGAACTAGAAGCCTGGCTGCTCATTTACAATTAAAGCTACACACAGAAAATTTTAAGGTCACTATTCGATTTAAACATGTGTTGTTTTTTTTCCAGCATTGACGGCTATGCCATTGTTAGAATATGTGACCCACCGCAGAAAAACCTCCCATTTCGTTTTTTTTACCTACATGGGGAAACGCACTTCACTTACCAGGACGCTGAACAGCACTGAACAACGCAAACGATTGTTTCCTTTAAAGCGACTGTCCAGGTGAAGATCATTCCTCCATATTCCATGTGATGTGAAGTCACAATGTGAAACCATTTTGATAAAATTCAACCTTTAAATCGTACTACTTTTACACACACATGGAGACATGGAGGGGGCATTTACCAACATCAACGTCACTTCTGTAAACAAGCCGAGGATCGGGTTTCACTTGTCTGTGAAAACTTTCATTTCCTTGTGTTGTTATGGATCAGGAGTAGCTGGTGGAAGAAGATCTAAATCATATCGCGGACCTTAATCTGAACAGTGTGATAGATCCAAGTCAGTTTAAGCAGCGCGTGCTGGACTTCATTTTCCACGATGATAGTCAGTTCTCCGACAGCGACGCTGGATCTGATATTACTCTAGACTTGGGGAACATTTCAAACAGTCGATTTCAACCTGAATGTGATGATGAAACAGAATATTTTCAAGAACCACCGGAGGACACCGATGATACGCCCGTTGATGTTACAACAAAAGAAGTTGATGATGTGATGAAGACCGTTGAGGTTGGCGATGCAGATTATGAACAAGTAGCAATGAACAAGATTCTCAAGTTTACCTGCAAATGTAGCCAGGGGCGAAAGAAAATGAAAAGAGGTCAGATTTTCAGATTTTCTGAGATCTAATAATATTGATAGACTCTACATTTTGTTGTGTTGTCCGTACTTTAAACTTCAAAATAATTCCACTTTTATAAAACATGTATGGTTTTACTGTAAAAACATTATGTTAAGTAGCCATGAGGCTTTGTTGGTCCTCCAACCCCATTTGCATTCTGGGAGCTGAAGGAACCAAGTGTGGGTAAAACTGTGAGGTGATTATCTCAGAATCACAGTTTGACACACCCTTGTCATTTACAAGTATTAGCTTTAAAAGTATTTGCTTGATTTGCACAAGCAGCACATTGTTTGAAAGCTCTGATTCTCCACTTTCAAATAATGCGGAAAAAAACCAAACTCAAAAGCCACCACATGTACCTTAAGTCTGTGGTGGGTCACACACACACACACACACACACACACACACACACACACACACACACACACACACTATATATAATATTATATTGTATAATATACAGTGGGGCAAAAAAAGTATTAAGTCAGCCACCAATTGTGCAAGTTATCCCACTTAAAAAGATGAGAGAGGCCTGTTATTTTCATCATAGGTATACCTCTACTATGCGAGACAACATGAGAAAAAAAATCCAGAAAATCACATATTCTGATTTTTAAAGAATTTATTTGCAAATTATGGTGGAAAATAAGTATTTCAGAATCAGAATCAGAATCAGAAATACTTTAATAATCCCAGGGGGAAATTACTTCGTCTCCAGATAATTGGATTTGGTCAATAACAAAAGTTCATCTCAATACTTTGTTATATACCCTTTGTTTGCAATGACAGAGGTCAAACGTTTTCTGTAAGTCTTCACAAGGTTTTCACACACTGTTGCTGGTATTTTGGCCCATTCCTCCATGCAGATCTCCTCTAGAGCAGTGATGTTTTGCGGCTGTCGCTGGGCAACACGGACTTTCAACTCCCTCCAAAGATTTTCTATGGGGTTGAGATCTGGAGACTGGCTAGGCCACTCCAGGACCTTGAAATGCTTCTTACGAAGCCACTCCTTCGTTGCCCGGGCGGTGTGTTTGGGATCATTGTCATGCTGAAAGACTCAGCCACGTTTCATCTTCAATGCCCGTGCTGATGGAAGGAGGTTTTCACTCAAAATCTCACGATACATGGCCCCATTCATTGTTTCCTTTACACGGATCAGTCGTCCTGGTCCCTTTGCAGAAAAACAGCCCCAAAGCATGATGTTTCCACCCCCATGCTTCACAGTAGGTTTGGTGTTCTTTGGATGCAACTCAGCTTTCTTTCTCCTCCAAACATGACAAGTTGAGTTTTTACCTAAAAGTTCTATTTTGGTTTCATCTGACCACATGACATTCTCCAAATCCTCTTCTGGATCATCCAAATGCTCTCTAGCAAACTTCAGACGGGCCTGGACATGTACTGGCTTAAGCAGGGGGACACGTCTGGCACTGCAGGATTTGAGTCCCTGGCGGCGTAGTGTTACTGATGGTAGCCTTTGTTACTTTGGTCCCAGCTCTCTGCAGGTCATTCACTAGGTTCCCCCCGTGTGGTTCTGGGATGTTTGCTCACCGTTCTTGTGATCATTTTGACCCCATGGGGTGAGATCTTGCGTGGAGCCCCAGATCGAGGGAGATTATCAGTGGTCTTGTATGTCTTCCATTTTCTAATAATTGCTCCCACAGTTGATTTCTTCACAACAAGCTGCTTACCTATTGCAGATTCAGTCTTTCCAGCCTGGTGCAGGTCTACAATTTTGTTTCTGGTGTCCTTTGACAGCTCTTTGGTCTTGGCCATAGTGGAGTTGGAGTGTGACTGTTTGAGGTTGTGGACAGGTGTCTTTCATACTGATAACGAGTTCAAACAGGTGCCATTAATACAGGTAACGAGTGGAGGACAGAGGAGCCTCTTAAAGAAAAAGTTACAGGTCTGTGAAAGCCAGAAATCTTGCTTGTTTGTAGGTGACCAAATACTTATTTTACCGAGGAATTTACCAATTAATTAATTAAAAATCCTACAATGTGATTTCCTGGATTCTTTCCCCCCATTCTGTCTCTCATAGTCGAAGTGTACCTTTGATGAAAATTACAGGCCTCTCTCATCTTTTTAAGTGGGAAAACTTGCACAATTGGTGGCTGACTAATACTTTTTTGCCCCACTGTATATAATGCCATGTCAACTGCACCGTCACCTCCAGACAAAACACCAACAGGACACGTCCAAGACGCTGGAATTTTTCCATGATAAACTCAAGGAGCATCAGGGCAAGAAGAAAGTAATTGAAACGTCATGTATGAGCACCAACGTATCTCTGTGAGACTGGCTTTTCAGCGCTTGTGGCATTGAAGATGAAATACAGGAATAAAGTGAATGTTGATCCAGATCTTCTCTTCAGAGCGTCGTTCCTTGAGGCAGACATCAAGCATTTGGTGTCTGCCATGCAGCATCAGCTTCTCATGAGGTGACTTCATATTCATGTGCTCCTGTTAGTTTTACCTTACAAACTTGAAGCCAAAGTTCCATTTTTTTTGTTTTACCACCACTGCACTGTATGTATGAGAATGCATATGATTGGTAAAATATACGTCCTCTGAGAACGCACTGTTTGGCTCCTGTATTACTTCTGGTCGGATGTGGCCGCCAACACTTGTGATATTTTCAAGTGGGCCGCAAGTCCGAAAAGGTTGGAAACCGCTTTTCTCAAAGGTGTATTATATTCTAGAGTATTTATTATATTTATTATATTCTAGAGTATTTATTATATTCTGAAACATTATATTCTAGATGTATTTATTATATTCTTCTATGGGCTGCTCCCGTTAGGGGTCGCCACAGCGGATCATCTGCCTCAAACACCTTGTGTTCTGTGCATCGTCCTCCCTGACACCACCCGCCTGCATGTCCTCCCTCAGCACCTCCATCAAACTTCTCTTTGGCTTCCTCTTTTCCTCTTGCCTGGCAGCTCCACCCTCAGCCTCCTTCTCCCAATGTAACTCTCGTCTCTCCTCCACAAGTGTCCAAACCATCTCAATCTGGCCTCTCTCACTTTTCCATCAAACTGTCCAACCTGAGCTGTCCCTCTCATGTCCTCATTCTTAATCCTGTCCACCCTTGTCACTCCCAATGAAAACCTCCACATCCTCAACTCTGCCACCTCCACTTCATCCACCTGCCTTTTAGTCAGTGCCACCGCCTCTAAACCCTACAACATGGCTGCTCTCACTACCGTCCTGTACACCTTCCCCTTAAGTTATTTAACTTACGTATTTATTATAAAATATTAATTCTATTCTAGATGTATTTATTATATTCAAGATGTAGTTATATTTTAGATGTAGTTATTATATTCTAGATGTATTTATTAGATATAAATGTATTTATTATATTCTAGATGTATTTATTCGATTCTAAATGTATTCATTATATTCCCTGACACTAAAGTACAAGGCACATCAAACAAGTGTTTAATTCAATTCCAGGTAATTTATTTTTTCTAATTTTACACAATGTGAGGATCTTTTTTTCTGCAGAATATAATTGTTAATAATATTGTGATGAAAAGGTTTAAATGGGACATGGATCCACCCCCGGTCCCAACTCTACTCCAGCTCCAGCTCCATCAAGCCGAGGGAAAGAGAGTATGCAGGAGCCCAGAATTGTCCCTGGTGTCTGGGGTCCCAGCTCTCTGGGGTCTATTGGGTCCCTGCTCTCTGGGGTCTTTAAGGTCCCTTTTCTCTGGGGTCCGTGGGGTCCCTGCTCTCTGGGGTCCGTGGGGTCCCTGCTCTCTGGGGTCTATGGTACTCTTGCATCACTAAAACCGGGCCAGGATAGGGACCAGTCCAGGAGGTGGTGTGAGCAGGTTCTGTTGCTTTATGGATAAAATAAATATGGAACAATAAGACGGCAGTAAACAGGATCAACAGTGGTTCACCCCACCCGAACAGAGAAAGTCTATGCTGCTGATCAAGTGACAATAAACAAGACAGAGACAAGCAGGGAGGCAGGCAGACAGACAGCAAACCATCATCACAATCATCTGGAACTCCTATTCTAAACATCTAGTTTTATCTGGTAAAACAATGTGTTTGGAGAGTCCCAGCGGCTGATGACCCAAGTCGCTTTGGCCCAAAGTGTCAAAATGGCATTATGTGATGTAATGACAGCACAGATGAATACATGCAGCACACGATGCCTCACACTGGATTTAGTGTCAGCGCTGCAGACACAGACCATGTTCCAGAACTTCAGCTCATTCAACCCAACATCTCATAATACACAGGAGGGTCCGTTGTGCTGATAATTAGGAGGCCACACACAGAAGTCCAATCCAGACTAACACCTTTACACACTGTCCCTATGTTGCAGCACAGAACCTCAGGCAGAGCCTCAAACCTCCATGAACCGGTGGACCAGAGTCTGACTGGTGGACCAGAGTCCTACTGGCGGACCACAGTCGGACAGGCGGACCACAGTCGGACAGGCGGACCACAGTCCTACTGGTGGACCAGAGTCTGGCTGGTAGACCAGAGACCGGCTGGTGGACCAGAGACCTGCTGTTGGACCTATTAGGATCCTACTGACACAGATGAGTGGACTGTCTGCCGGGAGGCAAAGAGAAGATTCATGGTCCTAAGTATCTTTATTAAGCACAGCCCGTCCACTGTCCCCCTTACTCATTCATCTCTGATGATTAAAGCTTGAGATCCGGACACAATGCTGATCCAGGTTCCATTAACCTCCACCACCTGGTGTGAAGTGCCATGCAAGGATTTTATGAATGACTTCAGACTGAGTATTGATCAACAATAAACAGATCAATGCAATGAACCAACATGTGAGGAGACAGTGTAGCACACGATAAGCCAACATTCATATTTCAGTGGTATCCTAGTCATTCAGACATGACAACATGAAGTGTGTCACACTTTACATGAGCAACACTTCACACATGTGATGAACAGGATTTCATTCAACACTTTAAATTGATAAGCAGATAATGATTCCTATTATTATGCTGATGAATTGTTCAGCTGAAGTTAATCCTGCCGTTGTAAAGTGTGAGCCATAGCAAGCCGTCTGGACATTGCTCAGCTGTAGCCAAGTTTCAGAAGAGGTAGGGTAACTGTTGCCATGGTAACATGTTTTCCAGTGGGGATGAAGGTGGAGAGGACAGCGAATGGCTCTTTCTCATCTGCAACGATACTTCCTAGCGAGGGAGGAAGACCCTAGGATGTGGCTGGTTGATTAGCTTGGGGATGAAACTGAGCCACCACATTCTTGCAGGCTAAGCGGCTAGCAGATAAACAATGCTCAGCAACCACAGCTCCGTGCATCTTCATCTCACCCCGCTGAATGTTTCTATAAACAAATATCATCTTGAAACAACATCTTTCCCTCATGATAACAGCATGTGCTGTACGTCATCATATCTAAGTATATCTCTGCTCTGAAAAGCTTCAGTCTGGAAGCTTCTGATCCAAGACTCTCCTGATATTGTTGTAACCGATTCCTCCATGACAAATCTGAACGGGTCTAAATAATAGGGCTGCACCTGACCCTGAATTTTGTCAGTCTAATAGGATTTGGCTGTTCAATCCAAATATTGGACTATTTGGGGGGGCGGGGGGGCACAGAGAAACAGTATTAAATGGGCCCCAGGGCTAAATTATTAAAGATCGTAGTATCCTAAGCTCCAACATTACCGGTACGGTAAACGTTATTGGAGAAATTAAGAAAATGTATTTTATATTTATTAAGGCTATATAATCCATTTCTAACTTGTGATAATATTAAGAAATTTGTCTAACAAGCATTTTTGCCATTATGAAAAGAGCCATCTCTCCTCTCTCTCTCTACATTTCCATCACAGAAATGGAGATATGTGACCCACCGCAGCAAAACCCCCGATCTCACGCATTTCTAAAATCGCCAGGAGCAGCCTTCGAGAAGCAAAATTAGATTTTTCCAGATTTGTGTTGCTTTGTGTTTTTTTAATCTCTGAACGGATTTCAAAACCAAGTTTGATTTATAAATAGTAGATAAATGTTAAACCATGGAATTCAATATTCCTGTTAGGTTACATGGGGAACATACAGTAGTATACTTACCAAGACGCCGAATACCCCGAACGCCCATTGATCATTTCCTTTAAAGTGACCGTCCAGTTGAAGATAATTCCTCCATATTCCACATGATGTGAAGTCACAATGTGAAACTGTTTTGATAGATCGTACCACTTTTACACACACACGGAGACATCATTGTGGAGGGGGGTGTACCAATGTATACCAAAGAAGAAGTCATGCTGACATCACTTCCGTAAACAAGCCTAGGATCCGTATGTATGTTGATGAAAATTTGAGTATTGAATATTTGATATACTTTAAGATTTTATTTAAACAATGGACATCTACAGAAAAAATGGAAAGAAAAGTTATATTTGTCTCCCTCTTTCTTTTTTCCTCTGATCTGAAAAAAAAAAAAAGATCTGATCCGTGACTCAAAACGATTATATGAACCGTGAGTTTTGTGATCCGTTGCATTCCTAATAAGCAGTATCAGTAAGAGTAATAGTACTGTTAAAATCGTAATGATACCCATCCCTATGTGAGCCCCGTCCCGGTCCCTCCAAATAAAACAACTAAAAGCACTGTGTTTCTAGTTGTTTTATTTGGAGGAACGGGGCCTGGTGATCAGGGTGCACAGAGAACCGTGTTTCATTCGCACATAAAAATATATTTATGATTCCCCTTATTTATAATTACTCATTGAAACGTTATCCCTGTGCACTTTGTAAGTTGTATCCTGTTATTGTAATAATACTGACTGACAAAAGAAAACAAATGACTGAAGGACGGGTTTCCGACGGATGATTCCACTCGTGCACTTTCAGGGGGCAGCCCTACTAAATAATTCATAAAACTGGATGTATTACAAACAGCAATATTGGATCAAGTCCACAATTCTGCTGAGATCCACTGCTTGGTTAAGGAAAAGAAGCCTCCTGGACCTACCTGCAGCACATCAGCTGTGAACTTTTCCCTTCTCACTCCTCCTGGCCGCTGAAGTGAAAAGGCTGCTCTCCATATCACTGAGTAGCTTAATGTTATTTAACATGGATCTGGGAGCCAAGAATCTCCTGGACATTCATTATGAAGCCTCCTCCAACGTGGAGGATCTACTTTAGCATCTCAGCTAAACCACATCCTTCTGACATTCTTCTGTACAGTGTTTCCCCGGCGACGCTGTGACCTTACCTTTCTGGCAGTGGGTGGAGCTCCAGCAGTGGAAGCGGTACTGGTCATCAGAGGCAGTCCTGCTGCACTGGGGGTCGTTCCCGGCGCCATCCGGACACACGTCGCTGCACTCCTGCTTGTTCCCAGCGATGAAGTTGTTGGACTCGGCGTCCATGACAACCGACCAGTCGACCGAGTCCAGGTAGCAGAGCTCTGGGTTCTTCTCGATGCGGATGGCCCCACGGGTGATGTTCCTCAGGCTATACAGGCCCACATCCCGCAGGCTGATCATGTCGAAGATCACCAGGGCGTAGTTGTAGAATAGGTTCCTGCCCCGGATCACCGTCAGGTTTGGGAACAGTGTGCTGAGGCTGTGGAGGCCCGACACCCGGAACAGCAGCAGGTAGTCGGTGATCATGGTGAGCTTGGGGAAGCTGAGCGAGTGGAAGAGCCGCTGGTTGGCGCCGTTGCTGTTCCTGTCTCCAATCAGCAGGATCTGCAGGTAGCCCTCCACCACTGTGCAGTTCTCCAGGCGCTGGAACTCACTGATGTCATTTCCGATGTCGATGCTGGGACCGCAGACTGGAGGAGGCAGAGAGACATAAGCTGATCACTTTCTCCATCAGCACATGACCCTGTACTTAAACACTGAGTAACAGACCCCTACTACATACACAATCTGCTGCTTCTGAACATATAAATATTCATATAACATCACATGAATATCTCACTCATACATTTCTTTGACAATATTTTTTTGCTTTGTTTTATTTTTTTGTGCTTTTGATTATATTATTATTTTTCTTCCTACTTTGTTTTGTACAGTTTTTGCTGTTTCACGTCACTGCACGCTTCATGTGACGAATAGTCTTGAATATACAGTTTTATAGTCTAAAATAAGGATTGAACACCAACAATTTATCTGAGTCTAATCTCAGCCGTACTGAAGGTTTAACTCTCCGTCAGAGAATACACAACAAGGAACTCAGTGTCGCTGCATTGTTTGTGATTTTCCTGCTCCGATAATGAATATAGAAACAGTTCATGGAGCTCCACAGATTAGGAAATAGTTTGAGACTTCACTGGGTGAGACTCATTATTCCAACAAGTTCAGAAGGTTCAGATGTTTGAATTACATAACAGGTTCTGAACCTTCTCCACATCAGGAGCCTCATTTTGAGCCATTGAGATTTAGTCTCCGGATCTAATCGATTAGATTTTATTTTAAGATCTGATCTAATCCTACCCTATCATTTTCAATTAATAATTTTGCTGGGGATCCCCTAAAACCTCTGAAAGGACCCATGGGGTCTCCAGACCCAAAGTTGAGAACCACTGTAGAGAACATGACATTTCTCACAATATAAAGAGCGAGTGTGATGATAATCGTCTTTAAATTCCAGAACATCATGGAATTAGTGCTCTTCATGTTCAGAAAACAGGCTGATAGTGATTGCCTTGACAGGCTGCTCTGACTTGTTGCTCCAGCCTGTTTAGTCTCGAGCTAATCTACTTGCGACCTCTCTAGCAAGACGCTCCATGGATTCCATGGCTCTGTTGTGTGTAGAAAGAGTATAGATAGAGCATACGTCACCAATGATCATCACACCCAGAAGAGAAAACATGAATGAGGGCAAATTCCTCTCTGCGTTACTTTCTCATACCATTACTTAATGATTATACTACACTAGAGTATCTTCAGTAGGAGACTGCACTAACTTGCATCACATGAGAAATGATCCACCAGCATGGATAGAAATCTTATTTGATTATTTAATAACCATTCAAACTATTCCTCTTATTTTTTGTCTGAAAACTTCACTTTTTAAAAGCTGAAGCTCTTTTGGCAGAGCGTCTTTCTGCTCCATTACTTTCAGTCTGACCCCGTCACACTCAACTACAGACAATTTGTGTTCAATGGTTTATTCATGATTTCTAATGAAAATCGAAATGGGTACTTTTCAATTAAGGCACAGCTAAATGATAAAAGCCTTCATTGTCTAAATAATTAAGACGCTAAGTCACACTGCTCTGGACCAGGAAACAGAGGTAACCATGGTAACCAGGCTGCCATGGCTGCAAAAATTGTTTACCATGATAGATAACCGGGATGCATAACCACGCTAGATAACTAGAATAGCTAACCAGGATAGATACTACAACAGCTAACCAAGATAGATAACTACAACAGCTAACCAGGATAGATAACTACAACAGCTTATCAGGATAGATAACCAGAACAGTTAACCAGGATAGATAAGTAGAACAGATAACCAGGATAGATAAGTAGAACAGGTAACCAGGATAGATAACGAGGAAGATAACCAGGAAAGATAACCAGGATAGAAAACTAGAACAGCTAACCAGGATAGACAACCAGGATATATAACTGGAACAGCTAACCAGGATATATAACTGGAACAGCTAACAGGATAGATAACCAGGGAAGATAACCAGGATAGATAACTAGAACAGCTAACCAGGATAGATAACGAGGATAGATAACTAGAATAGCTAACAAGGATAGATAACCACGTAGATAATGAGGTTAGCTAACAAGGATAGATAACCAGGATGGATAACTAGATAACTAGTTTCCCTTTCACACATGCAGCAAAAACAGAGATTGTCCGTGTCAGACACGTTTATACCACCTGAAAATACTCTGTTTGGTTTTGATGAGGGGCAGAGCCTGGGTAGAGCGTACAGGAGGCCGGACATGACACAATGACACGGCAGAGTTTTACAGTGCACCCAAGATGGCGGACGAGGCCACAGACCTATCAGGTGTTGGGCTTTTTTTTGCATTGATACTCCATGTATTTGGACGTAATATAAACTAAAGAGTGGAAAGGAATACAAAGTAAAGCAGAAAGGAGTAGCCAGACAATCACCTGCTCTGTTCACACACATCAGGCAGTCGGACATTACACAGACTTGCAGTGCTGGCTGGGTACAGTCCGGGTGAAATGATTCAGACATTTGGGTTCACACACACAGCTCCTCCGGGTAATGTCCGGATAGTATCAGATTTACAGTGCATGTGTGAAAGCAGGTCAAGAAGGTTAAACAGGATAGTTAACCTAGATGGAGAACCAGGGCTGTTCCTTAAATGCAAACGTCAGGTTGGAGTTGTAGGAGTCATGTTGACGTCACTGACCAATTAGAGATGAGGACGCATAAGTTCTAAAAAGAAAATGTGAACATCACCCCCCAGGGACGAATAGTGTTATTTATCTTCTTTGTGCAGCTCTGTCTCTCCAACATGTTTCACAGTGAATTGACTTTTGACCTTTGACCCTGTCTTACCTCCTGAACACACATTTTATTTAATTATTTTTATTTTGTATACTTTATGAATCCTCTGGGGGGGACACCCTAGTATCTGCTCTAGGAGTAGGTAGGGGTTCATTGTCTTGCGCAAGGACAACACAGAATGCTACCAGGAGACGGGGATTGAACCAGCAACCTTACTCCAGAGCCATTCCCCCTGAACAGAGGTCAAAGTAGGAACCACGACGATATAACCGATAGCAGGTCACCATGGAAACTGCCCAAACAGAAACAGGACAGAAGCATGTTCTGTCCTGTTCTGTTCACGGTTTGGGTTTGCGCCACCACTTCCAGTTCAGAACCAGCACTTTACAGGAAATCTGTGATTTAGCAAAACAAGAGAATTATTTTGATTTTTATCAAAATAATTATTTTTGTTACCAAGGAAATACATATTTTCTTTAAGGACCCAGTGGGCAAGGATAGAAAACACCAGACGATGTGATGTAATCCAACAGCGTCTGGAGTCAAATGGACTTATGAAAAGTCCAGTTGTGTTTAGTTCTGATTGGTAGTTATGATTGGTAGTTATGATTGGTAGTTCTGCATGGAACAGCTGCCGTAGGTGTCTACGCTTGTACTCATGGTTCTGTGTTGGCAGATCTCCGTGTTCACGAATCTGGAGCAAACAGAAAGTAGGTAAGTAGTAAGTTCCTCACCTGCCAGTTATATCAAGTGGGAGCAGGGCAGACGACCATGAAGCAGAACCTAAACTGAAACATCTTAATCTAGCGAAGGGATGTCCCTGAAGAGACAAGATAGGACGTCCCTGACGAGACGAGAGGACATCCCTGATGAGACAAGACAGGATGTCCCTGACGAGACAAGACGTGCCTGACAAGACGACAGGACTTCTCCGTCCCTGATCTGAAGACTGACTGAGACACTCATGAGACTGGACTGGCTCATGGAAATAGGAGCCGGCCAAGATGGCCGCCGGTTTGTTTACCAAAACACAGTGAATGATGGTAGATGGAAACGCACCCTGAGCTCAATGGAAAGTTTTCACGCACACACTGAAATGAAAGGTACATTCTGATCCACTCTAGGTTAAAGGACATTACTGGACAGTACATCCCAGTACTGGACAGTACACCAAAGCACTCAACAGTACATCACAGTTCTCGACAGTAAATCACAGTACTGGACAGTACATCCCAGTACTGGTCAGTAAATCCCAGTACATCCCAGCACCGGACAGTCGCTACGGTATCAGACAGTACACCACAGTACCGGACAGTACACCACAGTACACCACAGTACCGGACAGTACACCACAGTACACCACAGTACTGGACAGTACACCACAGTACTGAAATTACCCGTCGGTAATAAGAACCTAAAGACGACAGCATGTGAGCACAACCTGTCTGCAGACAGAGACAGGTTCAGACTGAATGTAAAACCTGAATAACACATTACTGTCCCCCCAGAGTGTCCTCCCTGTCTCCCCCCAGAGTGTCCTCCCAGTCTCCCCCAGAGCATCTCCCCACAGTATCCCAACAGTGTCCCCCCAGAGCATTCCCCCACAGTGTCTCAACATAGTGTCCTCTCAGTTTCCCCCAGTGTCCCCCCACCGTGTCCTCCCTGTCTCCCCCCAGAGCGTCCCCCAGAGTCTCCCCCAGAGTGTCCAGAGAGGAGTCTGGACCACTGGACCAGAAACACAGTCCGACCTGTCTAACGTTCCACTTGTCTAACGTTCCACCTGTGTAGGTGACAGTCGTTCCACTCACTTTCTCCTGCAGTGGTCCGGAGCCAGGCGGCAGGCAGGCAGAGCAGCAGCCCGCAGAGCAGGACCAGAGGACCCGGCTCCATCCCGGAGAAGCCCCGCGGAGCTAGGAGGAGGCCCCCGGGTAGGATCCGGTGTAAGCAGCGGTCTTCTGGAGCGGGTGGTTATCAGCTGGTTAGCGGCTAGTTAGCGCCTAGTTAGCAGCTGTTTAGCGGCTGGTTAGCGGCTGCTTAGCGACTGGTTAGCGGCCGGTTATCAGTTAGTTAGTAGCTGGTTATCAGCTCGTCGGTGGCTGGTTATCAGCTAGTTAGCAGCTGGTTATCAACTAGTTGGCGGCTGGTTATCAGTTAGTTAGCAGCTGGTTATCATTGAGTTAGCAGCTGGTTATCAGCTAGTTGGCGGCTGGTTATCAGTTAGTAAGAAGCTCGTTAGCAGCTGGTTAGCAGTTGGTTATCAGCTCGTTAGCAGGGCAGCTAGCACCGTCTCGTGCTGTGGAATGCTGCGTGGAGTCCCGAGACGCTCCAGTGTTTTTTATCCTTCTGGTGAAATAAACTCGTGGTTTAATCACAGCGCTGCTGCCGCTGCTGCTGCCGCTGCTGCTGCTGCCGCTGCTGCTGGTTCCCTGGAGGCAGCGGGACCGGGCTGCTCCGCCGCTCCGCATCTTCTGCTTCCTTCTGGGAAACAGCGGGAAAACTACACCCACTGCGCTAAACAAACTACAAAGATGGCGGCGCAGGGGGAGGAGGAGGAGGAGCCAGTCCGAGTCACACCCAGGGACCCAGGGACCCGGGGACCCAGGGACCCAGGGACCCGGGGACCCAGGACCCGGGGACCCGGGACCCGGGGACCCGGGGACCCAGGACCCGGGGACCCGGGGACCCAGGACCCGGGGACCCGGGGACCCAGGGACCCAGGGACCCAGGGACCCAGGGACCCAGGGACCCGGGACCCAGGGACCCAGGGACCCAGGGACCCAGGGACTCGGGTTCCGGTCCAGACAGAGCATGATCAGCACCTGGAGCCGCTGCTCCGTGACATGTTTCTGTGATAATTCATTTTGACTTTTTTATATTTGATTAAATTATTATTGTATTTACATAGATTTCTAATGCTCTGCTTCTATTCAGATGTCCTCTCTATTTGAATGCTTATTATGGTCTGTATGCGGTCACTGCTGCCCCCTGCAGGTCACAGTGGGTCCTGCGCCCCGTCCAACACTGTCACAGGAACCATTTTAAGGGATTATTCTTCTTCTTTCAACCGGCTAAACAAACAAATAAACAAACAATATTTTTATTGGTTTTGTTTGGAGAAACACACAGTGGATGGGATGGAGCATATGACCATATAAGGAAATCAGTAGAAAAAACCTTTGGAAACGCAGCGTTCGGAGCGTTTTGTTCACAGAGATGAGTTTGCCATTAGTTGACCTCATTATTTGACACTTTGACCACGCCCAATACCAACATCCCACATTCTAACATTATATACAGGACAGAAAATCACAGTTGTGGAGATTCTCTGCCACCTCTACATGTGTCTACATCCTGGGTTTTGGGGGCTGCAGGTCCTCGTGTCTTCGACCCTGGACTCTGATGGGATGTGACCTCCATCGCTTCACATCGTGATGAAAAAGGTGTCGAGTCACATGACGTTTGTTTATGTTCCGACACCCACACTCAGAATTTAAAGATCTTCCTGGAAGCCGCTTCCAGCAGCCATGTCTCCATCCGAATCAGAGCCTCCATCAAGACCGAGATGGTGCTGGTCCGGGACCACCGGAGGAGCGGGACTCGGTGTGCACACCGTATTACCTCATGACCTCATTCTGCACCAGTGACCCCAGACCCTCTAATGAGAACACCCTGTGCCGACAGGGCTGTGCCCGCCCGTGCGCCCTGACCGGTTCCGACTCTTTGGAAGTCCTGATGAAGGATGCAGGAAGCCCACCCACCCAGAGCCGCCGGACGGACCCTTTCTCCAAAGTCACTCATGTGGAAGTGAACGTGTTCAGACGCTCGCACATGCTAATGGGCCACATGCTAATGGGCCACATGCTAATGAGCCTCATGCTAATGAGCCACATGCTAATGAGCCTCTGTTGGTTTCACAACAAAGAAAAGGATGAAGGAGGAGAAGAGCTGATGGAGGAAGAGACGATAAGAGAGAAGGAAGGACCTGCAGTGCCTCCATGCTGTCTACACATGGGTCTAGTGTAGGTTAGTTCGGTTAGTAGGTTAGCTAGTACTAGTTAGTGCCAGTTGCTACCAGTTACTACTAGTTACTACCAGTTAGTACTAGTTAGTGCTAGTTGAAACCAGTTCCTACTAGTTACTACCAGTTAGTAACAGCTAGTATTAGTTAGTGCCAGTTGCTACCAGTTAGTACTAGTTACTACCAGTTAGTACCAGCTAGTACTAGTTACTAATAATTACTTCCAGTTAGTACTAGCTAATAATAGTCAGTGTCAGTTGCTACCAGTTAGTACTAGTTACTACCAGTTAGTACTAGCTAGTACTTATTAGTGTGAGTCTATCAAATTAGGATAGGTTCTATCAGATTCCACCAGGTTGCACCAGGTGCCATCAGGTTCTATCAGATTCCACCAGGTTCCATCAGGTGCCACCAGGTTCTATCAGGTTCCACCAGGTTGTACTAGGTTCCATCAGGTTCCATCAGGTTCCACCAGGTTCCATCAGGTTCCATCAGGTTCCATCAGGTTCCCCCAGGTTCCAGAGTTTTTCAGTTTTAGAGTTTCTTCAAAACAAAGTTTCTTTATCTTAGTAAAAGTATTAGTTGTACTATGTAGCAGTACTACATAGTACATAGTATGTGAGAGTAGTAAAGATGTACGCATCAAACGTATATGAAAGTACCAGGATGTCATTGTACATCTGGTGAAATATGGTAGTGTGTCAACGCTGCGCTGGCGAGGGTCATGACAACGTGCTGAGACGGTGTATTGTGTATTGTGTATTGTGTAGTATGTAGGGTGTCGTGTGTAGTGTGTAATGTATAGTGTGTAGTATGTAGGGTGTAGTGTATAATGTGTAGTTTATTGTATGTAGGGTGTATTGTGTAGTATGTAGTATGTAGGGTGTAGTGTACAATTTGTAGCGTATACTATGTAGGGTGTATTGTGTATTGTGTAGTAGTAATATGCGTCCGTCGGTGTTTGAATAATTGTAAGTCGCTTTGGATAAAAGCGTCTGATAAATGACTAAATGTAATGTAATGTAATGTGTAGTATGTAGTATGAGGTGTCTAGTGTTTAGTGTGTAGTATGTAGGGTGTAGTATGTATTGCATAGTATGTAGTGTGGCAGTTTCTCCAATCATGTGCCACCCAAGTGGCGTGTTCAGGGACCTTCGGCACAGGGACAGAAGACGGGGTTGTAGACACAACAGTTTATTGTAGAGAGTGGGCCAGCTGGAACAAGCCCGGAGCAGATAGAATTTGTCATGACCCGGGCTCCTCTCCTGAGTGTGTGTGGGGATGAGGGTTTTACTTGCTGCTCGTTTGACCAACCAATGAGCAACACAACAAATGTCAATCTTCAGTAATTCCAAATAAGAGGAAAAATAAACAATTTACAACTTGTATTAAGTTGTCAAAGTAAACAATGTTTATAAACATGGTGTTATATGTAGTTATTTAGCACAAAGAGACAATGTTTGGGATTCACATTTTTATAACGACAGTTTGACATTTGTTATGTTTTATTACAAAAACTAAGCCATCTTCACAAAGGTAAATAAAGAAGTTATTCACCTTCATTTTCTGTTTTTACCATTGTTTCTACTTTGGTAATATCAGTCACCATGTGACACGGAAGGAGCCTCCTGTAACAACATGTCACTGGACGGATGAAATATGTGTCATTAAGTGGATAATTATGTATTGAACCAGGTTACACTGTATGACCCACATTGTAGTAGTTACTGGAACATCCATGTTATGTTGCAGTGCATCATGGGTAACTTCTAGACTTCCACTCATGTTGCAGTTGTATTTCTTCGTGAGTTGGAATCTGTTCCAACCTTGACAGGGATGGTCTTCATGGTCAGTGTTGAAATTTTCCTGACGTCTCCACACTTAGTACATACATGTTTGTTTGTCAAACAAGTGGATGTTATGATACAATCTATTTCTGACACTTCTTCCTCTGGAGTCGTCCTGATGGAGTTGTCCTGATGCAGAGTCGTCCTGATGGAGTTGTCCTGATGCAGGGTCATCCTGATGTAGTCGTCCTGATGGAGTCGTCCTGATAGAGTGGTCCTGATGCAGAGTCATCCTGATGGAGTCGTCCTCATGGAGTCGTCCTGATGGAGTCGTCCTGATGGAGTCGTCCTGATGGAGTCGTCTTGATGGAGTCATCCTGATGGAGATCGTCCTGATGCAGTCGTCCTGATGGAGTTGTCCTGATGCAGTCGTCCTGATGCAGTCGTCCTGATGGAGTTATCCTGATAGAGTCGTCCTGATGGAGGCGTCCTGATGCGGTCGTCCTGATGGAGTCGTCCTGATTGAGTCATCCTGATGGAGTCGTCCTGATGGAGTCATCCTGATGCAGAGTCGTCCTGATGGAGTTGTCCTGATGGAGTCGTCCTGATGGAGCCATACTGATGGAGTCGTCCTAATGGAGTCGTCCTGATGGAGTCATCTTGATGGAGTCGTCCTGATGCAGTCATCCTGATGCAGTCGTCCTGATGCAGGGTCATCCTGTTAAAGTCATCCTGATGGGGTCGTCCTGATGCAGAGTCGTCCTGATGGAGTTGTCCTGATGGAGTCGTCCTGATTCAGAGTCGTCCTGATGCAGTCGTCCTGATGGAGTCGCCTTGATGCAGTCTTCCTGATGGAGTCGTCCTGATGGAGTTGTCCTGATGCAGAGTCGTCCTGATGGAGTCGTCCTGATGGAGTCATCCTGATGGAGTCATCCGGATGGAGTCGTCCTGATGGAGTCGTCCTGATGGAGGCGTCCTGATGCGGTCGTCCTGATGGAATCGTCCTGATTGAGTCATCCTGATGGAGTCGTCCTGATGGAGTCGTCCTGATGCAGTCGTCCTGATGGAGTTATCCTGATGGAGTCTTCCTGATTGAGTCATCCTGATGGAGTCGTCCTGATGGAGTCGTCCTGATGCAGTCGTCCTGATGGAGTTATCCTGATGGAGTCTTCCTGATGGAGGCGTCCTGATGCGGTCGTCCTGATGGAGTCGTCCTGATGCAGGGTCATCCTGATGGAGTCGTCCTCGTGGAGTCATCCTGATGGAGTCGTCCTGATGCAGTCGTCCTGATGCAGGGTCATCCTGTTAAAGTGCCTGAGGTGGTAGAGACGCTGCCTCGCCTTTCTCACCAGAGTGTCTGTGTGAACAGTCCATGTTAAGTCCTCTGTGATGTGGACTCCCAGATATCTGAAGCTGCTCACCCTATCGACAGAAGTCCCATTAATCCACAAGGGCGCGTGCGTCCTCGATTGTGATCCACGCCTAAAGTCCACAATCAGCTCCTTGGTTTTGCTGACGTTCAGGTGGAGGCTGTTGTCCTGGCACCAGAGTGACAGGTCAGCCACCTCCTCGCGGTAGGCCTTCTCGTCGCCGTCGGTGATCAGGCCCGCGACCACGGTGTCGTCAGCAAACTTTATGATGGAGTCGTCCTCATGGGTCATCCTGATGGAGTCGTCCTGATGCAAGAGTCATCCTGATGGAGTCGTCCTGATGGAGTCACATCCTGAGTGCCGACCGCTCTGAAGAAGGAGCTTTTCCACCTTCGTCAACTTGTAAACTTGTTCACATTCTTTCTTTAGTCTGTTCAGCGTTTTAAAGAAGTTTTACCAACTGAAAACCTTCCGGTTCATGGATGCACATTATGAACCTGTATTTTTTATTTTACCGTCACTGAAGTTTCTGATAAATGTTCTCACTCTTGTTGTGGAATTTCTAAGTGGATCTGATGAGATGAACCTGGCTCCGCTGCCAAGAAGGAAAACTGGTTCTATTAGGGGATTATTCGATAGAATAAAATGAGAAAGTTAGACACACTTCCAACAGCGCTTTATGGCAAGTTCTGACATTTCATGAGGAATGACTTATACAGAAGCAACACTCAGGGGGTCCAGACATGGCTGAGTGGCAACAAAGCAGAGGGTGAATTTAAATAATTAGTGTGTGAATGTGAAATCTCACCTTCCTTCCTGGGAGCTGATGGATGTCACATTAAGTTCAGTCGTTGACAGATTGGAACTCCTCTTTTCTTTAAAGTTTAACAAAGATATTCAGAGGTCATTTATATTTTCCCATTAGACTCTACAACCAGATTTCTCCAGTTCATAATAACTTTGTACTTTTCGTCGGAAGGCCACGGACGGTATTTGCAAGTATTTTTAAGCAAATCAGGAAGTTAAGGAACGGACCCCTCCACAACAACCACACCTTGACACCGACTCTGGTGTTCTATTGCCCGATGCTGCTGCAACGATGCCTCCAACCACCACACCGATGGGACCAAGTAAGACTCACGTCCGTAACTTCCAGACCTGCGACTCTACGCCAGGGTGGAGCTCACGCTGAAGCGTAGAGCGCTAAAGCGCTGGAACGAGGGAAACGAAGCGTCGTTTCAAGTGATGTTGTTCAGAGCAGACCTTCTGCTGCCTCCGACCACCGGCTGCTGTTGGAGATTAAACCTCCACATTACAACATAGAAATTATATTTAGGCTTCTGTTTTTTTCCTCATCTCATAAACACACACTACCTCTCACTGCAAAGTCAGGCACTAGTTTAATTTCCTGTTCATTGTTTTCTTCTTTGTTTTATTGATTTCATGTTATTTCATTTTTAGTTTCATTTCTTTATTTAACCTTTCATTGCCAAGTATTTTAGCTATAAATCAATACTTAATTTATTACCAAGGTTGTTGTTTGTGATATTAAGTAATTTCTTAAGGTCACTGAGAGAGTATTACCACACATGTTAGAGACACGATGGATTCATTATACTTCCAAGTTTGATGTACTTAAATTAAACACATTATTTCCCTTTTAAAACAAAAGTGGTGTTCTCACGGGACAATCATTCATTATTACATACTAATGTAAACATAATGCCACATGTACACATTTCCAGGTCTGACCTTTCCAATTTGATTTCATGGACTCCTACAGCTTTTATCTCACGACATCCTCAAATCCCAAAAAGTAAAAGTCAAAAAAAGCTATGGCTGAAATGATAATCAGGTTTATTTTCGTCAATATTGTGATCACCATTATTAATCACCATTATTCATCCATTGTGGGGAACATAATTATTTTTTTAATCAACAGAAAACTGCCTTCACAATATTAATGTGTTTTGTAAAGCTATAAATAAATACACTAAGTGGTTTAATTGACTTCAGTCATAGAGGATAAATAATGAAATTAATTGTGTGTCGTAGGCTGCACCAAAAACACAGAAATAGTGAAAATATTTCAAAACACATACAATAAATACACATTTACATTTACATTTAGTCATTTAGCAGACGCTTTTATCCAAAGCGACTTACAAGGGAGAATAACATTCAAGCTACATTGCAACAGAGATTAGTGTAACAACAACATTCGTGTAACAATAAATACTGCAAGGTGGTGCTATTGTAGGTTAGGACAGGAGGTACTCACTGAAGAGCTGGGTCTTCAGGTGCTTCTTAAAGACAGAGGGAGGTCCCTGCTCTGGTCATTTTTGGCAGCTCGTTCCACCAACGTGGAACTACAAATGAGAATAGCCTGGATTGCCGTGGCTGTATGGCCGGCAGAATACACGTTTCTAGTATTATGTAATTTCTTATGGTTATTGTTACAAGTAATTATAATTCAGGAAGTTTCCATACATTGATGTCTCTGGAATGTCTATAAATTCTAAGATGATAGTTTTTTTTTTATTTGTAGAACCTACTCTGGTGTATGACAGTTGTCCTCAGAAGCATTTATATATTTATGATTTATGTTTCACAAGCTGCGTTTTGCTTCATCCAATGGTCTTCAGGTAAAATAATACCTGTCACTTTGTAACTTTGTGTGGTTTAGAGTTTTTATCTTATATTCCTTTAGTTAAAGTCCAGTCATGACTACATAGTCATACATACATATGACATATCTATCACGGGATCCGTGTACTGCGTCCACTTGCACATGGGTGGGGATGGTAGCTCAGGCGGTAGAGCTGGTGGTCTAGTGATCTAAAGGTTGCTGGTTGGATCCTCCTGCTAGCATGCTGTAGTGTCCTTGAGCAAGACACTTAACCCCTAATTGCTCCTGATGGCTGCGTCCGTCGGTGTTTGAACAATTGTAAGTCGCTTTGGATAAAAGTGTCTGATCAATGTAATGTAATGGAACGCAAGGATTTCCTCATTTGTAGTGTACGTCTCTGCGCGGCGCCATCTTGGTTGCGATTGTTGATCACAAACCTCTTACAGCAATCTGGATGAACGTCCAACCAAGCCATGTTGGAACCGCCCCAAATACAAATGCTATTCAGACTGTCTGTGTGTTCCTGGGATCCATGACATCCATAAAGTTCTGAAGTCATTAACATCTGCACGTGCCGCCATCGTGGCGAGGTCAAGACTGTTGACCAGTCACTAGACTGCAATGCTATTATGTGACCTGTGCACGCCGTCATTTGCTCAATAATAATAGTAATAACAATAATACATAAAATAATAGTAAATATACTACTACTACCACTACTAATTATAATAATATAATAATAACAATATACTACTACCACTACTACTACTACTAATAATAATAATATATAATAACAATAATTATACTAATACTAATAATAAATATAACAACAACAAATATACTACTAATAATAATAATAAATATAATAACAACAAATATAATACTTCTACTACTTCTATCACTACTACTAATAATAATTATAATAAATATAATAACAATAAATATACTACTACTAATACTGATAATAAATATAATAACAATACATTTACTACTGCTACTACTACTTCTACCACTACTACTCATAATAATAATATAAGATGAGCGGTGAAGACTCAATGTGGTATTGATAAGCATTGAGGTAGTAATTGATCAGCTGACACTGCTCAATCAGTTCAAGTTGCTACTCAGATGGAGGATCAATACATTTAAAACTCATCTGTGCGACTGCTGTTGACATTTTAAACAACATCAAGTCATTCTAAGTGTTATTATAGGGTGTCGAGGGCGTGGCCGTGTGATGTTTAAACAGCTCAATACGAGAGATGAGAAGAAGATGGTTTCGTCGGCACTAATATGAAATTTGGAAAATGTGGAGTCAACGACTTCCTGTTTGGTTTGAAGGAGCTGCAGGCTGAGGCTGTTGGCGCCACCTGCAGGAGCAGATGAAACACTGTACCCCAACGACTTCACCCAAACCAAGCACATCCACCCTAAAACCTTTGACAGGAAACGAAAAGACATTTGATGATGAAAGCGTCGTCATCCAAGGCTCCTTGTTGTTGTTTACTGCGCCTCCTCAGGACGCTCCAGGAGCTGCTCTGGACGGACACGCAGGTGGTTGAGTCCGGAGGGGGTGGGGCAGGAAGTGACATCACACAGGAAACAGGAAGTGATGCCACTGTCAACAGAAGAAGATCTCTCCTTCCTGAGTGTTTTCAGAGAGAGGCTGCTGGTCTGAATGAGAAAACAGGAGAAGAGGAGGAGAGGAGGAGGAGAGAAGGAGGTGGAGGAGGAGGAGGCGGAGGAGAGAAGGAGGAGAGGATAGAAGAGAAGAGAGGTGGAGGAGGAGAGGTGGAGAAGAGGAGGAGGAGAAGAGAGAAGAGGAGGAGGAGGAGAGCAGATAAGAGGAGGAGAGAAGAGGAGAGAAGAGGAGGAGGAGGAGGGGGAAGAGGAGGAGAAGGAGGAGGAGAGAAGAGGATGGAAGAGGAGGAGAAAAGAGGAGGATGGGATATAGGAGGAGAGGAGGTAGAGAGGAGAGGAGAGAAAAGGTGGAGGAGGAGGAGAGAGGGTGGAGAAAAAACGAGAAGAAGAGAGGAGGTGGAGAAAAGGAGGAGAGGTGGTGGAGAAGAGGGGAGAAGGGAGGAGGTGAAGAGGATAGAAGAGGAGAGGGGAAGAGAGGAGGTGTAGATGATAGAAGAGAAGAGGAGTAGAAGAGGTGGCGATGTCTAGTTATAAACTAGTCATACTAGTTATAAACTACACACACTAGTTATAAACTAGTCATACAAGTTATACACAAGTCATACTAGTTATAAACTAGTCACACTAGTTATAAACTAGTCAAACTAGTTATAAACTAGTCATACTAGTTATAAACTAGTCAAACTAGTTATAAACTAGTCATACGAGTTATAAACTAGTCATACGAGTTATAAACTAGTCACACAAGTTATACACGAGTCGTACTAGTTATAAACTAGTCATACTAGTGATAGTCCTGGGGGTTACTTTAAGATAACGCCCCCTGCTGGCCCTCCAGTATCTATAACAGAGACTTAATGTAGACATACTAGTTATAAACCAGACATACTAGTTATACAGTTGACTAGTCATATAAATTATAAACGAGTCATACCAGTTATAAACCAGACATACTAGTTATACAGTAAACTAGTCATACTAGATATAAACCAGACATACTAGTTATACAGTTAACTATTCATACTAGTTATAAATGAGTCATACCAGTTATAAACCAGATATACTAGTTATACAGTAAACTAGTCATACTAGATATAAACCAGACATACTAGTTATACAGTTAACTAGTCATACTAGTTATAAATGAGTCATACTAGTTATAAACCAGACATACTAGTTATACAGTAAACTAGTCATACTAGTTATAAACCAGACATACTTGTTATACAGTAAACTAGTCATATTTGTTATAAACGAGTCATACTAGTTATAAAACAGACATACTAGTAATACAGTAAACTAGTCATATTAGTTATAAACTAGTCTACAGGTACATCTCATAAAATTAGAATATTGTGTTAAGTTCAATATTTTTTGTCATCGCAGAAAGTGAAACCCATGTATTATATAGATGCATTACACGAAGAGTCAAATATTTCAAGCCTTTATTTCTTGAAATGTTGATGATTGTGGCTTTGATAATGAAAAGCCAAAATTCAGTATCTCAGAAAATGAGAATATTCCATAAGATCAATAAAAAAAGGATATTTTAAACAGAAATTGATAGGTATGTTCATTTCTACGCACTCAGTACTTGGTTGTGCCTCCTTCTGCTTGAATGACTGCAAGGAGGCGGCGTGGCGTGGAGGCCGTCAGCCTGTGGCGCTGCTCAGGTTTCATGGAGCCCAGGTTGCTTTGAGAGCAGCCTTCAGGTCATCTGCATTATTGGGTCTGGTGTCTCTCATCTTCCTCTTGACAATACTCCATAGATATGGGCTTCAGATCAGGCCAGTTTGCTGGCCAGTCAACACAGTGACACCACGGTCATCGAACCAGCTTTTGGTACCTTTGGCAGTGTGGGCAGGTGAAAATGAAATCAGCATCTCCATCCAGTTTGTCAGCAGAAGGAAGCATGGAGTGCTCTAAAAGGTCCTGCTAGATGGCTGTGTTGACTGTGCACTTGAGAAAACACAGTGGACCAACACCAGCAGATCACATGGCAGCCCAAATCATCACTGGCTGTGGAAACGTCACACTGGACTTCAAGCCATGTGGATTCTGTGCCTCTCCACTTTTCCTCCAGACTCTGGGACCTTGATTTCCAAATGACTTGCAAAATGTGCTTTCATCTTAAAAGAGAACATGGGACCACTGAGCAACAGTCCAGTTCTTGTTCTCCACAGCCCAGGTAACAGGGGGTGACGCCCCTTCGCGGGGGGATGACGTCACGAACTCCTGACCGGCGTCAGCAAAATAAAACGTTATAACGTTAGTGTCGCACTTTGCCCCGAAACCTGACTCTTTTAGTGGCACGGTGGCGCAGTGCATTGCACTGCTGCCTCACAGCAAGAAGGTCCTGGGTTTGATTCCCGCCTGGGGCGCTGTTGGCACCGTGCTCCGGCGGGTTATCTCCCAAATAGGAGCCTTTCTGTGTGGAGTTTGCATGTTCTCCCCGTGCTCACATGGGGTTTCCTCCACCTCACGTCAGTAAGGACCCCCCTCAAAAACATGCACCCATCATGGTCTGACCAGCGATGGACATTTATCACCTGGTCCCCGGGCGCGTCCACGTACGCTGCCCACTGCTCCTGGCTGTGCCCCCGGAGGAAGGACAAGCCAGGATGGGTCAAAAGCAGAGAATTCATTTCACCGGCACCATCAAAGCATGTGTGTGTGCAAGCATGTGGTGTGTTGCGTGATAAATAAAGACTGTTTCTTCTTCTGACATGGTCTCTGCTTCAGGAGTGGCTTGACACGAGGAACGCCACATTTGCAGCCCGGGCCTCGGGTCGGTCTGTGCGTCTTGGCTCTTGATGCGCTGACTCCAGCCTCAGCTCACTCCTTGTCAAGCTCCCCCAAATTCTTGAAATGATTTAGCTTGACAATCCTCTGGAGGCTGTGGTTATCCCTTTTCCTACCGCTCAACTTTCTATGAACATGCTTGGATACAGCGCTCAGTGAACAAAATCAGAATCAGAAATCAGAAATACTTTAATAATCCCAGGGGGAAATTACTTTTGCTAAAGAACAAGCAGCTTCTTTAGCAATGACCTTTAGTGGCTCAGCCTCCTCATGGAGAGTGTCAGTGTCTTCTGGTAGCTGTCACGTCAGCAGTCTTCCCCAGGACGCTGTAGTCTCCTGAGCCAGACTGGCAGAGCATTTCAAGGCTCAGGAAACCTTTGCAGGTGCTTGATGAGGGTGTGACACCATGACTTTACAATATTGTACTTTTTCACAATATTCTCATTTTCTGAGACACTGAATTTTGGCTTTTCATTATCTAAAGCCACAATCATCAACATTTCAAGAAATAAAGGCTTGAAACACTCTATGTGTAATGAATCTATATCATATATGGGTTTCACTTTCTGAAATGAGTGACAAAATATTGAACTTTTTCATGATATTCTAATTGTATGAGATGTACCTGTAGATATAAACTAATCATACTAGTATAAACTAGTCATACTAGTTATAAACTAGTCATACAAATTATAAACTAGTCATACTAGTTATAAATGAGTCATACTAATTATAAACTAAACATACTAGTTATAAACGCGTCATACTAGTTATAAACGAGTCATACCAATTATAAACTAGTCTTACTAGTTATAAACTGGTCATACTAGTTATAAACATGACATACCAATTATAAACTAAACATACAAGTTATAAACTAGACATACTAATTATAAACTAGCCATACTAGTTATAAACTAGTCATACAAATTATAAACTAGTCATACTAGTTATAAACTTGTCATACTAGTTATAAACTAAACATACTAGTAATAAATTAGTCGTGCTAGTTATAAACGAGTCATGCTAGTTATAAACTAAACATACTAGTTACAAACTAGTCATACTAGTCATAAACTAGTCATACTAGTCATAAACTAGTCATACTAATTATAAACTAGTGATACTAGTCATAGCCCTGTAGAAGATTGTGAGATACCGCCCCATGCTGGCCCTTCATATCTTCATGCGTCTTTCCTGTTGTTTTTAAATCTCTGAAAATGAAATTATGAAGATGGAGGATGGTGCCTCCTTCTGCTCCTCTTTTCTTTACCTGTTGTCTGTGCGCCTCCTCCTGTACCACTCCCCCTCTTCTTCTCCTCCCTCTCCTTCTCTCTGTCACTGGAGGAGGAGAAGGGGTTGAGGCTTCTACCTTTGGGGGCAGGGATGAGAGGAAGGGAGGAGGAGGAGGATGGTTCACACCCTCCTCCTTCTTCCCTGAGGAGGTGGGACTCCTCTGACGTACTGGAGGAGGGGCTGTCCATCCTCCTCTGGAGGAGGACAGGAGGAAAGGAGAGAAGACCAGGAGAGGAGAAGAAGAAAGGAGTGGAGGCGAGGAAATGAGAGGAGGAGAGGAGGAAAGTAGGGGAGAGGAGAGGAGAGGGGAGAGAAGGAGAGGAGGCGAGGAGGAGAGGAGAGGGGGAAAGGAGAGGAGAGGAGAGGAGAGGAGAGGAGAGGAGGAAAGGAGAGGAGAGGAGAGGAGAGGAGAGGAGAGGAGGAAAGGAGGTGAGGAGATGTTCAGAATAGAAGGTGATGATCTCAGGTTGAGGAACAACATGCTCATGTTATACATTATTATATACAGTATATACTGTATATTATAATACATATATATGGCATGTGCATTAAATATACAGTATTTATTTTATTATATATATACAGTATGTACATTACAATATATACAATATGTATGCACATTATAATATATTTACAGTATGTATGTTCATTATAATATACATGCACAGTACGTACATAAATTATAATATATATACAGTATGTTTGTACGTTATATATATATATATATTGTATGTACATTATACTATATATGCAGTATGTATATTATAATATATACAGTATGTACATTATATATACAGTATGTATGTACATTATAATATATATACACAGCAAGTACACTATATATATAGTAAATATGTATATTATGTATATGTGCATTAAAAATATATACAGTATGTACATTAAATATACATACAGTATGTGTGTCAATTATAATATAAACAGTATGTACATTATAATATATAGTATGTACATTATAACATATATACAGTATGTATGTACATTAGAATATATATACATATAGTATGTATATTCTTATACAGTATGCATTTATATTATAATATAGTATAATAGTATAATATAATATAATATAGTATGTACATTATAATATTTAGTATGTACATTATAATATATACAGTAAGTAAATATATCATAATATATACAGCATTTACATTATATATACACAGTATGTATGCACATTTTACTATACATACAGTATATACATTATAACAAATATATACACTACTCACAAAAAGTTCGGGATATTTGGCTTTCGGGTGAAATTTATGGAAAATGTAAAAAGTTGACGCTCCAGTGATATGATATGATGAAAGTAGAGCATTTAAGTAGAAGATACAATGGTGATTTCCTCATCTCAAACTATGTATTGAAACAAAAGCCAACAACAGTGGTGGGTTTACCACAACAACAAATGTCAATGTCTCAATAACTTGTCATGTGACCTTGAGCATCAGTTACAGCTTGACAACCACGTCTCATGCTGTTCACAAGTCGACTTATTGTCTGCTGAGGCCTGGCCCCCCACTCTTCTTGAAGGGGGCCCTCAGGTCATTGAGGTTGTGAGGTACAGAGTTAGGAGCCTCTACACGGCCACTCAGCTGATCCCATAGGTTTTCTATGGGATTCAGGTCTGGAGAAAGTGCAGGCCACTCCATTTGAGGTGCCCCAGTCTCCAGCAGCCGTTCCCTAATGATGCCTCCTCCATGAGCTGGAGCGTTGTCGTCCATGAAGATGAAATGAGGCCTGTGTTGTTCATGCAGGGGCACAATGACTGGATGAATGATGTCATTCAGGTAGTATGGGCTTGTCACTGTACCATTCACAAAGTGTAGGACAGTTCTGTATTAACCAGACACACCTGCCCACACTGTAACACCACCACCACCAAAGGCTCGTCTGGTGACAACAGTGGCTGATGCGTAGCGCTCTGCTTGACGTCTCCATCATCAACGTGAATCGACTTTCATCAGAGAACAGCACTGAGGCCCCTGGTCCCTCGTCCAGCATCAATGCTCCCTGGCCCCTGCAAGACCATGATGGCTGTGCCTGGTGGTGTGGTCAGGTAGCCCTGCAGGTCGTCTAGCACGCAGACCACGCTGATGTAAACGGTTTTGAATGGTCTGACGTGACACTTGGTGCCTCTCACCTCCTTTAAATGTGCCTGGAGTTGAGTGGCATCATCCTGCGGTTGCGCAGGGCACTGTTCACAATGAAGCGCTCATCAGTGTGGGATGTGGCCAAAGGACGTCCACTTCTATGCCTTTCTGTGACTTCCAGTCTCTGTATCTCTGTTGCAAGCTGCTGATGACACTCTGTGACACTCTAAGCTCAGTGGCCACTTCCCTCTGACAACATCCTGTTTGAAGCCTTGCAAGGCGAGGTGCTGTTGATCAGTTGTTAGGTGTCGTCTTGGTCTCATGATGTCAACATGTGAACAGCATGATGAAGAGGACTGTTAAAATACCAATTCTAATTGAAACAGGAAATGTATTGGTGGATTCATGGATCAAACACCTGTTGTGAATTTTGCAGTTCAGCTCCTTGTTAGAGAACAGCAAATTAGGTTCATCCTGAAATTTCACCTGAAAGCCGAATAACTTTTTGTGAGAAGTGTATAATGTGAATATATTATTAATAATAATATGTATTTTAGTACTCATGTAGTATTGATAGTACAACTACAGTATTTGTGGTTCTTCTAGCATCTAGAGCCAGGCCAGGCCAGGCCTGTAGTTTAGCCTGCTCGAACCAGGCTAAACTACAACCAGGCCAAACTACTACCAGGCTGAAGTAGAACCAGGCCAAACTAGAACCAGACCAAACTAGAACCAAGCTAGAGTAGAACCAGGCCAAACTAGAACCAGACCAAACTAGAACCAGACCAAACTAGAACCAGGCTAAAGTAGAACCAGGCCAAAGTAGAACGAGGCCAAAGTAGAACGAGGCTAAACTAGAAGCAAGCTAAACTAAAAGCAGGCCAAAGAAGAACAGGCTAAACTAGAACCAGGCTGAACTAGAACCAGGTCAAACTACAATCAGGCTAAAACCAGGCTATATCAGCCTAAACTGGATCCAGGCCGAACTAGAACCAGGCTTAACTAGAACCAGGCTTAACTAGAACCAGGCTGAACTACAACCAGGCTAAACTACAACCAGGCTAAACTACAACCAGGCTAAAGTAGAACCAGGTCAAACTAGAACCAGGCTAAACTCAAACCAGGCTAAACTAGAACCAGGCTAATCTTGAACTAGAACAAGGCCAAAACTAGGCTAGAACTAGGCTAAACTACAACCAGGCTAGAACCAAGCTAAACTAGAACCAGGCCAAACTAGAACTAGGCTAGAACCAGGCTAAACTAGAACCAGGCCAAACTAGAACTAGGCTAGAACCAGGCTAAACTAGAACCAGGCCAAACTAGAACCGGTGAAACTAGAACAGGTTAAAACCAGGCTATAGCCAGGCTAAACTAGAACTAGGTTAGAACCAGGCCAAACTAGAACCAGGCTAAACTAGAACTAGGCTAGAAACAGGCTAAACTAGAACCAGACAAAACTAGAACCAGGTTAAACTCGAACCAGGCTTAAGTAGGAACCAGACTAAAACTAGAACCGGGCTAAACTAGAACCAGGCCAAACTACAACCCGGCTTAACTCGAACAAAGCTAAAGTAGAACCAGACTAAACTAGAGCCCGTTTGAACTAGAACCAGGCCAATAGGCACCAGTGGAACCCCAGTCATGAAGGCGATTACCTGCAGGTGGAGCACAGACTCTCGCTCCATTAGATGCTGTTTTCTGAGCTCCCACTCTGCCTCCCTGCACCTCCTCTCCTCAGACAGCTCCTCCTGGTGGCCTGGCTCCTCAGACAGCGCCTCCTGGTGGCCTGGCTCCTCAGACAGTGCCTCCTGGTGGCGTCGCTCCTCAGACAGGGCCTCCTGGTGGCCTGGCTCCTCAGGCAGAAGCTCCTGGCGGCGTTGCGCCTCAGACAGCACCTCCTGGTGGCATCGCGCCTCAGACAGCACCTCCTGGTGGCGTCGCGCCTCAGACAGCACCTCCTGGTGGCGTCGCTCCTCAGACAGCACCTCCTGGTGGCCTGGCTCCTCAGACAACGCCTCCTGGTGGCGTCGCTCTCCTTCTGGCTCCATCAGGGAGCTGGGGCGTGAGGAGGAGGAGCAGGATGAAGATCTGGAGCAGCGAGAGGCTCTGAGGGAGCGCTGCTCCTCTATGAAGCTGTCTTGCTGCACAACAACCGCCTGGAGAGAGAGACAGGCAGGGAAGTAAGATATGCACACAGGTGGGGGAGGGTTAGACTGGCAGACAGACAGGTTAGTACCTGCAGAGCACTGAGCAGTTGGTGCAGATGTGAGATGGAGTGAAGGACCTGCTGTGAGACACACGGTCGCAGTTAGCTCCCAACACAACATAACACTGTAAACTGTTATGATAGACAGGAAATACTGATTGGTTATAATCTATGATATATATCAATTCATATACATACATACAGTAATACACACGTGAGGATCCAACTTTATTGAACATTATCAGCTCTGCACCTGCATTTACTTTTATCCTGCTATAAGACCAAGCCTGCAATGCATGATGGGTAAAGTGTCACACATTCTGCTTCCTGTTTGGAAAAAGACAACAGGAACAGGAAGTCTAACCTCAGAGTTCCTGTTCAGCAGCAGGTGACCCTGCAACACACACAGCTCATATTTATATCAGAGACAGACAGAGAGACAGACAGACAGACAGACAGACAGACAGATAGACAGGCAGGCAGGCAGACAGACAAACAGGCAGGCAGACAGGTGGACAGGCAGGCAGGCAGGCACACAGAAAGAAAAACAGACAGACCGACAAACAGACAGACGGGTAGGCAGACAGACTGTTTCACCTTCTTTAAAACTCCATCAGACTCAGTCCTACGGAGTTCTCCTGCAGCACGATGAGTCTGTAGTCTGTCTGCAGCTAGAAGAGAGAGACAGGTAGAGAGAGAGACAGAAATAGATGAACAGATAAACTCAATATCATGAACAAGATGATTTGAAATAATTTAATTCTTTATGTGATATAATATTTAACAATGTAATGTATAACAATATAATGTATGATTGTATAATGTATGATAATATAATGTATAACAATATAATGTATGATTGTATAATGTATGATAATATAATGTATAACAATATAATGTATGATTGTATAATGTATGATAATATAATGTATAACAATATTCTTCTTCTTCTTCTTTGTGCTGCTCCCGTTAGGGGTGGCCACAGCGGATCATCTGCCTCCAACACCTTGTGTTCTGCATCCTCCTCCCTGACACCACCCACTTGCATGTCCTCCCTCAGCACCTCCATCAAGCTTCTCTTTGGCTTCCTCTTTTCCTCTTGCCTGGCAGCTCCACCCTCAGCCTCCTCCTCCCAATGTAACTCTCATGTCTCCTCCACACGTGTCCAAACCATCTCAATCTGGCCTCTCTCACTTTTCCACCAAACTGTCCAACCTGAGCTGTCCCTCTAACGTCCTCATTCTTAATCCTGTCCATCCTTGTCCCTCCCAATGAAAACCTCCACATCCTCAACTCTGCCACCTCCACTTCATCCACCTGCCTTTTAGTCAGTGCCACCGCCTCTAAACCTTACAACATGGATGCTCTCACTACCGTCCTGTACACCTTCCCCTTCACTCTTGCTGGAACACTTCTGTCACAGATAACTCTGGGCACTCTTCTCCACCCACTCCACCCTGCCTGTACTCTCTTCTCCACCCACTCCGCCCTGCCTGTACTCTCTTCTTCACCTCTCTCCTGCACGCTCCGCTGCTTTGGATGGTCGACCCCAAGTACTTGAACTCATCCGCCTTCTCCACCTCCACTCCTTGCATTCTCAGCTTTTCGCCGCCCTCCCTCCCATTCAGGCACATGTAATCTGTCTTACATACTGACTTTCATTCCTCTTCTCTCTAATGCATGCGTCCACTTCTCCAGGCTCTCCTCAACCTGCTCCCTACTCTCGCTACAGATCACAATGTCATCCACAAACATCATAGTCCACAGAGACACCTGCCTGATCTCATCTGTTAACCTGTCCATCACCACTGCAAACAAGAAAGGGCTCAGAGCTGATCCTTGATGCAATCCCACCTCCACTTTGAATGCCTTGGTCACGCCTACTGAACACCTTACTACTGTCTGACTCCCCTCATACATAAACTGAACCACTCTTACGTACTTCTCTGACACCTTCCTCATGGAATACCACACTTCCTCTCTCGGCACCCTATCATACGCTTTCCCTAAATCCACAAAGACGCAGTGCAACTCCCTCTGGCCTTCCCTTGTACATTTCCATCAGCATTCTTAAAGCAAACATGTCATCTGTAGTACTCTTTCCTGGCATGAAACCATACTGCTGCTTGCTGATCCCCACTGCTTCTCTTAACCTAGCCTCCACTACCCTTTCCCATAGCTTCATGCTGTGGCTGATCAACTTTATTCCCCTGTAGTTACTACAGCTCTGTACGACTCCCTTATTCTTGAACATGGGTACCAGTACACTTCTTCTCCACTCCTCCGGCATCCTCTCCCTTTCCAGGATGGTGTTAAACAGTCTCATGAGGAACGTCACTGCCATCTCACCTAAACATTTCCATGCTTCCCAGGTTTGTCATCTGGGCCAACTGCCTTTCCACTCTTCATCTTTTTTAAATGCTGTTCTCACCTCATCCTTGCTCATTTGCTGCACTTCTTGATCCACTATCCCCACATCATCCACTCTTCTCTCCCTCTCTATTTCTTCATTCATCAACTCCTCAAAGTACTCCTTCCACCTTTTCAACACACTCTCCTCACTAGTCAGCACATTCCCATCATTATCCTTCATCACCCTATCCTGCTGTATATCCTTCCCAGCTTGGTCCCTTTGTCTTGCCAATCGGTACAAGTCCTTTACTCCTTCCTTACTGTCCAACCTCTCATACAACTCATCGTACGCCTTTTCCTTTTCCACTTCTCTCTTCGCCTTGTGCCGCATCAGCTTGTACTCATGTCTACGTTCTTTATCTCTCTGACCATCCAGTTTCTTCTTCACCAACCTCTTCTGCTCTATGCTCTACTGTACTTCCTCATAGTACATCTACCTTCCTTCTCTCCATCATGTCAGCCAGCTCTCTCTTTACCCTTCATAGTGCCAACGTTCAAAGTTCTTACTCTCAACTCTACTCTGCTACCCTTCTTCCTCTCCTGCTGTCTCCGCCCACGCCCACGCCTACGCCTTCCCCTTCTTCTTCTTCTTCTTCTTCTTCTTCTTCTTCTTCTTCTTCTTCTTCTTCTTCTTCTTCTTCTTCTTCTTCTTCTTCTTCTTCTTGGGCCGACAGTAGCATCATTTCCCCTGGCACCCTGTTGGCTAAGGGCACCGGTGGCGGTGGTTGTTAACCCGGGCCTCCACCGATCTGGTATGGAAATCTGATTTGTTGTCATCATGTTTGATTTGCATGTTTTTTACACCGGATGTCCTTCCTGACGCAACCCCCTCTATTCATCTGGGCTTTGGACCGGCACTGATGATGCACTGGCTTGTGCAACCCCAGTGGCTAGATTGTAATATATAATAATAACAATAATAATAATGATGTATAATCTTATAATAATATTAATATAGTATAATAATCGCATATATAATGTTTATAACATCATGCATAATTATATGTAAATAATTATATTTATTATTCAGAGAATGACATCATTCTGCAGAGATGACATCGCAAAGTCTTACTGGTCACATGACTGTCAAACCCTCCGAACGTCTCGGCTCGTCGTGGTAAATAGGTGGCCGCGCCCCCTTCTACCATGGCTCCGCCCACGCTGCTGTGAACCAGCGCCTGCAAGGTCTCCACTGGCACACACACACACACACACACACACACACATATACACACACACACATACACACACACACACACACACACACACACACACATACACACACACACACACACACACACACACACACATACACACACACACATACACACACACACACACACACACACACACACACACACACACACACACGCACACACACAGGCAGACAGACACACAGACAGACACACAGACAGACACAGACACAGACACAGACACACACACACACACACACACACACACACACACACACAGACAGGCAGACAGACACACAGACACACACAGACAGACAGACAGACAGACAGACAGACAGACAGACAGACAGACAGACAGACAGACAGACAGACAGACAGACAGACAGACAGACAGACAGACAGACACACACACACACACACACACACACACACACACACAGGCAGGTGTCAGGCCAGCCATCAGCAGCAGTGAACGTTTCCCCCGATCTGTATTGTATTATGTTACGTGACCCCTGCCCCCTCTCTCACCCTCGTGCAGAGCATGCGCCATCAGTGCTCCTCCCTTCAGGTGGTGTTGCAGACCTCCTGCTCTGAACAGAGCTTCACCTCCGTCCGCTCCCCCGCACAAACACATCTCTCTGAATAGCTTCACCTTCTCTTCCAGGAGAGACAGGATCTGTCCATCCTTCTGATGCAAGGCCTCTGGGCACCAGCACGACATCATTATATACATTCAAATCAGCTGACAGACAGACAGACAGACAGACAGGCAGGTAGACAGAATACAAACCTCTCATCTTCTTTGTTTTACTCTGCAGTTGTTTCTTCTCGTTCTCACTGGGAATTCCTTCATCCTCCTCTTTCTCTCTGTCCAACAAATGATACATCGATTACCACCCAACACCACCCATCATCATCCAACACCACCCAACACCAGACATAAGTGGATAGGAGGGTTGGGGGTGGCAGTGGAGGACTCACAGTGCTAGCAGCGCCCCCTGCAGGAGCAGCATCCAGGAGGTGCACTCCTCCTTGGAGGCCGTCAGAACCTCCATCATCTCAGGACGCTCCACGGCCGAGATGAGGAACAGGCGGCGGTCATCATTGGCAACCTGACGCACAATCAGATGATGGAGGGAGAGGGTGGTGCAGCGCTGGTCCTGAGGGTGGAGGAGGAGGGGGTCGATTAGATAAGCGGAGTGCAGACTTCCTGTACAACCAGATGGAACCGCCTCCGGGTTTCCTCAGGGTCATTCAGGGGTCAGAGCTCTGACAAAAAGTACACAAATATATATATATGCAGTATATGTATTTATTTGTATGGAGTGTACTGTAGTACATTATAAACTGAGTGTACTGAGTCATACCAGTGAAGCAAAGATGTATTTTTGGTCTTTTTCTTGGAGGAAGACAAAGACGTCAGAGAGGAGGAGGGCCAAGACATCTGGAGAGAGAGAGGCGGGGGGGGGGGCATGTCATTGATTATTTAGGGTGGTGGTCCTAATCCGACTCAAGCCAGGGAGCTTCCTTAATGTTTGTCTGTCTTGCAGAGGGGATCGCCTCATCAGCCGACCAGGAGGCAGAGAGGAACACCATTCCTCATGCAGCTAAAATTCCTATTATCATCATCATTATCATCATCAAAATTATTATTATTTATACTTCTGGCCAGCAACCCTTTTGTTCCTCTATGCAATATAAACTCTTGCCATATTCGTCCACCACGGCAAGAAAGACTCCGTCTCCCTCCTTAAAACCCTACCCCCAGAGGGGAACAGCCAGGGTTCCGCCACACCCACGATCCCCCTCCTGCCAGCCTGGAAGAGGGCGGATGTCTCCTAGCCGGGTCCTGTGGTGCTGCGGGATGCTCTCTCCCCTTCCCTCCCCCTCCCCTCTTGTCCCCCGTCAGCTCCCAGGGCGGTGCTGCCGGAGCTGCGCAGACATCTGAGCAGGAGTGCAGACACTGCGGGTGGCCCAGCCATGACCGTCGGGATTGCCCCCAGGTGGCCAGGTGGTCCGGGTCGCCGCCCTCCCCCGGTCAGGAAGGGGCCTACCAAGCACCAGTAAGGCTACAAGGGGGTACACATCAGGCTTTGCTGGACTCTGGCTGTTGGCAGACAATGGTCCAGCAACACCTGGTTCGACCCTGGGCTTTGGTGGAGGCTTCACAGGTGGAGGTTCATTGTGTGCATGGGGATGTTCACATGTATCCGATGGTGCGGCTCTAACTTTGTTAGGGAAGGGAAAAAAGCATAGTGTACGGGCTGCGGTTAGCTCCTGCCTGTCGCACTCCCGGATTTGACAGGTTCTGACACGTTGATGAGAGAGGCTGGGGGAGTGCATTCACAGTCGGTAGGGAAACGTAAGTGTTGTGGGGTGCGCGGTGACGCGGAGGGGTCGTCAGCGGGTGCGACAGGTGCAGGGGCGGAGGGATCCCAAGTGGGATCTCCCCCAGTCCCCTTAACCTTCCCTATCAATGACTTTTGCTGGAGCAGTCGCGAGAGGACCCCCTACGCGACGCCTTTGAGGTGGTAGTGAAAATCTATGGCGTACTGATGCGCCCAGACGCCATGCTCACCCACCCGTATTTTTCGGTGATTAGGGACAGGTTATATGGAGTGAGCCGTGACACTCAGACAGGAGAGGAGATAACCCAGTTAACCCAACCCCTGGATGCTCTTCCAGGTGGCTCACCATAACCTGATGGCCGGTCACCTCGATCATGAGAAAACGAGACAGCGGATAATGGCCCGCTTCTATTGGCATTTGGGCAAATGTGTGTAAATGGTGCGCTGTGTGTCCTGAGTGCCAGTTAGTCAACCCTCCAGCTATGCCAAGAGCGCTGTTGAGACCCCTCCCCCTAGTCGAGGTCCCATTCGAAATACTTGGTACGGACCTCATGGGCCGTTAGACCGCAGTGCCAGCGGGTATCGCTTTGTGTTAGTCGTAGTGGATTATGCAACCTGGTACCCAGAAGCAGTGCCCCTGCGCAGTATTATGGCCAAAAGTGGAGCGCAGGGGCTGTTTCAGGTTATCTCCCGAGTTTGGATTCTGAAGGAAATCCTGACCGACCAGGCCACTGTCTTTGTGTCACGTACACGTACATTTACGAGTTACTGGGCGTCCGCTCAATTTGGACCAGCGTTTACCATCCCCAGACCTACAGCCTGGTGGAGCGCTTTAATAAAATGCTGAAAAACATGATTTGAAAGTTTGTTCACGATGATGAGCCATAATTGGGACAAGTGGTTGGACCCCCTGTTGTTTGCGGTGCAGGAGGTTCCCCATGCCTCCACAGGATTTTCTGCATAGGTTCTGCATAGACTACCGAAGGGGGAACGTGGTGTCAAAGTTCAACGCCTAACAGGTTGCATATATTTTGACGTATCTGTTGTTCTTGTACAACATAGGGGTACCCGAACAATTAAAAAACATATCATTAACAATAATACCATTGAAACCTTCAAGAGAACTGTAAATGAGTCTGTTCATGGCATGATCAGCTGAGGGTCCTGTGAACAACTTCAACTTCAAAAAATACAAAATATCATTGATAAAATTGCACCTGATAAAACTAAAAACAAAACCAAAAATTCTCCCTGAAGAAATGAAATGGTTTTTAGGCAGCTTAAGAGAGAGTGTCGCCAGGCAGATCGAAAATGGAGGAAGACAAAACATCTGGTTCACCATGAAATTTACAAGGATAGACTCAATCAATACAACACAGAATAGTAAAGTGCTCTTCTCCACTGTTGATCGACATATTAATCCACCATCTACAACCCTGTCAGAGATGCTCTCCACGAAAACATGTGAGGAGTTTGCTACATTCTTTAGTAACAAAATTTTAGCTATCAGACAGAATATTAGTGTCTCAACATCCAGAAATGAACCTTCCTCCAGTTCCCCAGTAATATGACTGCTGCCATGTCTCACTTCGTCCCCTGAGACATAAAAAGACTGGAGGGTATTGTTGGTCAGTTCAGTTCCTCCACCTGCTGCCTGGACCCCCTCCCTACAACATTTTTTAAAACTGTTTTTAACTGCCGAGCACATGAGGTATTAGAAATTATACATGGCTCTCTTCAATCAGCTCTATTCCCTGCAGCATTTAGAAGAGCTGTCATTAAACCACTCCTGAAGAAGAGAAATCTCCATGCAACAGTTACTACAGGCCCATTTCCAACCTGCCGTTCCTCAGCAAAATACTTACAAAACAGTTTACCTTCATCTTAACAACTATCTAACCTCAAACATCCTTTTAGACACCTATCAATCTGGCTTTCCACCGCACCATAGCACAGAAACAGCACTTTTAAAGTTCTGAACGATCTACACATAAACACTGATACAAAAAAACTATCTGTTCTTCTGCTCCTGGATCTCAGTGCTGCCTTCGACACTGTTGACCATCACATTTTATGAGCGAGATTACAAAAATGGGTCGGCCTATCTGGCCCGGTTCTAAACTGGTTCAAAACCTACCTACAGGACAGGCAGTTCTTTGTGTCCATTGGAGATTTTGTGTCAAACAAAGTGGATATTATATATAGAGTGCCCCAAGATTCAATTCTTGGACCATTATTGTTTAATCTATATATATATATATATATATATGCTCCCACTTGCACATATTATAAGGAAACACAAAATAAATTACCATAATTATGCAGATGATTCACAACTGTACATATCCTCATCTCCTGATGACCTACTCCCCATACACTTCCTCACTCAGTGTATGAATGATATTAATGCATGGATGTCACTGAACAAAGACAAAACAGAAATACTCATCTTTGGTGCAAAGGCTCAAAGACAGAAAATTGCAGCTCATCTCAGTTCTCTGTCCCTGGAGAGCAAGAATGAAGCCAAAAATCTGGGTGTAATCATAGACGGCGATCTAAATTTTAAGAGCCATATCAATCACATCACAATTTAGCCTTCGACCATCTAAAAAACATTTCAAAATTAAGAGGCTTCCTGTCAAAAGCAGACTCCTCAAAATTAATCCATGCATTCATAACGAGTAGCTTGGACGACTGTAATGGCCTATTCACCGTCCTCCCAAAATCAGCTGTGCAGCGGCCACAGTAAATCCAAAATGCGGCTGCACGCGTTCTCACTGGGACAAAAAAGTTTGAGCATATCACACCTGTTCTTAGATCTCTACATTGGCTCCCCGTCAAAACTAGAGTTGATTTGAAGATTCTGCTACTTCTATATAAAGCTATAAATGGCCTTGCACCTCAGTATATAAAAGAAATGCAAACTTTCTGTGTGGAGTTTGCATGTTCTCCCCACAAGGAACCAGACTCCCAGGCTGTGGGGGACCAGAGGTGGGTGAATCATCTCAACTTGTTTTTCAACAGATTTGATCAGTCACCCACCCCTCCCCCGGCCTATTCACCTCTGCTGCTACCACTGTTGTCTGCACCCCAGGTGTTCTGCCCCACCCCCCTTCCTTCAATACTCAGCTTACAGCCACCCCCCACTGCTTGTCCTACCAGAGACAACCCCCCCCCCCGCCCATTCACACCCTCACTCACCCCCCCTGCTCCAGTCTGTCCCTCACTACCATCCAGGTGAGGTACGAGCTCAGGAAGATGAAGGAGAGAACGGCATCCGCGCCAGGATCCTGAAGACGTGTAGAGCAGCTCTGTGGGAAGGTGGAGCACATGTTCAACATGAGCCTGAAGCTGGGGAGAGTACCACAGCTGTGGAAGACCTCCTGCTTGGTACTGGTGCCAAGGACCCCGCACCCCAAGGACCTCAGCAGCTACAGGCCGGTGGCACTGACGTCTCATCTCATGAAGACCCTGGAGAGGCTGGTCCTTGTCCATCTCCACCCCCTGGTGAGATCATCAATGGACTCGCTCCAGTTTGCCTACCAGCCTGGCATTGGGGGAGACGCCCCCATCGTCTTCCTGCTACATCGAGCTCTCTCTCACCTGGAGAAGCCTGGGAGCACTGTGGGGATCATGTTCTTTGATTTCTCAAGTGCTTTCAACAGTATTCCGCCTGTGCTCCTGAGGGACAAGCTGCAGCACACGTCGTTCTGGATCCTGGACTACCTCACAGACCGACCACAGTACGTGAGGTCTCACAACTACGAGTCTGACATGGTCGTCTGCAGCACGCGGGCCCCGCACCAGGGCCCCACAAGGAACGGTCTTGGCACCTTCCCTCTTCACCCTCTACACTGCAGACTTCATGTACAGCTCAACCGGCTGTCACCTGCAGAAGTTCTCTGACGACTACATTACAGATGAGGACGACAGGGAATACAGAGAACTCACCATGGACTTTGTGGACCGGTGCCAGCGGAACTGCCTCCAGATCAACGCGGGGAAAACCAAAGAGCTGGTGGTGGATTTCCACAGGCGCAGACACTCCCCCCCCCCCGACACCGGTGAACATCCAGGGAATGGATATTGACATTGTGGAATCTTACAAGTACCTGGGTGTTCACCTGAACAATAAACTGGACTGGACTCATCACATACATGCACTTTATAAGAAGGGTCAGAGCAGACTCTATCTGCTTTGAAGACTTAGGTCCTTTGGAGTGTAGGGGGCTCTCCAGAGGACCTTCTTCGACACCGTGGTGGCATCAGCCATCTTTTATGGAGTGGTCTGCTAGGGCCACAGCCTCACCACAGCTGACAGGAAGAGACTTGACAAACTGATCAAGAAGGCCAGCTCTGTCCTGGAACTGTGAAAAAATCCAAGTGCAATTTTTTTATATTTAAAGAATAAATAAATAAATAAAGTGCAATCCCTGATGTGCAATGTGTCAAGATATGTGCAATACACTTAGCACCATCTGGTTCCTATTTATGGTGATTTTTCAATTTTTTATGTTTCTATATATTTTATATTGTTTATAGTGTGTACTTGATCTGCTCTCTATATTCTGCTGTCCCCTTTTTGCTGCTGGAACGATGTAAATTTCCCAGTTGTGGGACTAATAAAGGTTTATCTTATCTTATCTAATCTTATCTTATCTTAACACAATTAAGAGCCATATTTGCACAGATTTGCTCGCGAGAGGCGGCTAAGCGAACTGGTTGCACTGCGATTCCGCTATTACCTTCTGGGTAATAGCGGGACAGGCCGGGACAGCGCCCCGGCCTAAGTGGGACGCTGGGGGTGTGCGGCGGGCCATGGGTGCGTGGTCAAGCCACCGCTGCAGACCGGCGGTGCAAGCTGCCATCCTGAGGCCACTCAGCTGCTGGGGATCGGGTGAACGGATCAACGCTGTTTTGTTCGATCCCGGACCAGGAAGTAATTAGGGCTCTGTTTTTCCCCGCATAAGAGGAGGTGTGTGGGTTTGTGAAAGGATCAGACCCGGCAACACGGACGCTAAGCGCAACAGACTGGTCATGTTACGGTGGCAGCGGGTATAAGCACAGATGCGATGATTTTGCCTTTGGCCCACGAGCCACCTTTTTGTTTATTTTGATAAATCATGCCAACCAGCGCTGTTTTGCCTTCGCCTGCCTCCACTCGCTCATTCCCTAACCCTGGGCCAGAACACCCGTTCACACATATGGTACAAGTAGGAAACAAATGAAAATAAATAGATGTAAAATAAAACGACAGTTAAGGGAGCCGGGAACCCAGCGCAGCGCTGTCTAAAGGAGAAGTAAAAACCTCCGCTCCAAATTTCTAGGTTTACGTTTTTCATTTGACATACAAGTAACAAAAACTAAGGAAACAAAATAAATATAAATCTTTGTGCCCGAGAACCTGCCCCTCTTTTCTTTTTTAAGCGTGAATGGGCAGGTAGCAGATTGTCTCGGCAAGATATATTCATGAGGAACGTGTCCTCGGCACGGCCGCAATGTGCGCACTGCGCAGCGCAGATCACAGGCGTCCCGATGAGCACCGTCGGGGCGTACGTCATCTGTGCTGGCTGTGCTGCTCCGTTTGCCCAGAGCGGCAAAATGCTGAGAACGAGAGCCGAGGGTCCAAGTGCCTTTTCTTTTTTTTTTTGAGAACCTGCTCCTCTTAACAACTCTGCACGGGTCTGTAGAGCAGGAAGTGACCATCGCCAGTGGTTACTCAACAGCTCTCGCTCTCACTCTCTTCCCCTCTCTCTCGCTCTGCTCCAGTTTCAGAACACGGTAAACTATATTCTCACCGTTTCAAAGCTCGAGCTCTAATGTTTCCTGACGGATACAATTTTTTTTTTTTTTTTTTTTAAATCGTCCGTCATCAATGTTGATCGCTGATGGACGATTTAATCATGAATCTGCCCAAGCCTAGTAAAAAACTGCATTTACTGGAAGTGGAAGAACATTTGATAAGTTTGAGGTGCACGGTGCTTTGTGACATCATCATCCAATGTTATAATGTATAGAAGTCCATCTTGGTCTCTAGGAACTCGTTCACATCCAGCGACCTGTGCCCTGTGGACTTCATAGAGTTCAGACAACCTGAGCTGGTGCTGAGTTTAATTGACACTCAGAAAACTGTAACTTGTGCTGCGTTACACAAAACCCCTAAAACTACAATCGGTCACAGAAGGAAGTTTTAAAAACCTTCGAAGGAACCGTCCCTTTCTTTTGTGTTACGATGCAGTAGCTATCAAAATTGTTAAAACATTATTCGATAAGAAATGTTTTAAAAATCTGTTCAAAAATGTGTCTGATATAACAAATTCAGAATCAGTCTTAATTCATTAATTTGTGTCGTTTGATCCCAGATTACAGAAAATCTGCAAAATGTAACAACTAAAATGGACACTGTGTATTTCTTCCTGCAGCTATATTTTTCATTATCATCATTGTCATCATAATTAACATTATTGTTATTATTATTATCATCATTATTATTATTGTCATCATAATTATGATTAGCATTATGATTGTTATCATCATGATCATTAATATCATTATTATTATTATTATCATTATTATCATCATCACTATATCATTATTATTATTATTCTTATCATCATTATGACCATCATTATTATCATAATTATCAGCATTATTATTATCATCATTATTATCATTATTATCATTATTATCATTATTATTAATAATATCATTATTATCATTATTATTCTCCTTCCCTCCCTCACCCTTCATCCTCCCCTGGCTGTTCTTCAGCTGCAGCGCCCCCAGGTGGAGCAGCCTCCTCCTCAACAGGTCATCTCTGCTGAACATCTTCCCGTTCTTCATCCTGGTGATGGATCTGCTGTCTGTGCGTCCGTGCACCTCCTCCAAACGCCTCCTCTTCTCCTGCTCCTCCACCCAACTGTCCACCGCCGAAACCACCGCCTTCACCCAGCGCAGCGCTTCAGAGAGCTCCACGTGCTCCGCCTCCCCCTCTGCAATGATGACAGGAAGCTGACAGGAAGCTGACGGGATGCAAAGAGGAAGCTGACGGGAAGCAGACAAGAATCTGACATGATGCAGACAGGAAGCTGACAGGATGCAGAAAGGAAGCTGAAAGGATGCAGACAGGAAGCTGACAGGATGCAGAAAGGAAGCTGACACGAAGCAGACAGGATGCAGACAGGATGATGACAGGAAGCTGAAAGGATGCAGACAGGAAGCTGACAGGAAGCTGAAAGGATGCAGACAGGAAGCTGACAGGTTGCGAAAGGAAGCTGACACGAAGCAGACAGGATGCAGACAGGATGATGACAGGAAGCTGACAGGATGCAGACAGGAAGCTGAAAGGATGCAGACAGAAAGCTGACAGGATGCAGACAGGAAGCTGACAGGATGCAGACAGGAAGCTGACAGGATGAAGACAGGAAATTGACAGGAAGCTGACAGGATGTGGACAGGATGCAGACAGGAAGCTGAAAGGAAGCTCACAGGACACAGACAGGAAGCTGACAGGAAGCTGGCAGGAAGCTGACAGGATGCAGACAGGAAGCATGCAGACAGGAATCTGACAGGCTGCAGACAGGAGGAAGACAGGAAGCTGACAGGATGCAGAGAGGAAGCAGACACGGTGCAGACAAAAGGATGGCAGGAAGCTGACAGGAAACTGACAGGATGCAGACAGGAAGCTGACAGGAAACTGACAGGATGCAGACAAGAAGCTGACAGGAAACTGATAGGATGCAAGGAGGAAGCAGACAGGAAACTGACAGGATGCAGACAGGAAGCTGACAGGAAACTGACAGGATGCAAGGAGGAAGCAGACAGGGTGCGGACAGGATGCAGACAGGATGCAGACCCTTTGTGTGCTGCAGCAGCCTCTGGATCAGCACTGGGTACTTGGTGATCCTCTGGGTGACCAGCAGGATGCATTCTGGGATACTGAGCCTCCGGACCGCACTGCAGCTCATCTTTTTCTGAAACACAAAGATGAGATCAAGGATAGTACAGGAAGTACTTCTACAATGACTAGAGTACTGCAGTACTGGACTAGAGTACTGAAGTACTGGACTAGAAAACTGCAGTACTGGATTAGAGTACTGTAGTACTAGACTAGAGTACTGCAGTACTGGAGTACAGTAATGCAGTACTAGACTAGAGAACTACAGTACTAGAGTACTGCAGTACCTGAGTAGAGTATTGCAGTATTAGACAAGAGTACTGCAGTACGAGACCAGAGCACTGCAGTACTGGACTACAATACTGGACTAGAGAACTGCAGGATATACAGAAGGTGTAGTACTCTGATGAAGGTCTGGAAGCGCCGCTCCTTGCTCAGCTCCTTGTAAAGAGCAATGGCCTCGTTCTGGCGGGTGCAGAAGGTTCCGTAGATCCTCCTCATTGCCGCTCCACTGGAACCTGAGAACTGAAGAACCATGGGGACCATAAGAACCAGTTCAACGTTCAGAACCATGAGGACCATCAGAACCATGAGGACCATCAGAACCAGTACAACCATCAGAACCAAGAGGACCATCAGAACCAAGAGGACCATCAGAACCAGTACAACCATCAGAACCAAGAGGACCATATGAGGACCATCAGAACCAGTACAGCCATCAGAACTAAGAGGACCATATGAGGACCATCAGAACCAGTACAAACATCAGAACCATGAGGACCATATGAGGACCATCAGAACCAGTACAGCCATCAGAACTAAGAGGACCATATGAGGACCATCAGAACCAGTACAAACATCAGAACCAAGAGGACCATATGAGGACCATCAGAACCAGTACAGCCATCAGAACTAAGAGGACCATATGAGGACCATCAGAACCGGTACAACCATCAGAACCATGAGGACCATGGTTCCATAATATTGTGAGCATACAAACAGGAAACTCTTTTCACAAAATCAGTTTGTATGCAGACGATATGTTGTTGTACATATGGAATCCAATATCATCCCTACCTGGAAGTGTTCAATATTATATCTAAATTCTCAGCTATCTCAGCCTATTTAATAAATTGGACTAAAACCACAGTCTTACCACTCAGGAGGGCGGCAGTAATGCTGCAACCCAGAAACTTCACTTAACCATCACAACGGGCAATATTAGATACCTTTGTATTGATATCTCCACCAATCTGTCGGATTTGTTAAGCCTTAACTTCACTCCATTACTCAAATTCATTGAAGAAGACCTCATTCGATGGAACAACCTACCCATCTCACTAATTGGTAGGATGAAAATTAATATACTTCCAAAAATAAACAATGTATATTCAATGACCCCAGTGCAACCAACTGTACAGTTGGTTAAATACTCAATAGTACTGGTTTACTCAATAGTGCTCTGGTTTAGTGACTCAATAGTCACCAAATTGATTGGAAATACAAGAAACCGAGAATTAAACTAGCAACACTACAGAAAAACAGGGACTCTGGAGGCCTAGCAGCCCCAAACTTTAGATACTACTATCTATCGAACTAGACTAGACATTAATATTATTAACTCTTGTTAATGATATTAATGCATGGATGTCATAGAACTTTTTACAACTGAACAAAGACAAAACAGAAATACTCATCTTTGGTGCAAAGGCTCAAAGACAGAAAATTGCAGCTCATCTTAGTTCTCTGTCCCTGGAGAGCAAGAATGAAGCCAAATATCTGGGTGTAATCATAGACAGCGATCTAAATTTTAAGGGCCATATCAATCAAATCACAAAAGTAGCGATCTACCATCTAAAAAAACATTTCAAAATTAAGAGGCTTCCTGTCAAAAGCAGACTCCAAAGATTAATCCATGCATTCATAGCGAGTAGCTTGGACGACTGTAATGGCCTATTCACCGGCCTCCCGAAATCAGCTGTGCAGTGGCTACAGTTAATCCAAAATGCAGCTGCACGCGTTCTCACTGGGACAAAAAAGTTTGAACATATCACACCTGATCTTAGATCTCTACATTGGCTCCCCGTCAAAACTAGAATTGGTTTTAAGATTCTGCTACTTGTATATAAAGCTATTAATGGCCTTGCACCTCAGTATATAAAAGAAATGCTGATTATACACGAACCAGCAAGAACCCTCAGGTCCACAGGCAGTGGTCTTTAAACCATCCCTCATACCAACTCTAAAGCAGGAGAACCTGCTTTCTGTATCTATGCCCCAAGTAAATGGAACACCCTACCGAGGGACCTGAGAGAGGCCCCCACACTGAATACTTTTAAAAGCAGGTTAAAAACCTTGCTTCCGGTTCCGGTGACGTCTTCGCTTGTGCGCTGTTGCTGTTGCTGCTGTTTTTGCTGCTGCTATTGTTGCTGCTGGTACAGTAGCCGCTAGTGTTGTTATTGCTGCTGGTGGTGTTGTTGGTGCTGCTAACCTTATACCTAAACTTAACCATCTCTGACCTTATTCCTTAACCTAATCATCTCAAACATTATACCTGAACATAGCAATCCCTAAACTTATACCCAAACTTAACCATCTCTTACCTTACACACTAATTTAAATATCTATTTAAATAGCCATAACTATGACAGGAAGAGGCCACGTGACCAGTTGTAGTTCCAGTTTTCCTGGACCTAATTCATTGTTTTTTAATACATGTCGTTTAATGTTTATGTTTTAGTGTAAATGTTGTTTGTTTCTATGTTTATTTGTCTCACCGTGGTGATTCTCCCTCTTGGAGTAGTGGTCAGTTGTTTATAGACCTAAACATGATAAATAGTTCTCCAAAGAGGAGGGTTGGTGGTGGTTCTCTATAATCAAAAACGGTGCTGCTCTTGTCATTCTACAGGTTGTCCACAGACAGAGTTATTGCAGCAGCTCTTGATAATTTAAGAATTAATAAAGAGTTGCATTGCAGGTTGAGAACTTGAACTCCACTTGCAGACTAACTCTGTCCTGAATGCAATGGCATACAAATACTCTGTTGTATGCCCAGCATGCTGACAGCACAGGTTTAAAAACAAAAACAAAAAAAACAAAACCATAAAGACCATATGAGGACTATCAGAACCGGTACAACCATCAGAACCATGAGGACCATCAGAACCAGTAGAGCAACGAATAAAGAGGCATCAGAATCAGTAGAATCAGCAGAACCTTAAATGATCTTAAATGTAATGTAATGTAAAAAAAGATGGCCGTCACTGACCTGCTGCAGCAGGAGGTCTGCAATTTGGTGAACCACGGCACCCTCAGGTGGCCCGTCCTGGCACCTCCTCTCCAGCAGCAGCAGCAGGAAGTGGGTGTGGAGCTCGGTCAGCTGATCCACGGCAGGAAACAGACGCTCCAGAACCTGCGTCTCCAGCTGCAGCGTCCTCTGGAGGCCGCGGCGGTAAACCTCAGACAGGATGCGCAGTGTGCGCACGTGGTGCATCTCTGTCTGCATCAGC